>NC_136253.1:36592500-37087500 GCF_053564925.1 Oryzias latipes
ACACACCAGGTGTATATACAGAATCGACATTCCTCCTTCTCCCAGAGTAACTAAACCATGTGTGTGTCTGTTTGTCCGCGACCTCAGCACCCTTAGTCTTTTTCCAGAGGGCAACCATTTAAACACCCGGTGTCCTGGGTGTGTGCAGTTTTTCATGATGTTGCGTGCCCTCCCAAGACAGCGGGTGCTGTAGAGGTCCTTCAGTGAGGGAAGAGGGTAGCCAATGATCTTTTGGGCAGTGTTTATGACCCTCTGTAGAGCCTTCTTGTTTGTCCTGGTGCAGCTTGAAAACCACACGGAGATGCAGTATGTTAGTAGACTCTCAATGGAACAACGGTAGAAGGCGCCCAGCAGCTCTCTCTTCAGGTTGACCGTCCTGAGGATCCTCAGGAAGTGAAGACGCTGTTGGGTCTTTTTCATTACCTCTGTAGTGTTTGAGCTCCATTGGAGGTCTTCATAATTGTGCACACCAAGGTGAAGCTTTGCTCTCTCTTCACACACTCCCCATTAATGACAATGGACTGCAGATATGACTTCCTCCTGAAGTCCACCATCACTTCTCTTGTTTTTGAGGTGTTTAGGACCAAATTGTTGCCTGCACACCACCCCACCAGCCTCTGGATCTCTTCCCTGTATGCCGTCTCATCACCACCAGAGATAAGCCCCACCACCGTTGTGTCATCGGCAAACTTAATGACTGCATTGTCTGGGTGTGTGCTGACACAGTCATACGTGTACAGTGTGTACAGCAGAGGACTTAGCACACAGCCTTGTGGGGAGCCAGTGCTTAAACTCAGGGCTGTGGAGAAATGAGGACCCACTCGGACTCTCTGCACTCTGTCAGAGAGAAAGTCTCTGATCCAACTGCATGTGGTGGGAGGAAGTCCAATCTCCAACAATTTTGCTGACAGTCTGTCCAGCAGTATTGTATGAAATGCTAAAGTCGACAAAGAGCAGCCTGGCATAACTCCCTTGTGTTTCCAGGTGGGAAATGGTGGTGTGGAGCGCTGTGACGACAGCGTCCTCTGTTGATCTGTTAGCTCTGTATGCAAACTGTAGTGGGTCGAGTGTGGGTGGGAGGTAGGACATGATGTGACGTCGGTCCAGTTTCTCAAAACACTTCATTATGACAGGTGTCAGAGCTACTGGTCGGTAGTCATTGAGGCTGCTGATGGAGGACTTTTTTGGTAGCTGGACAATTGTGGCTGACTTGAGGCATGATGGGATGTAGGACTGAGACAGTGACGAGTTGAAAATGTTGGTGATTTGCGCACTCCCTGAGGACCTTCCCAGTCACACCATCCGGTCCCGCAGCCTTCCTGGGGTTCCCCTCAGCATACACCTCACTTCATGCTCCTGGACTGTGAGACTGAAGCTGCTGCAGTCTGAAGTATGGGCTTCGGCTGTCCCAGGTCTATGGTAAATGGTAAATGGCGTATACTTATATAGCGCTTTTCTACCTACAAGGACAAAGCGCTTTTACAGTCACTCACACATTCACGCACTGGTGGCGGCTCCGCTGCCAAACACAGGCGCCAACCTCCCACCAGAGGCAAGGTGGGGTTCAGTGTCTGGCCCAAGGACACTTTGACTCATGGGCGTGCAAGGCGGGAATGGAACATGCAATCTTGCGATCATGGGTCAACCGCCCTACCGCTGCACCACAGCCGCCCCACAAGGCTATCCACCTCGAACCATGCAAAGAAGTGGTTTAACTCCTCTGTGAGCACAACGTCGCCCACAGCCGTCATAGTGTTGCAGGACTTGTGGTTGGTAAGGTGCTGGACCCCCTGCCACAAGTGGGTCAAGTAATCTTTGTACCATTACAATGGGAACAAAAGTCACACTTTTGAATTCAAAATTGAATTCAAAAATTACTATCAAAATGAACAGTTAAAAAAAAACTATTTTCTGAGCTGCAGCATAAAAACTGTTTACTTATAAATCTCAGTGGTGCTTTCAAAATGTGTTTTAGTTACAAAATGCATTTTTGCATTTCGAGACCAAGGCTGGATATAGGCATGGGCAAAGGGGGGCAATGACCTTCTAAATGTGAAGTCCAAAATTAACTAAAGAGATAAAAATTACCACTAAAAAATAAACAAATCAAATAAAATCACAAAACACAACAAAATAAAACAAATAAAAATAGAAGACAAAAAACATAAGAATGAATGGACAGACTGACCAATAGACACTCATGAAAAGAAAAACATAAATAAACACAGCATC
The DNA here is from genome assembly GCF_053564925.1 of Oryzias latipes. Taxonomy (NCBI): domain Eukaryota; kingdom Metazoa; phylum Chordata; class Actinopteri; order Beloniformes; family Adrianichthyidae; genus Oryzias; species Oryzias latipes. The sequence continues at coordinate 36,594,733 of NC_136253.1, forward strand.
ATTGGGGCACAAGGAACGTCCTGCTTTTGCTCATCCCTAGATGCTGCTAAGAGTCAGGAACAGAAGCACGGTTTTCTAAGCATTTTAGGGATTTGAAGGGAAATGGCACCCCAAACCCTCACCACACCTGGACTTGGCCCCCCTGAAATCCTACCTGCACCCCATAGTGGGGCTGGCTAAATCTGGGCCTGTCTGTTTTCAGATGCTTTCTCTCAATCTTTATTTTTCTATTCTTAACTCTGGCTTCAGTGTGATGGGATTTAAATATGCATTATTAGATCAGTATCAATAACAGTTAAGCAGAAATATTTGTGCATTTCCTCTTCCTTTCCATAAAAGATGTACGCAGATCAGCTGTGAGGGGAAATATTTGAACCTTTTTGTCTCTATTGTTTTTCGGTTTCTCCACAGCCAATCATCTGCTTCCATCTAACCCTCTGGTCTGCATCCTCCTCACTCATCCACCACCCTCACGTCCATGAACCCCTTCTTTAGTCTTATCTAACCCTTTCTTAATAATTGAAACAATTCTCTTCCATGGCTCATGGCTGAGCTGAAGCTGCACAGAAGAAGAGGACGTCTAGGGTTTGTGGTGACCTGCAAACACGCCCACACCTCTTCCGTCCAGCAACAGCAGTTTCCCCTTCAAACACCAGCCATCCTCGGTCGGGATTCTATGCATTCCTGGAAACAGAGCAGCTTCACCAAAGATAATAAGAGCACGCCACGATGACAGCCATTGTTTGGTCAAAAACCAGAAATTGGAGCACAAATCTTTGAAAATGGGAGTTCACATAGATGCTACATGTAGATCTACAGTCAGGACCATGAATATTTGGACAGAGACACATTCTTTCTAATTTAGTGTCTGTACATTACCACAGTGAATTTGAAATAAAACAACTCAGATGCCATTGAAGTGCAGACTTTCAGCTTTTTTTCATGGGTTGAACAAAAAGATTGCATAAAAATGTGAAAAACTAAAGCATTTTTTAAACACAATCCCTTCATTTCATGGGCTCCTAAGTAATTGGACAAATGAAATAACTGCAAACCAAATGGTCATTCCTCATATTTGGTAGAAAAGCCTTTGTTGGCAATGACAGCCTGAAGTCTTGAACTCATGGACATCACCAGATGCTGGTTTTCTCCTTCTGAATGCTCTTCCAGGCCTTTACTGCAGCAGCTTTCAGTTGCTGTTTGTTTGTAGGCCTTTCTGTTTAAAGTTTAGTCTTCAACAAGTGAAATGCTGCTCAGTTGAGTTCAGATCAGGTGACTGACTTGGCCATTCTAGAATATTCCACTTCTTTGCTTTAATAAACTCCTGAGTTGCTTTGGCTGGATGTTTTGGGTCGTTGTCCATCTGGATTATGAAACGCCGCCCAATCAGATTGGCTGCATTCACCTGGATCTGCGCAGACGGGGCTGCATTCACCTGGATCTGCGCAGACGGGGCTGCATTCACCTGGATCTGCACAGACAGAGCTGCATTCACCTGGATCTGCGCAGACAGAGCTGCATTCACCTGGATCTGCGCAGACAGTCTGTCTCTGAACACCTCAGAATTCATTGGGCTGCTTCTGTCCTGTGTCACGTCATCAATAAACACTAGTGTCCCAGTGCCACTAGCAGCCATGCACGCCCAGACCATCACACTGCCTCCACCGTGTTTTACTGATGATGGAGTGTGCTTTGGATCAGGAGCTTCTGTATAAATTTATAAAAAAAGTTATTTTTAAAAAACAAACATTGAAAAACCATGTTTGGCCTTACTTTTTGAGTCCAAGTGTCAATCCTTCTCCACAAAAAGCTGTATGATCTGTTGGAAAAGTCTTCCTTATTTTCCTTAAGTTTGTATGAGTTTCTCCTCTCAATGGAGAAATACATCCTTAGTCTGTTTCTACAGCACCAGTGTAGCTTCAAAGCAGCTGTCAGCTCACGTCCGCCCCCTGCTGGTGAGGCATGTCTCACTTGAAGCTTTTCTGTGGGGCTACAGCAGCGTTTTGGGCGCACGTCTCTGTTAACATTGAGTCCTGCCATCAGAGATGAGGCACAGCGCTTCAGAGTCTCACCCGGAGTTTCCGCTCCGTCTGTGATCGCACAACACTCAAATTTGGCAATTTTAACCTGAGAAACTGTGGAAAACATGTTGCTTTGACTGAAAATGTATATTTAACACAGATCAGTGGAAAATAATATTGACTTAGTTTACCTTTTTCTATTTGATCAGAAATATGCCTCACCTGACCACACGTCACGGCCCTGTATCTACCTTCATGCAGTCTTCTTTGTATGGTTTCTTTCTGTTTTCTCAGCTTAATGATGGTTTCTTTCACCTGCATGGAGAGCTCCTTTGACCTCATGTTGTCTGTTCACAGCAAAATCTTCAAAATGCAGCACGAGGCCTCTAATCCAGAGTTTTCAACCTTTTTGAGCCACGACACACTTTAACCTTGACAAAAATCCCGAGGCACACCAGCATCCACAAATTTAAAAAAAGGAGAAACTCATAGTCTGTATTGATCTGCAGTCCCTCCACGATCTCATGTGCATTTTTGTGATAATTGCAGCAGAAAAAGCTGGAAGCTGCAGCTGTTTTATTCTAAAAGATGGAATAAAAGTTGAGTTAAAATATTTGAAAACTGTTTTTGTGTTCGTTGTGGTTTCAAGGCGTTTAACAAGGACGACTCGTGCACTGAGACACTGTCACTTTAACCCAATGCATCATGGGAGATGTAGTGATGGCAGACAGACTCTCTTCTCTGAGCTTCATGGTTTTGTTCACTTGTTCCACGGTCTGACACCGGATTCTGTGGAAAGCTACACCGCTAAAGACGAGCTTTAGCTGGTATTTCTGTTGGAACTGAGAGACTTTATGAGCAGAATCAGAACAAGGAAGTGAAGAATTTAAGCACTTCTGATTGGTCAAACTGATGACATGTGATTAAGCCTCCAAGAATGATTGGTGGAGACAGTTAAAGGGGCGGGACTTTTCCGAAAACAGTTATAGCTGCAGCTAAATTGCAGTACCGTTATTTTTATCAAAATGTCTTTAATAGAATCAAATAAACAGAGAAAAAAGCATTTTACGATCTTTCATATTCCTAACTACTCAGTGTTTTATCAGGGCCTGTTTGGATGAACACAGAGCTGAAATCCTGGAGATGGAAAATGATTTTAGATCAGTTAATGAGGACAATTTCCCACGGCACACTGTGGTAATGTACAGAAACTAAATTAGAAAGAATGTGTCTCTGTCCAAATATTTATGGTCCTGACTGTACGTCAGTCTGACTGCATTGGAATGGAAAAGCTGCTGAAAAAACAACTAAGAAGCCCATTTTGACTGTTGGGCCACTTCTCTGCAGTGTGATGTGATGTCAGTGCTGCTTCCAAACAGACAAGGGACCCAAACCATCAGTAACTTCTTCACAGAAGTCTCTCGTTACAGACATTTGTAAACTGGGCCAGTGTCCATGACTTGAAGAGCCTTTGTGTAGAAGATGCTTTGCTGCTTCTTGTCTTCAACATTCCTGTAGTCTAAAGGTGGTGGGAGCTCTGCAGCTGCATTCAAGGCCCCCCACATAGACTGCCCCAACATGGAGGAGGCTAGTTGACATGAGACTTTGTCCTCATTCAGAACCAGCTACTGACTTTATAAGTGCTCTAAAAAAAACAATTAAAGCAAAACGTCCTTTAACCCTTGTTCTGTCCTAGGCACTTTACCATTGGAAGTTGGGTCATCTAGACCCACTAGACAGTGCTCTGAACCTTTTTTCTTCAGTAATTTGTGATCTTCACTGGTGTCCATGGATTCCATGAAATCTTTCCACCTTTATCCACCTTTGTCATGGTAGGAGAACACGTCAATGGAAGGGGGGGGGGGGGGTCATCTAAGATAGCACAAAAAGTCAGAAATACCATCAAAAACTGAGCTTCAACATTTATAATGTGAACATCCCTGTGGATTTAGCGGCTGTGTTGTTCATGAAGTCTGTAGAATAGCGGAACCTCCAGAGAAAAGGTTCTGAAGGCATTGATGAATTATGCTCTTTGACAACAGATGATCCAGGGCCCGCCGCCCGTCTGAACCGCTCTGCTGCATGGCAGCCAGAACATCCCAACCATCCAGGAGACGTCTGCATTGGCCCATAGATGGGGTTGAATGAGAACAAAGGTACATTCAGGGATAAACCTCAGAAAAGCTGACAAAGCCTGAAAGGCTAATACATGTTTTTAAATGTGTATTCTTCAAAACGCTCTTCTACTTTGCTTTAAGGCCCAAAGAGATTTACAGAAAAACGTTCACACACTGATGGCAGCTTCGCTGTCAAACACTGGCGCCAAGCTATTACCACCAGGAGCAACGATCAGTGCCTTGGCCAAGGACACTCATTGACCCTCTCCGTTGAAAATGGTGTTGTTGCTTTTTCTAATGTAGCATTTTTCTGATAATGGAGGACAAACAAAGATAATTTAGATTAAACTGCATTTCTGGGTATTTCTTTATTGAAATCATTGTGAATCAGGAGGAGATGAAAAAAGGCCGTTTGGAAAGCTTGTAGTTGTTCTTTACAAACTACAATCTACAGAAATGGGTGAGCCATGCTCCGCCCATTTCTGATCCTCCACCTGCAGACAAACAGATCCATAAACGTCTTTGTTTTCCTGGTCTGAGCTGGAATCTGGATCAGAACTGGACAGATGGATGCAGGGCCGGCCCTGGTCTTCTGGGGGCCATAAGCAAAATTTAATTTGTGGGCTCTCTGATCAGCAGCACCAACAAAACACAACTGTTGTTGTAATATAAATGAGATTTCTATATTAATATTTTTTGTGAATGTATTATAGTTGCTGCTGAAGACTTGAATACAGTATATTGCTTGCATGTTGGATGCACGTTAAGTGGTGTCAAACCAATTTTAAAAGTGCAATAAAAAGTATATGAATAACAAATGTATGTATAGATTTTTAATGTAACACTGGGCACTCAACAAATGACATTCACAAAACTCCAACTTATTAAAAACAGCTACTTAATAGCAAATGAAATAACAATAAAACAATCCAAAATAAGGAACAAAACAGCTCAATGAGGGGGATTTTGAAAAGTCAAAGTCTTTCTCAGTCTGAAAACGTTTCCAGTTTGCCTGCCTGATGCAGTGGTTTATGTTATTAAAGCCCCTGTTCCCCTGAAACCTCCTGCCTCCTCATCCTCTCTGCGTCTGGGTACGTCCTCAAGATTTGGTCAGAAATTCACTTTGTTTATTTTTTCAGGAATTTTTCATATAGAAATCATAGTTGGTCAAAAATCCACAATAGCTCTGAAGATGCTTACGTTATTGTCACCAAACTTTCTTATGGACTATTTATTACTTTATGACAAACTTCCTTACTAGTATTTGCCACATAGAAAAAACATCAATAATTTTATTTAGTCCTGGAGTGTACTCAGAAGTAATCCTGTTGATGAAAACTTTGTTGACAGACACATTTTGAAACAGTGAAATATTTTGTTCTGTAAATATAATTACCTGCCCGAGTTATTGAGGCCGGAAGTCCGAATCCGCGAATATCTTTCTAACTTTACCGAACTTGGATGTTGCTGGCATTTTTGTTGCAACGCTAATGTTGGGTTGGGGTGTGAGGGGCTGTAAGCTAGTGCAAGAGAGATGATGGGAAATGAAAGCAGGCTCACTCCCCACCAACAGTCCCGCCCACAATTCAAGAGGTGAATTTCTGATGAACTCCTGCCGCTCTGCAGAAACCACGTCCTAGAAAACGACACAGGATTTTAGATTCAGACTAAAAACAGAATCATCATCATCATCATCATCAACATCATAACTAAAAACCACTTTGATCAGAAAACGATCTGAATTTACAAACATAATAATTATGAGAATTATGATGATGCCAACATCAGATAGGAAGTCGACCGCTCCACCTCTGCTGCTCTTCCATCTGCAGCAGCCTCGTTTTCTGTTATAATTCACATGACACCCCCCCCCCCCCCCCCCCCCCGAGCTTTTCTGAAATCCCCAGATGTGTTAAATGAGCTACTTTAGCAAAATCCCATTTTTACCTTTTGGATCCGCTAAAAAGGACCTGGCGGCCGTGGGGGTGGGGGGCTTCATCTGACTTTCCCTGCAGCCGAGGTTCCAAACCAGCATCAACAGGAGGTCCAGAGGGAGGCGGGAGGAGCAGGCCAGCCCCCCCGCTGCTCCAGAGCTGCGGGCTCGCGCGCGCCCCCTCCCGGACAGACGGGCGCTGCCGGACTCCATCCAGACGTCATTCAGGAGCCAGGACGCATTCCTCCTCCAAGAGTGGCGGCGAGGAGCAGCTGAGCGCGCGCGCCGGAGCGCACAGAGGGGCAGAAAGTAGCAGCTGCAGTCAATCAAGAGGAGTTCCAGGTACCCCCCACCCCCAGCTGGAGCGCTGCCGCCGCTGACATGGAGAAAGTTCTCACCGGCTTTTGCGTCGCTGCCACCCTGCTGTTGTTCACCCGGGGGCAAGTTTTTAACGGTAAGGACGGGATGCTGCCCGGAGGGGCATTTACTTGCTTTCTGCCTGCCCTGACCGGGGCACTTCGACGGGGTTGTGGGTTCAGCTCAGCCAGACGTTTCAGGGCTGAAGCGGAGCCGCGTGCAGATTATCCTCAGGTGTGCAGCAGCTTTAGCCTCACCTGCAGTCACAGCTGAGGCGCAAAGACGCGCTCTGGTGCTTATGCGCCAAGTTTAAAGAGCGCAGTTTGCTCCACCTGCTCACCTGAAGACAGCGCGCGGGGTTTCTCTGACCTCCTCTGATCTCTGGTCAGATTATCTGCCATCTTCATTTCAGTTTTACAAAACTTCCATGAGTTCTGGAAGACCCCCCCCGCCCGCCCGCGCGCGCACGCACACACACACACACAGACTGGGTTGTTTAAATTTATGCCAACAAGATGTCTGAGTTCTTTTGTGGTTCTGGACATTCTCGTATCCCAGATTCATGTCTGTGAAAGTTTGTCCCTGTGATAAAATGCCAGCAGGTTGCTGGTTTGATGCCGGTGTGTGAGGGGCTTTCCGCTGTCACCGTGGTGACATAGTCTGTGTGGAGAAGGGGTCTTCACAGTGAAGCTGCTCCGTCCGTCAGCGGTTGTGTGGAGCGTCTGCAGAGGAGGTTGAGGGTTTGGCGCCTGGGATCAGACGTGCATTCTGCTGAAGGCCTCTTAGGGGCAGCATGGCTCTCACTTGGAGAGGCTTTAGAGCAGAGGAGACGATTCTGTTTCAGACAAACGGCTCATCATTTCAGCTTCTCTCAGTTGCTAAATAAAGATGTTTTCTTTGTTCTGTAGAGCTTTTGTCCTTTTATTTGGGAGACGCAGCATCTTCACAAACCTGTTAAGGGTTTTATGGGGAAGCCTGGACATCACAGGTCAATTTTAATGACTGCAAACTCTCTTGCCCCAAAGCCCCTCGTATTCCCAGTCCATTTCTGTTTGAGCTTTATCAGTTCTGCCCGCCGGCTGCCTCGTCAATGAGAGATTTATTGGAGAGGGCTGCTCTGCAGGCTCCCAGCGTCGCCAAAACCATCGATAAACGGGACACTAATTGCACAAGTGTGTGTGTGTAAATATGTAAACCAGGAAAAAATCAATTGGACATATTTTACTCTGGCAAAAAGAAGGATGAGCAGCTCGCAGAGAGAGGGGGGGCCAGCTATGAGCGGGGTGTGATGAATCACCCAGTGACCGGAGCACCGGCGAGCTGCGGTACCGACTACCGACTCTGCCTGAAGTCCATCAAAGTCTTTTCACTTATTTGTAGAAGCCCGAGTGTCCCGCTCCCCCTGTGTAACCCCCCCCCCCAGGTTTAGACCAAAACAGCTTCAGCAGAAATGGGGTGTTGTTTTTCTGCATGGTCGACTGCTTTCAGGTGTTCTCCAGAAGGCCCAGTCTGTTTCCAGGAGATGCTCCGTTATGTTTAGCACCTTTCCCAGCAGCCATAAAAGCTGCCGTGTTTTCTGATGGGGTGAGCGGCGCGTGGAGAATGACGGCCATCAGTCGTTTGTCACTGGCGGCTGCTGATGGCGTCCTGCTGACCCCGATGGTCATCAAGCTGAGACTGAGGAGTAAAGAGACACCAGATAAACAGTCTGACCAGAATTTCCAACTTTGCTTTTGGTCTCCGTGTGACTCAGACTGAAGACTGACCTGTTTCCTTTTGGAAATGCAGAAAGTTTTTGAACGGAATAGTTTAAATCTTTTGGGGGAGAATATTTGACAGGAGGAAAACAAACCAGGAGGACACGATTTCATGAAGCTTCTCAGACACTTGATTGGGGGGGGGGGGTCATTTCTGACGACACAGGTTTGGCTCCCACCTTTTGCACCCATGTGTCAAAGTGTCATTGGGCAAGGCACTGAACCCCACGTTGCCCTGTCAGTTACAGGTAGGTGCCGGCGTTTGACAGTGGAGCCACTGATGGTGTGTTTGAGGATGAATGGGGCAGTAAGGTGCTATAGAAGTAAACGCCATTTAGCTTTTACCACGTCACTGCCATGTTCCTAAAAATGATCCTCATCTTTGACAAGGTTTTGACCTTTGAGCGTCGCTGAGGGCAGGCCGCTCATCCTCATCTGCTTTCTCCTAAACGGGAAACGGCGGCCTCAAACTCAAGCCGTAAAAAACCAGGACTTGTGGTCCGGGTCCTCAATTTTATTTCTCAATTCAATTCAATTTGTATAGCCCAAAATCACAACAACAGTCGTCTCGATGGGCTTCAAAGTAAAACATGAACTCAAAAGGATCACGAATACAAAGAGTTCAATAGAAAAATGCTAAAATGAACTAACAAACTGACTAAACTATACTGGCATCCCTGCCCTTAGACCCCCCTTCGCGGTAAGGAAAAACTCCCAAAAAAAACGGATTCCGGAAAAAACGAAGAAACCTCAGGGGTGCCCACATGAAGGAGGGATCCTCCCCCAGGACGGACAGGCGATTTACCAGAACTCTTAGAGAAGAATTAACTTATCTAAATCTACAACTACATATATAAAAGTCCAGCAGACGAGCTTCATCCAGCCGTGGTTGGGGGGACAGTCAGGGGCGCGAGTCGAGCCGGAGACAGGAACCACAGCCAGGTGTAGGAGCAGGAGCAGAGACGAGGTACTCGGTCAGGTACAGAGCAGAGACGAGCCAGAGATGAGCCAGAGGCAGGATCCACAGCCAGGTGTAGGAGCAGGAGCAGAGGCGAGGTAAACGGTCAGGAACTGGAGCACGGATGAGCCAACTGGAGTCTGGAAGCACTCCCACTCCCCAGGAGGGGAAAGAGGGACAATACATGAATCACTGCACCAAACAGAGGCATGGAGAACTAAATGATGAATAATGATCAAGAATAGAGGAGAGGAAGGGTAGAAGTAGATGAGAAAATGGGGTCGGCATGGGGAGCCGGACCTGCAGCCTTTCACCATGTAGCATCAGTCCTTTTCCTTAAACATTTTCCCTCCTTTTTTCACCACATCGGCTGAGATGGCAGAGTTCTGACCCCCCCTCCATGGAAAACTATGATGATCAAAATGTGTTTTTCAAGTTTCTGAGAAATGCTTTTGTCTTTATGGCTTTAAAGCCTGTGCAGTGGGGGGTGGGGGGGTGGGGGGGTGTTAAACCATCTCTGTGCAGAGAAGACCCCGACAGGATTCAAACCAGGAACCTACTGACTGTGTTATGGTGCTGACCTCCAGGTAAACTGTAGGTATGTAAAGTCCAGCAGTGGGACTCATGGTGTCCCCGGAGAGCCGCTTCACCCCCCCTCATTAGCTTTTGTTTACGTCCACAAGACGCCGTGACGGTGCTGGTTTCTGCCGCTGAATGATGATGCTGAGACGGGAAACCGGACAAACAGAGATGCTCTAATTACGCCCAGCTCCCTGCTCTAAATGAAAGGATGAGGGCTAATGAATGGCGGCCGGGCCGGCGCGGGCCGCCTAATGAAGAGCGCGTTTGTGCCGCCGCTGTGATCCCATCAACACGTCTGAGCAGAACGCCGCAAGAAAAACAACTTACTATGCAGCCCGCGGTGTTTACCGAAGGCTGCAGGGGGATCCAGCTTTCACTAATTAAGGCTCCGAGGGTCTTGGCAGTAATGGTGGTGATGGTGATGAGAATTATGGGATGGATTGGCTGGAGCTCTTTTCTTCAGAGCCACTTTAGCTCATTTTCTTTGAGTTGACGGCGCCTCGCGTTGAATCTGTTTTCGTGACAAATAACAGGCAGCTGTGCGAGAGCGTTCCCACTGGGATTCAGTTTACCCCCCCCCTCCCCCCTCACAAGCAGCTGGATCTCTTCAGCAGACGACCCACAGGTTATGATGTGAATCCAAATGGGTTCTGATGGAGAACACTTTGATGTCTGCGTCAGGCCAACCATGGCCCCCACCTGCAGCGTGGCATTTGCAGCCCCCCCCCAGCCGTGTGGTGGGGCTGCCTCCTTCATGGAGCCAGTAGAAGAAAGCAGAGATGGTTTCATGCCAAAGACTGTGAAGGGTGTTGACGGGGGTGGGGGGTGGGGTGGTGGTGTGGGGGGGTACTCCTTTTTCACCTTGTCTCCTGTTATTTATTAGGCTTCTGTCAAGCTCAGGCAGCAGGCAGGTGCCCCCCCCCCCGTCTGGGTCTTATGAATATTACTGGGGGCAGAATGCTCCATTACTGTCAGTCTGAATCTGCTGCTGTCACATTAGTGGCGCCGTGCAGCCGTTAATGCAGCCGTTAATGCATTAGGCGTGTTTTCCGGCTGATGTTGGCCCTTGTACTGAAAGCAGCTCTGGCTGCACCTATTGACCATTTAACTGTTCAATAATGAAGCCATCCCTGAGGATGAATTGGGGATCAAACCTGTCAGACCCCCCCCAGTATTTTCAGCATAAACCTCCATGCGCGGCATTGTCCCCCCTCCTCCTTCTCCAAAGCACAGTGTTCCTGATAATACTCCTGTCGGTTCTGCTCTGGTGCCTGTTGGGATGCTGGGGTGGGGGGTGGGTGGGGGCATTCCTCGGGGAAGTGTACGGCTGATAGGTCAGCCCCCTAACCTCCTTGGGAGGGGTCTGGTTCTTTTTGAATCGGGGGTCTTTTGTGTCGGCCCTGAGCTCAAACCAGTGTGTGAGCAATTCCTTGGGGGGGGTAGGGGGGGCAGGTAATGGCATTATGGCGCCCTTGACTCTGTGCAGGGGGGCTTTAGCTTTTGAGAGTGGTTGGGGGAGGGGGAAGTCCGTGAAGGATGTATGGTCATGGTCCAAACTTGATCAGAGTTTGTATGAAGGCTCTGCCTCAGCCCTGAAAGGGGGGGTCAGAACACTAGTGGGGGGGGCCCCCGTATATTGATAGACCCTCTTTTGTGCAGCGCAGCTTTAGCTTTTGTCTGCTTCCTCTCACCAGAGCAAATCTGCGTCTGCAGCCTGTGGAAACCTGACGGGTCCGCCGCTCTTCTGGGGGCGAGGAGGCGAGCTGCTGCCGCCATCGCCGGCGTGCAGCGCGGCTGCTGTCAGCTTATTATCCGACACCTTCTGTTTTAAATTTGCTGGAGCAGATAACACGCTGAAAACGAGTAGCTTTGGGCGGCAATGTGGCGCTTTCGTAGTCTACTTCCAGTTGTCATTGAGGTGTTGAACACAGAAACTGCAATTGAGACTCACAGCTGCAGGGTTTGTTATAAAGACGAAACAATAACTGCCAAAGATGATGCTTGGCTTGATGCTCTGCTCTGTAATCAGAGCTGCAACATTAAAGAAATTACAGGGCAAAGCGGTCATTAGAAGTGTGGGTGAAGCTTTGCAAACAGAAACTATGCTGAAAACTGATGATTTTGGACAATTCTAAGATGCATAAAGCAGAGAAAATCTTACAAGTTGATTGTAATGATGGTATACTGACAACTGGGAGGAGAAAGTGAGTGTAACGCCACAGTAGCTGCTCATCCGCAGCAACAAATAATGCAGTAATTAATGAGGAAAGCTTCCAGCAACTCTTGGTGTCGACCACATTATCATCGCAACAAAACATCCTCATCTTGTTCTGTCTGCATCTGGAAGAATAGAACAGTCATTCTATGACGCAATAATGGTTATAAGAGAATTAAAAAAATCCTCCAGAAGAGACAGAAAAGCATGAATCATTCTTTCAGATATTAGAGCAGGATTTGAACATGAAATATAACACTTATCTTTTTAGACCTAAATCAGATTTAATTGTCACTATCAGCTCCGTTTTTTCACGTTTGTAAAATGTTTTTGGAGTAATCTAGTGTCAACAGTTTAACTTTTAAACGGATTTATTGCAGCCACTTCTGTGAACAGACATGGGGATGCATATTTTTTTGTTTAAAAATCCTTTTTGCTAGAGCGTCCTGGCCAAGAGGCAGCAGCATAACAAAACACACATTTCTCATTTACGCTCATACGACGGAGTTTTAGGGCCACCAAAAAAAAAAAAAGTGATATTAATTTATTAATTAATTTGACTTTTTTTGTTTTTCTTTGGTGGCCCTAAAACTCCGTCGTACGCTCACACTCAATCAACATAAAAGGTCTTAAATAAAACATTTGCAGTTTGATATCTTTGTCTCACGTTCATTTAAAAATAATTTGAACGAGTCCAGAGAAACCAACTCATTCACTCTGAACTCTTCCTGAGGTTTATTCCCAAACTGTGCTGCAGCGAATCTGAAAGCCTATTTTCACAGAGAGCCGGTCCTGAGAGCGCAGGCTGCAGCTGCTGCTCTTCAGTTAGGAGCTGCTGGAGATGAGGCGGTGCCGACCCAAGAATGCATTTGTAAATTAAAAGGTACCAATGTTTCAATCTGCACTGGTACAAGGAGCCCCCCCCAGAGCATAAAGAACACAGTGATGGCTTAGTTGAAGTTCGTTACGAAACTCAGTGCACCATGAAAAACTGTATCAAAGCATCAGCAGAAGCATTCATATAAATCATCTCACCAAAATCAAAGACAGACAGGAAAGTGGCAGAGACACGTTTCTTATGGGCTTCATATGATAAACAGGATTTGATTCTAAAATAAAAGCGTAATTTTAGTTTCAGCCAGTAAAGCAGTTTCTGAATATGTGGTTTAAAAGTTAGACAGTCATCACTTCAAATATTAAAGTGGTTACCAGTTTAATGAAATGTCCTTTTGTAGTTATTGGGGGCAGATTGAGTCTTTTGAAGAAATGTCGTTTTATTTTGTTGGCAATAGTTTGGTATTTTTAAATCAATCAACTCAGTGGAGCTTCTTTTCTCATATGCTTTGCTTGATTTTAACTAAATTTCTAATAAATTTGGATTTGTCACCGATTTTAAAAAGAAAATCCATTTTCCAGACCAATCTGGAAAATGGAGCAGATGTTTTTCTGATCCGACTGAGTTCTGCTCATTGGAGTCAAATGATCTCTAGATGTGCCTGATGTTCCAACCATGGTAGCGCTTCATATGTGGACATTCATCTGGATTTTACTGCAAGTTCGTGAGCTTCATCGAGCAGAAGAGTCGCCTTAAAGTAGAGAAGTGGATGAGATCGGTGACTTCTGCAGAAAAGCCTTTGCTGGCGGCAGGAAAGCCATGTGGCTCATCTGTGGAGCTGCACAGCCTCATTTAGCTGCTGAGGAGGTGCAGCAGCATCAAACGGGGCCCGGTGAGGCAGAGGTGCACCGGCTGGGCTCAGAGAATGAATAATTCACCCCCATGAGCCCTGACTTTTTGCTTTGGGACTCATTTTCAGCAGAACTTGTGTATCTAAAAAATGGTCCCGCCTTGAACCGACCCAATTCCTTTGGGCAAAACCCGCCCCAGCTGTGCTTTTTCTAAAAACCGTCAAAATAGCTCTGCCATGGCTGGAAATGTGCAGGGAATGCAGATGATCAAACTGTGAAGAGAAAGAGAGGGGAGGAAATCCTGAACCCATCTTCAGGTGTCGTCTGATTCATGTAGGTCTATGTTAAATCAGCAAACGGAGGTCCAGACTGCATCCAGAAAAGGAGGGTCGTCAGTTGAAAAATAGAGCAAGCTCTTTGCCTTGAATTCTTATTCCGCTGCTCTGTTTTCAGAAGCCAGATTGGATTTTCTGGTTCTGGGGCAGCATTTTTATCTCGTGGATCATTCAAGCTCCCATTATTCAGTCTTCAGTTGTCTGAACAAAATAATCTCATGTTTACACTCAGTTAGAGTCACACTTGGAGGCATTTGTGCTCACAAGCGTCTGGGTTTTTCTGCCAGTCACCTGCCTGCGTTTGGCCTGTCTGGCTTCTTCAAGGCAGTACCTTCTTCCTCTTCCTAATGTCAGGCAGGAGGTTCCTTTTTGCTTATTCTAATGATTTTAGCAGAAGGCAGCAGGCATCTGCATCCCCGCCTTCAACAAACTCAAGTTTTGGCTGATGACAATGAGGTGCAATAGGGCTGCTATTGAAAGGATGAAAGGACATCAGGCTCATTCCTCCACCCTTAAAGTTCATTTGTAGACACGGGAGGAAAATGTCTACACCCTATTTTTTTATAATCAAAATCCTGCTAATGTTAACCTCGGTCCCAACCAAAGAAAGGCTGCTACCATGTAGTCTGAATGCTTTAGTCCCTTTCATCATCACTTTGATGGTTTGTCTTTTTTCTTCATTGCTTGTTGGTGTGCCCGTCATCATTTCATCTAGTCAAACGAAAAAACAAAACAGTTTTTTGTTCCAATTAGACATTACATAAAAAATAAAAGAAAGAAAACTGTTAAGTGGTATCTAATGTATGATTGGTATTTTTTTTTCTTTTTTTACCGAAACTGTTAGAATGGACAACTTTAACTACCTTCTGTCTACTTCTACTGGAATTGGAGTGATTTTATGTAAAGGAAAGGAAAGATTCTCTCACTGTAAAACAGTGAGAGAATAACACAAACTAGTTTTTTGGACAATTCCAGTGTAGAGTTTCTGTATGTGTTTGACCCTGTCCTATACCAGAGGCCCGGGAGCTTGAGGGTCCTGCAGTATCTTAGCTGTTCCTAGCACTGCGCTTTTCTGGACTGAGAGGTCTGAGGTCTTTCCAGGTATCTGTTGTAGCCACTCCTCCAGCTTGGGGGTTACTGCCCCAAGTGCTCCAATTACCACAGGCACCACTGTCACCTTCATTTTCCAGGCTTTCTCCAGTTCTTCTCTGAGTCCCTGGTATTTCTCCAGTTTCTCGTGTTCCTTCTTCCTGATGTTCCCATCGCTTGGCACTGCCACATCCACCACAACGGCTTTCCTCTGTTCTTTATCCACCACTACAATGTCTGGTTGGTTCTCCATGACCATCCTATCAGTCTGGATCTGGAAGTCCCACAGGATCTTTGCCCTTTCATTCAGGAGTGAATCCCCTCCTGTGTGGACTACCTTGCCTCTCTTTGTCACCATCCGGCTGCATTTCTCGAGCCTGAATGACATCCCAATGTCAGTCCTGTAGATCAGTGGTGTGGATCAGGGAGTCAATGTCACGCTGGCTCTTAGCATATAGCTTGATGTCATCCATGTAGAGGAGGTGACTGATGTTGGCCCCATTTCTGAGTCGGTATCCATAGCCAGTCTTGGTGATTATTTGGCTGAGGGGGTTCAGAGCTATGCAGAACAGCAGTGGGGACAGAGAATCACGTTGGTATATCCGATGCCAACCTCCCACCAAAGGCAAGGTGGGGTTTAGTGTCTTGCCCAAGGACACTTCAACAAGGCGGGAATCGGACCAGCACTCTTACGATCATGGGTTGACCGCCCTACCGCTGCACAACGGTAGAACATTGAGCTACTAGCTGCTTGGCAGTTGGCCTTTATTGTGGGTTTTGAATCGTCTATTCACTCCACATTCTCTGCATGTAACCCCTCTGAGTAGGATTAGTGAAATGACTGATCAATTCCTCTGTAAAGCAGGCATTTGAATCTCAACTCGTTAGTTGTAATAACGGCACCTGTTTGAAGTCATCGGTGTGCAGATGCCAGTCCCCACCCTCCAACACTCTCACTCCAAACTCCACTATGACCAAGCCCAAAGAGCTGTCAAAGGACACCAGAAACTAAACCGGAGACCTGCACCAGGAAGACTGAATCTGCAATTGGTAAGCACCTGTTGGAGCAATTATTAGAAAATGGAAGACATACAAGACCACGCTTCCTCCATCTGGGTCTCCACACAAGACCTCACCCCATGAGGTTTAAATAATCACAAGATTCTTGGGATGTTTTTCTGCAAAGGGACCAGGACGGCTGATCTGTGTAAACTAAAGGAAAGAAGGAATTTATGGTGAGATTTTGAGGGAAAACCTTCCATCAACAAGGGCTTTGAAGATGAAACATGGCTGGGTCTTCCAGTATGACAATCATCCCAAATGCATCACAATGGTAATGAAGGAGTGGCTTTGATGGAGTCGTAGCTCTTGTGTGTGAAAATCCTTTCAAACGTCATCTGACAAGCATCGCTACAAATGAGATTTTTCCACTTCACTCCTCAATCTCTGAAGGAAGTGGCTGATCCGATCACGTCTGTGATCAGCTGTCCTCAATCAGTCACATTGACTAAAACGATTATGTATAAACCGTGCTGCCCTAGCAGTCATAAGAGAAGGACATGAGGTTTTTGGGCTAAAAACCAGGCAGAGGTGGGATTTTCAGTGGTGCATTGTTAAGCCAGGAAATCTTTGGGTGTTGCTCAGCTTTTCAAAACTCCTAGGTAGATTAAGAATTGTCATGATAACTTTGTCAACACATTCATTCAATTTAATTTTCTCTTGATTAATGAACTCGTTTTGGAGCCAGCCTCTTCATGTCTCATACGTTGCCACTGGGAATTTAGGTTATTTCCTCTTCTGTCTTCCATTCAAAATCCTGAGTACATGTCATGTTGCATCAAGATGATGCAGAGTGAGGGATGCAAGACTTTTGCTCATGGCAAAAGTATTTTTTTCCTTCACTGGTAAGGCATGTTGCTATATTTATTTCATGGAGATTTTATGTGTCTTTACTGGGAAAGAAATCCTTTTAACGTCTGCACAAAAGCCAGTCACTGAAGAAAATGTCCTGCTGGCAAGAGGGAAGCAGAGCAGGTCGTAGTTAAATGATCACACCTGAGGAAGGAAGAAGACGGTTTCTGACATGGGCCTGTGAGTTGTTCTAAGTAACTCAAAGATTACACACTTTGGAATTTTCTAGATTAAAAACTCCACCTTCAGCAGAATGCATTTCTCTCCTATGGATTCACCAGCCCCCACAATGAGGAGCCAGGTCTATTGAGGGAGGGGCTGACATTAAATCTGGAGGCTTGCTTTCGATATCCTTTTCATTTAGATTTCATTGCATTTCAATCGGCACATTTGGCCTTTGCAGTTGTCTTGATTCAGTCAATGGTGTTTTCTAACATGTGAGCACTACGTAATGCAGTTTCAAGTGACGAGACGCCGGCTGCAGCCCTGCCACGCTAAAACCTTCAGTTAATTAATGTTTCACCCCAATGCTCCAAATCTGTCAATCTGTGATTCCAGAAGGAATATTATCCTTTGCCTTTTAATACGTTTTTAAATATTTTTAATTTAAGCGAGAATGTTTTGGGATTTCTTGAGACCATGAAGGCCGAAGTTATCATCATTTTCTACTTGTCTTTTTTTCAGTGATGGGTGTGAAACTGGCAGTGAGGAGCTCTGTCCTTGGAGACTGATGCTGCTTTGACAGCACATTTATTTCAAGGCAGAAGCAATCATTTGAACTAGCCTTGGTTTGTCTAAGTCTTGAACGAGTGTTACGTATAATTGGGTGCAGAGTCGGGTCGGATTCCATTCCAAGTGACGTTAATGCCGTCTAATGTCGGGCAGTCTGAACTGCACAGCAGTGGAAACGAGGTGAACGCTAGAAATGCAGATAATTCCTTCAAACATGCTGAATTAGAGACATTGGTGTTGTTGCTCCACAAGCTTGGAGAGCAGAACATGACGATCTGATCTTCCTGCATATAGAAGCCGACCGAAGAGACACCAGTTAATATAGTTGAGATTATTTACACCTTTTTTTGCTTTGAGATGCACGTTAACTATTGGGAATAAAGGGTTAACATTTCCTAATATTCAAAAAACAAAATCCAGTTTTCCATTTTAGGAGCAATTTTAGCTAATAAAGAACAACCAGCCCTAACTTACATAGTATTCCTGGGTCTCACTGTAAAACTAAAAAGTAGATTTTTTGTTTTTTTACTGTTAGATTCGTTTTTTTCGGTGTCTTTTCTTTATGGGAGCAGTCGTTTAATCAGGATTATAATCATGTTAAGATGGTATTTTAGGCCAAATATAATTGATTTGGAGCACAAGAAATCTATTTAAAAAATAAGGCCAATTTAAAAATGCAGGAACATTACAATTAATGTTTCTGTTACAAATAAATGTAACAGGAGGCATTTTCAAAATGAGATGGTTATGTGTAAAAACTGCAGTGTGTTGGCTGAAGCGCTTCCTACAATCTTTGGTTTCCTGGGACAAAGAAGGTTTGCGTTTCCCTCCAAAGTCTTCAGAATGTTGTCAAATCACATGACAGCTTGCTGAAGTGTCCATTTGTGCTGCTGATTTGCAGGTTGAACAATAAATTTCAGTTTTTTTTCTTGGTTTCAAATAAATTGGTCAACAGATGGAAAAAGAAATAAAGTCACACAACATAAAATCAGTGAAAAGTAAAGTCATCTGAAACGTGTCCTTGACAGCGTGCTGTCTGCGCTCCTCGCATGCTTTCCTCACACCCATGTTTCTGATGCCGGAGGATGTAACGTGGGCCTCTGGAGGGCAGGGATCTCCGGTGCACAGGCACGTCACCGGAGACAGGGAAACACTTGGAAGACAGATTCCTCAGGCGGGCTCCGGCTGCCATGCAGTCTCCCTGTGATTTGATTTCTTTGTTTCTCACTTCACCATAAACCTGAACACGGACCGGCGCAAAGAGAGGCTGCCTCTGCAGTTTCCCTTAGAAAATCTGCTCCAAAGGGAAAACAATGAGCCCCCCCAGGCCGGGCCAGGTGGAACTTCTGGAATTGGGGGGGGGGAATCAATGTTCTTCTGGGAGAGGTGGAGGCCCCCCCAACCCTAACCATCTCCCTGCACCACCAGGCAGCCCAAATACAAATACTTTCTCCATGATGGCGGAGCTGGAGGGGAGACGTTCACAACCCCCCCCAGCACAACCCTCCACCCAAAGAAAGGGGGTTTGTCGGCCATGCTGGGGCGGTTCTAGTCCCTGCCAGGGGAGTTCTGCCTCTGGCTTAGGACCAAATGCAGTGCAGCCCATGAGCGCCGAACGCGCCAGAGCCGAGACGGCCGAACGCGCCAGGGCCGAGACGGCCGAACGCGCCAGGGCCGAGACGGCCGAACGCGCCAGAGCCGAGACGGCCGAACGCGCCAGGGCCGAGACGGCCGAACGCGCCAGAGCCGGGACATCCGAACGCGCCAGAGCCGAGACATCCGAACGCGCCAGAGCCGAGACGGCCGAACGCGCCAGGGCCGAGACATCCGAACGCGCCAGAGCCGAGACGGCCGAACGCGCCAGGGCCGAGACGGCCGAACGCGCCAGGGCCGAGACGGCCGAACGCGCCAGGGCCGAGACGGCCGAACGCGCCAGAGCCGAGACGGCCAAACGCGCCAGAGCCGAGACGGCCGAACGCGCCAGAGCCGAGACGGCCGAACGCGCCAGAGCCGAGACATCCGAACGCGCCAGAGCCGAGACGGCCGAACGCGCCAGAGCCGAGACGGCCGAACGCGCCAGAGCCGAGACGGCCGAACGCGCCAGAGCCGAGACGGCCGAACGCGCCAGAGCCGAGAGGACCGAACGCGCCAGAGCCGAGAGGACCGAACGCGCCAGAGCCGAGACGGCCGAACGCGCCAGAGCCGAGACGGCCGAACGCGCCAGAGCCGAGACGGCCGAACGCGCCAGAGCCGGGACGGCCGAACGCGCCAGAGCCGAGACGGCCGAACGCGCCAGAGCCGGGACGGCCGAACGCGCCAGAGCCGGGACGGCCGAACGCGCCAGAGCCGAGACGGCCGAACGCGCCAGAGCCGGGACGGCCGAACGCACCAGAGCCGAGACATCCGAACGCGCCAGAGCCGAGACGGCCAAACGCGCCAGAGCCGAGAGGACCGACCTTGCCAGAGCCCAGAGGACCGACTGCGCCAGAGCCGAGACGGCCGAACGCACCAGAGCCGAGAGGACCGACAGCGCCAGAGCCGAGACGGCCGAACGCGCCAGAGCCCAGAGGACCGACCGCGCCAGAGCCGAGAGGGCCGAACGCGCCAGAGCCGAGAGGACCGACAGCGCCAGAGCCGAGACGGCCGAACGCGCCAGAGCCCAGAGGACCGACCGCGCCAGAGCCGAGAGGGCCGAACGCGCCAGAGCCGAGACATTGAAACTGACTCGGCTTCCAAATCAATTCTGGCAAAAGCATCTTCAGAAAATAAACCTAATGTTAGGAGAGTTAAAGATGGACAACCCCACCACCACCACCACCCCTCACGTCACCGCTGTCTCGATCATGCTTCATTGGATGCCCGGACTTTCTGACTCCTGTCCCAACCAGCCCCCCAGGCCTCTATGAGATTCTACCCATCAAAGCAGATTGAGCTCATCTCTCGATGCATGATGTCTTTGGGAATGTGATGTGAGCTTTTGATGCTACCACCAGTAAGCGAAACCTCTGCAGCCCCCCCCCCCCCCCCCCCCCCCCCACCATGTTCTCCACCCCCCAGGCTGTTCCTGGCCCAGCGCAGTGGCAGCCTGCCCAGATTCGTTGGTAGTCGTTGTCAGCAGAGCGATGCGACACGTCGCTCTGATTTGCTGGCTCTGTTGTTGAAAGGGATCACTCCTGCCAAGGAGACGCGTCACGGCGGACAAACTCTGCCCGAGTAGCACGACAACAAAGATGGAAGCAGAAAAGCTAAACTCCAAGTCGACCCCTAATTCTCAGCAGCAGGATATCCAGATCTGAAAAGCTTTTGCAGTGAATTTCAGAGAGTGATGAAGAATCTTTGTCCTCTCCCTGTAGCTGATTTACATTTGATCTTACCCTCCGAAAAAGAATTGAAATGATTAAAAATGAAGTTTTTAGGCAACAGGAAACTGTTCCTCAAGGTCGATGAGTAGAGACGATATCTCCAGCCAATTCAATGAAAGACAGGCGTAAATGTAGGATGAGTTTTATACCAATCTGACAAGCTGTCGACAAGAGGATAAAGGGAAAAAATCTGCCAGAGATTCATGCGGATAACTCGGCCGCTTTCTGCTTTTCTGCCTTTGTGAAGCTTTGATTGAGAGGAAATGTGCTGCTTTGGACGTCTCGTCTAAAGGGCCTTTCATCAGCTCCAAATGTGGGGCTGCATTGAGTCATTGTTAGCCTGAAAATAAGGGAGGCCAGGTGACAGACAATGTCTGCTTCCTCTGACTTGTGGAATATGTTCTGTTCATGGTTTAGGATTAGCTTTTGGAAAAAAGGATGAAAAGAGGAGAGGCTGATTTGAAGTTTTAACAAAAGTAATAGGAATGTTTTTGCTCTCCAGTTATCAGCCTTTAGCCTGTTTTGCTGCATTTAATTTGATTAAATCAATCTAATGAAAAGCTTTTCTAACCAATTTATTTCTCTTTTTTTAAATGTAATTTTTGATTTACAATATTAATTCATTTTGTAGAAATATTTCCTCTTTTTAATATTTGTTGTTTTATTATGTAACTGCAGGGCATCAGTTTAGCTCAGGCGGTAGAGCAGGTCGTCCAACACCTGAAGAGTTTGGCGTATGGATCCCCGCTCTTCCCAGCCAGCTGTCGCCCCCCCGAGCGCGGCCAGTCTGCAGCTCACCGCTCTTCCCAGGGGAGGGGTCAAATTGTGGAGAAGAATTCTTTTGGAGAATGCGACCATGGCCATTTATGATTAAGTTTACGGTGAAACAAACATCCAAACTCGCTGATGGGGTCACAGGTTGCTGGAGCCTATCACAGCTACAGTCGGATGAAGACAGGGTCCACCCTGGACTGGAAACCTGTCCTATGTAGGTCATGTGCAAACGTGAAAAATGTATTTAAAAGAACAAAGTAAAACTAGAACGTAGCAGCCAGTTTGGTGTGATGAAGGCTTGAAGAAAAGGCATCAATCTATTCTTATTATATCTGTGATGTCAGAACTAAAGCACATCAGCATCTCAGTAACCAGTCATCACAATGTCTGAAATCTGCCAAGGAGGTTATCACAGACCCATTTTTACTAACTGTATGCTGTCAGATCTCAGAAGTAGAAAACTAGACTAGTTGGGTTTGGGAGTGGCCCCCTCCCCCCTAACAGCCTTCAAGCCACTGGATTCATTTGATCCGGAGTCACAATTATTCTGCTGTCATGTCTTCTGTTGAAAGCTGAGGCAGGAAAGCTCTTGTCACAAACTGTTGTGGTTACTTCCATCAGGCGGATGTTCCCAGTAATTAGCCACGGCCCCACCAGCCCATAATTCAATGAAGCATGTGGCTTCTCCCTTTGTCACCTGGAGCAGTCATGAATGAGCTGAAGGTTTATTGTGTGTCTGAAAGATGTCTAGGAGCTGCTGGTGTTGGTGTCACACCAGCACCGTTTATAAATAAAATTTATGCATTTGACCACTGGATGAAGCTTTTTTGTTAGATGTTGGCCTCCTAATTAGACGAGGGTCATTTGGAGAATAATTTAAGGTATTTTGACTCTTATTTAAATTAACATTTGCAGTGAAATGGAAATGTTGTTGTTGCTATATGTTCATTTATTGCAAGTTATATCGTCACGAAATATTGATCACTAATATCGCATATGTGCGGCCCCAGGTGGCGCTGAAAGTATTCTTTGTCCGTTTACCTTTCGGTTGTCATAGCAGTCATGTTTTTGACTATTTTGTCAGAAGCCCTGTGCTGGACTTTGTATAATCCAATGGGCTCCCCTTGTTTTGCATCTTCTTGATGATTTCTTGGTCAATTTTCCTTCTTTGTTCCCCAGTCGTTGCATCTCTGCGGTCGCGACTCTGTTTTTGAACCTGGGTGTTCAGCTTTATCCAAGTAAGACGTGTGGTCCTCCACCTGTTTGGATTCCTTTTCTGCCATCAATCTCCATGGTTCATTGATGAAAGCCTCTCTGCCCACTATAAACTCCCTCACATCCGTGCTACACGTCATCTTTTCAATGTGTTGGACGTTTGACGAAGATGGATTTTTGTCCCTGTTGGGCCACCTGTATTGCTATGTGTGTTATTCCCCACGGTATTCGTTCGATCGTTTTGATCGTCCCGGACCTCCGTGATTCTGTTCTGGATGTTTCTCTGTCTTGCGTTTCTGGTCTTTCCTTCTCGATGCTTGAAATGGTGTTTCAAGTCTTCAGACTCCCTCCGCTTTTTTTACTGACGCTGCGCCCTCCGTTGGTTTTGGGGGGATTTTATGAAGAGTAGTTTATGAATGTCTGGCCGCCAGAAATTCAGTATGTTGAACCCAAATCCACAGCTCGATTTTAGCTTTTCCTTAGTGGTAGCATGCTCACTAAAGATCGTGGCGTTCTGAGAGAATACAGCCGTGGAGATTAACAAAGATTGTCAAGAAGTGCGATGATCAATAGTTTAATGTGTCGGTTCACATGGTTTAGTGTTTAAATAAATGTATACTAGCAAATTTTATCCTTGGCCGTCGAAACAATATTGCTGATGCTCTCTAGTTTCAAATTCCAAGAATTAAATTTGTGTCCGCAAGCCAATCCTCAATCTGCCCTGCTTTCAAGCAGATGACACTCGACTAAGAGCATCTAGAATTAGAGACTTTTACTCGACAGCCTCTGGGGCAGTGGATAGACGTGGCTAGATGTTGATGTTGCTTGTTGCTTGGAGCCAGTCTAGAATGGAGAAGTAAGACACCTCCTTCCCTCCACTAGTCTGAGGGTTAACTTTGGGCAAGTGATAGCACCCTCTTGCCCCCCCACCTAGGGTTACAGCTGAAACAAAAAGTCTGGCCAACGGTGTACAATGGCGGAAAAGGATGCAAATCCCAACGGCTAGACAGCGGATGAGCCAGCACCGCAGTGCCGACGCGGCCACCAAGGGTGTTGCAGAACCTTATCCGGGTCTGCTCCAGCCATCGGATGCAGTTGGCTGCATGTGTGCAGACTGTCTTGGTTCGTCCTTGCCTCTGTACTTTTGCTACCAATTTTCAATTCAATTATTCTTGGCGCTGTAAGAGACGGCAGCCACTCCAGACGCTCCGCAGCACTGTTTCTCGTTCTTCAATCCTTTCTTTGTTTTCTTTCTTTTTCTTATCCTACGTTTTACTGATAGGTATCCTATGGATACGGACGTTTTTCACATTAGAGCCAGCTCTCTCGTTTATTCTAGAGAGGTTTTGCTGGCTCTCAGGAAGAGTACGCACGGAGTGAGGCACGACATCCCAGTGGAATTGCGGAGGAGATACCGGGGCTGCAAAGCCGGGGCTAAGCTAAAGGCTAGGCTAGCGGACAATCGGAGGCGATATAAACCATCGCTTCCCTCCGTGATTATGGGAAACGTCAACTCACTGCCGAATAAGATGGACGAGCTGTCCGCTCTGGAGAACCAGTGGATTTACCGCGAGTGCAGCTTGCTCATTCTGACGGAGACATGGCTAACCGATAGCGTACCGGACGCTAACGTGGACCTGCGGGGATTTACAGCTGTAAGAGCCGACAGAGACACGAAGGCGTGTGGGAAAAGCAAAGGTGGGGGAATCATCATCTACATCAACAGCCGTTGGTGCAACCCTGGCCATGTCACAGTCGTCAAGGCAGTGTGTTGTTGCCCTAATCTGGAACTGCTACCCGTTAGTCTGCGGCCATATTATCTGCCAAGGGAGTTCAGTCACGTGATCTCCATCTGTGTTTACATCCCTCCGAGGGCGGCAGGCACAACGTTCTGAGGCCTTCATAATAATTTCTGGAGACTTTAATCATGTCACCCTGGACTCCATCCTGGCTACCTTTCACCAGGTTGTAAACTGTCCAACCAGGAAGAACAGGACAATAGATTTACTGTATACCAACGTGAAGGAGGCATACAGAGTCACCGCCCTGCCCCCACTGGGAAAGTCAGACCACAACCTGGTGTACATACAGCCCCAATACACACCCCTGGTCCAAAGGCAGGCTGTCTCCACTCGTTCCATCAGGAGGTGGACTCCTGAAGCAGAGGAGGAACTGAGAGACTGCTACAACACCACGGACTGGGATGTGCTGCTGGGTGAACATGACGAGGACATCGAGGGGATGACGCACTGCATCACAGACTATCTCAACTTCTGTGCAGATGTGGTCGCCCCCACCAAGACTGTTCGGTGTTACCCAAATAACAAACCATGGGTAACACAGGAAGTCAAGGCTGTCCTCAACCGGAAGAAGAAGGCCTTCAGGACTAAGGACAAGGAGGAGATGAAAGCAGCACAGAGGGAGGTGAAACGCTGCCTGAGGGAAGCAAAGGACTGC
Source organism: Oryzias latipes (assembly GCF_053564925.1). NCBI lineage: Eukaryota > Metazoa > Chordata > Actinopteri > Beloniformes > Adrianichthyidae > Oryzias > Oryzias latipes. The sequence continues at coordinate 36,620,234 of NC_136253.1, forward strand.
TACAGGAAGAAAGTGGAGCAGAAGCTGAGGGAGAACAACATGAGGGACGTCTGGGAAGGTGTCAGAACCATCACTGGACACAAAGCCAGGACCAGCACAGAGGGGGGAGTGTAGAGCGAGCCAACGACCTGAACATGTTTTTCAATAGGTTCAGTGAGAACACTCCACTCCCCACCGTCACTGTAGCCTGCCCTCCCCCCGACATATCTTCATCACCAGCAGTCACCACAGTCACCAGCAGCCCACCCTCCTCTCCCCCCCACCAGCTGCCGCAGCCACCACTTCTTCACACCCTCCCACTCTCACCTCTCCTGCACTACACCCCCCAACCTGCACCTTCTCCTCCTCCACGGGAGCTGAACAGCCCCCCAACCCATCTACCCTCCTCACAGCCCTTCCCCTGTTTCACGGCTGACCAAGTGAGGGGGGAGCTGAGGAAGCTCCGGCCCAGGAAGGCAGCAGGACCCGATATGGTGTGCCCACGGCTTCTGAAGACCTGCGCCGCTGAACTCGGGGAGCCGTTACAACGCATCTTCAACCTGAGCCTCCAACTCGGGAGAGTGCCCACCCTCTGGAAGACTTCATGCATCGTTCCGGTCCCCAAGAAGAACCGGCCCAGCGAGCTGAATGACTTCCGACCAGTGGCACTCACATCACATCTGATGAAGACGTTGGAGCGGCTCTTCCTCAAGCTCCTCAGACCCCAGGTGCTGCACGCTGAGGACCCCCTACAGTTCGCCTACCGGGCAGAGGTTGGAGTAGAGGATGCCATCCTCTTCCTCCTACACAGAGCACACTCGCATCTGGACAAGGGAAAAGGCACTGTGAGGATTACTTTCCTGGACTTTTCCAGTGCCTTCAACACCATCCAGCCCCTTGTACTCCAGGAAAAACTCTCCAGTATGCGAGTGGACCCGTGCCTGGTTGCTTGGATTTCCAGCTACCTCACTGACAGACCACAGTACGTCAGGCTGAAGGACATCACATCTGACACTGTGGTCAGTAACGTGGGAGCTCCACAGGGGACTGTACTTTCCCCTTTCCTCTTCACCCTGTACACCGCGGACTTCTGCTACAACTCGGACACGTGTCACATCCAGAAGTTCGCAGATGACACAGCCATCGTGGGGTGTATCAGTGGCGACGACGACGAGGAGGAGGAGAACAGGAGCCTGGTGGATGATTATGTTGTCTGGAGCCACAAAAACAACTTACAGCTCAACACCTCCAAGACTAAGGAACTGGTCGTCGACTTTGGGAGGGACAGACCCAACCCCAGACCAGTTCTGATAGGAGTGGAGGAGGTGGAGGTCGTGCAGACCTATAAATATCTTGGGCTGTGGCTGGACAACAAGCTGGACTGGACGAGCAACACGGGGCAGCTGTACAAGAAGGCCCAGAGCAGGATGTACTTCTTGAGGAGGTTAAGATCCTTCAACATCTGCAAGAAGCTCCTGGGGATCTTTTATCAGTCTGTGGTCGCCAGTGTAATAACCTACGCTGTGGTGTGCTGGGGGGGGGAGCACCTCAAAGACAGACTTCTCCAGGCTGGAGAAGCTGATCAGGCGGGCTGGTTCTGTGGTTGGCACAAGGCTGGACCCTCTGGCTACTGTGGCAGAGAGAAGGACACTGAAAAAACTGACAGGTATCCTGGACAATACCACCCACCCTCTGCACACGACCATCAGTAGCCAGAGAAGCACCTTCAGCAAGAGGCTGCTCCTCCCAAGGTGCAGGACTAATAGACTGAGGAACTCCTTTGTCCCCCGTGCCATCAAACTCTTTAACCTCCACTTAGGAGGGGGGAGGAAGACGGAAAAGGAAAGGGAAAGGGCCTGAATGACCTTTTTTTGTATATACTGTTTGGAATTTTTCTAGTCACTGTGCTGCTTTTTCCTCTTTACTATATGTATGTCAACCAGTGCTGTATGCGATGGAGATGTCAATTTCCATGCGGGAACCTCCCAAATGGATAAATAAAGTTGTCTATCTATCTATCTATCTATCTACCAATAGAGAGGGTACTAGCAGTACTGGGCAAGCTGTGCCCAGCTGTGCCCAAGCTAGGAGAGGAGTGGAAAAGCCCTGTGGCCATGGAGTGAAGGCACACCGGCAGGTCTGATGAACTGGAAGCCGCAGCATGATCTCTGCACACAGGCGGTTGGAGTGTGATGGCCGTGCTTTTGCTGATGAACGACAGCATTGCAAGGTAGCTGCTCCAATGACAAGGCAGCCCTTTTAGGGATGCACTGCCTGCCCTAGTCCAGGGAAGGTCCTAGAAAAGGTGGACTAAAAATTGCTCGTTCATACAATCCTGGCTGGCAAACCGCCGTCAGCGGGAATCCACTACAGAAAAACCACTAATCTTGTGCTGGCATCATGGAATGTCAGGACCCCTACTAGACAACCATGATTGACCTGAAAGAAGAACAGCTCTCATTTCACGTGAACTGGAACGCCACAAGATTGACATAGTAGCATTACAAGAAACTCGCTTCTCTAATCAGGGCCAACTCAGAGAAAAGTTTCATACGTTCTACTGGTCTGGCAAACCATCAGGTAAAAAAGAGAAGCAGGGGTTGGCTTTGCAATTTCAAATTGACTTGTAAAAGATCTTGAGTCACTACCAACTGGAAAGAACGACCGTTTGATTTCATTAAGAATTCATATTGGTCAAAGAAGATATCTCACACTGATTTCAGCTTATGCACCAACAATGACCAACAACGATGAAGCTAAAGAGCTCTTTTATCGCTCATTAGACATCTTGCTCTCTAAGACTCCTGCTGCAGACAAGCTCATACTATTAGGAGACTTTAATGCAAGAGTAGGAAAGGAACATGAAGCATGGCATCAAACGTTGGGAAAATTTGGAAGAGGGAAAATGAATTCAAATGGCGAAATGCTCCTGACAAAGTGTTCTGAACACGAACTGGCTATCACAAATACATTCTTTAACTTACCAGACAAATGGTACCACTCCTGGAATCATCCAAGATCCAAGCACCCAACTCTACTGGATTACATCATTACAAGGAAGTGTGATGATGATGATGACCATTTTCGTAGCACCAGAGCCATGAGGGGAGCCGAGGTGCTCTACTGATCAATTCATGATCCGCTCCAAATGTAACATCAAACTAAAACCTCCACCTATGAAGAAGAAAGGATCAACCCCCCCCCCCCCCAAGAAACTGAATGTAGTGAAATTAAAGAAACAAAATGAGAAGGACAAGCTTGTAACTGTGATCAATGAAAATCTCTTAACACCACCGACTGGTACTTGTGAAGAACAGTGGCAAGCCTTGAAGAAAACAGTGTATACTGCGGCATCAGGCGTGCTTGGCAAACCTACTAGAAAACATGCAGACTGGTTTGATGAATCAAACAAAGAAATTATGGAACTTATTAACAAGAAGAATATGCTGTTCCACAAGACACTAACTCCTAGATGTACTAGAACAACGAAAAATAAATACAAGACCGTAAAATCTGAGCTCCAAAAGAAACTGCGGCAAATGAAAAATGAATGGTGGACCAAGAAAGCAGATGGAATCCAGAGCCTTGCAGACCGAAATGACTCCAAAGCCTTCTTTGCATCACTGAAGGAAGTTTATGGTCCGAAGGGTGCCTGCTTGGACCCAGTGAAGAGTATTGACGGCAGCGTGCTCCACACAGACAAAAGCAAGATAATGAAGAGATGGAGAGAGCACTTCAGTCTCCTGCTGAATCCAGAGACCACCGCTGATGATGCTGCTGTCAGCAACACTCCACAACTACCGGTCAGGTATCACATGGATACACCACCAACCACAGAAGAGCTTGACAAGGCCATTAAGAGAACAAAATGTGGGAAAGCTGTAGGACCAGATGGTATACCACCGGAGGTCTGGAAATGTGGTGGACCAGCTTTGACAAAACACCTGTTGCAGTTATTCCGCAACATCTGGTCAACAAAAGCAGAAGTCCCTCAAGATTTCAAGGATGCGATCATCGTGACTATTTATAAAAGAAAAGGAGACTGTGCAGAATGTGGAAACCACAGGGGAATTTCACTTCTTTCAGTAGCGGGTAAGATACTTGCCAAAATTCTTCAATTTAGATTACAGACTCTTGCTGAAGACATCCTTCCTGAGAGTCAGTGTGGCTTCAGAGCCAACAGATCTACTCATGATATGATATTCACACTGCGACAACTGCAAGAAAAGTGTGCTGAACAACGCCAACCACTAATTGTCACCTTTGTGGATTTCAGCAAGGCTTTTGACACGGTTCACAGAGAGACCCTATGGAAACTACTGAGTCGTTACGGTTGCCCACAAACCTTTATTAGAGTGTTACGTAGTTTTCATGAAGGTATGACTGCTAGCATTCACTGTGGTGATAGTTGTTCAGACGCATTCAGTGTGGGACATGGCGTGAAACAAGGATGTGTTCTTGCACCAACTCTATTCACTATTTTCCTTACTGCAGTCATACAAAGCATGCCAGAAGAACTTGGTGACTTCTTTATTAGAACCAGAAGCGATGGAGATCTTTTCAATCTTAGACATGCAGGAGATAATACTGCAAACTGTGGCAAAGTTTCCAACGGTAAAAAATATTGTACTACACACAGGGTCAAATGATGTGTCCAAACAAAAATCTGAAGTTTTAAAACAAGACTTCGCTGGACTGATAACAACTGTAAGCTCCATGAATGCCACTGTCTTTATCAGCGGTCCAATTCCAACAATCCAAGGCGGAGAAGAGAGATTCAGCAGGCTGTTGGCTCTAAACAGGTGGCTTTCTGTGGCATGTGGTGACACCGGAATTCATTTTATCAACAACTTTCACATTTTCTGGGAATGCAAACATCTTTTTAAAGAAAATGGATTTAGTTTAAACAAATCAGGGGTTAAACTGTTCTCCTCCAATCTTTTTTACTTCCTGCGTCATGCCAAGACTGATATAAATTTATCTCAATGCCAAGGCCAGACACAGACTGGATCCACACGAGGAATGGAGTTGCCCCCACTGGAGGAAAACATCAAAAACGAGAAATCTGCCTTCGAGCACCGGAAGAGGAAAAACAACGAGGACGACGGACTCTACCAAACACCACCAAACCAACAAACTCTTGATGGTTCTCCCTCCCCCTTTTCACCCTCCTCACCCCCTTCACCCCACCTGAAATTCACCGAGCAGATGATGGAGCGAGTCGGGATTGGGCTTCGATCTACCCCTCTGGCCAATCCATTTTCGTCCCCCATAATTCTGTCACCAGAACATTTGAAGGGACGACGTAAAGCCCCACCCTCTCCTGTGCAACATCATATCCTGTCCCTGCAGTCAGATGTTTGATGTGTTGAGGGTCCAGGCTGTGAAAATACCAACAGTCATAATCCTCTCCAGAAAAACCTGGGACCCTGTTCTCTAGAAACACACACCATTCCTGTAATTGTCACTAACAGGAGGAATGTAATCTGGCCGAAACGCAAACAAAGGACTTTAAAAGAGATAAACATCTCCTCTGCACTTTTCCAGAAACAGAAGGTAAATGAAAATATTATTACTCCTAGACCTCTTAAGTTAGCACTTTTAAATGTCAGATCCTTAGCAGGAAAAACATTCTCAATTAATGATTTTATTAGTGAGAACAAAGTTGATTTTATGTTCTTAGTTGAAACCTGGTTAGATGAGAACAGCAGTGGAGCTGTTCTCACAGAGTCAGCACCTCCCAACTATGGTGTTATTAGTAAGGAAAGAACAAGCAGAAAGGGAGGGGGGTTGCAGTTTTGTTGAATGAAATGTTTCAGTGTAAAAAGTTATCTTTTCGATGCTTTCCATGTTTTTTGAATATGTAGCCCTACAGCTGAAGGCCTCACTCAAAACCATATTTATAAATATCTACCGCCCCCCTGCACACTGTGCAGAATTTAACATTGAGTTTAGTGAAGTGCTGTCCATAGTTTGTCTTGATTTTGACTGTATAATCATGGCTGGAGATTTTAACATCCATTATGGAAATCTTGAGAACAAAGGGACTAAGGACTTGATAAACACTCTGGACAATTTCGGATTGATTCAACATGTTACAGAGCCCACACACGACAGGGGGAATATTCTTGATTTATTTTATTCTGAACATCACTAAGGTTACTGTATGTGACTTAGGTCTGTCTGATCACTGCTGTGTTTCCTGCGAGAGCATTATTCCAGTATAAACAAATGTTTTAAGGGAGGAGATCACAAAACGGTATATAACTGAAAATACTAGTGAGATGTTCAATCAGATGTTCTCTCTGACTCCTCCCCTCTCAGGGAATTCAGTCAACGAACTTGTTGACAGCTTTAATTCCTACATGTTAAATGTCATGGATAATATTGCTCCTAGTAAGGTGAAGGTGATCGCTGGTAGTAAAAAATCTCCATGGAGAAATTCCATTATTGTAAACAATGGAAAAAGAGAATGTCGGAAATTTGAACGCAAATGGAGAAAATCTAAACTACAAGTAGATTATGACATTTATAAAGAGAAACTTCACTTGTATAATTTACAACTGTGCAATGCAATAATGTCCTATTTTTCTGAATTTTTCTTTTGTTTTTTTGTTTTTTTTCTGAAATTATTACCAAAAGGTCCTATTTAATATAGTCGACAGGTTGACAAAACCCCCTGTGACAGTGGCACCAGAATTTTACTCTATCAAAGGCTGTAATGACTTTGCCAAATTCTTCAGGGACAAAATCAAAAACACTAGACAAACAGTAGTTTAATCTACTACAAGCTCAAGATAAGAACCCTATCCACTAGAAACCAGTATTAATCCAATGGCTCAGTTTCAACCCATAAACAGCAAAGAACTGCCGGACATTCTATCGCAACTGAACTCCTCCTCTTGCTGTCTGGATATTCTACCCACAAGCTTTTTCAAAAAAGTCTCAAAGACATTGGAACCAGACCTGCTCCAGACTATCAACAATGTCGTTAACATCTGGCGTTTTCCCAGATCCACTGAAAACAGCTGTAATTAAACCTCTTCTAAAAAAGGACAGTCTAGACAAAACTCAAATGAACAACTATAGGCTGATATCAAACCTGTCATTTTTAAGCAAGATCATTGAAAAAGCTGTTTTCCATCAGCTAAATGAATTCCTAATAAAAAATAACTGCTATGATGCCTTCCAGTCCGGCTTCAGACAGAATCACAGCACTGAAACGGCCCTGATCAAAGTGATTAATGACATGCGTTTGAATACAGACAGTGAGAATATGTCAGTGCTAGTTCTACTGGATCTCAGTACTGCGTTTGATACAGTCGACCATGCAATACTACTCAGAAGACTGGAAAGCTGGGTGGTTCTCACTGGGCCAGTATTAAACTGGTTCAAAACCTACTTAGAAAACAGGAAATATTTTGTGTCCATTGGTAACTTCACTTCTGAGCCAATAGAAATTACATGTGGAGTACCCCAAGGCTCCATCCTGGGACCACTTCTATTTAACATCTAGATGCTCCCACTGGCCCAAGTGATAAAGAACAACAACATTAGCTACCATAGTTATGCAGATGATACACAGATATATATTAGACTGACACCAGGCGACCGAGGCCCTGTACAAGCTCTTGGTAAATGCATTGAGGACATTAATGACTGGATGTGCCATAATTTACTACAGCTAAACAAAAACAAAACTGAGGTTATTGTCTTTGGAGCTAAAGAAAAAAGGTTGGACGTCATTATAGAGCTTCAATCCATTCAACTAAAAACTACCAACCAGGCCAAAGACTTGGGGGTATTGATAGACACAGACTTAAATTTTGATAAACACATTAAGGCAGTTACAAAATCAGCCTATTACCATCTCAAAAATATCTCAAGGATTAAAGATCTAATGTCTCAGCAGGACCTGGAGAAACTAGTGCATGCGTTCATCTTTAGTCGACTTGATTACTGTAACAGTGTGTTTACAGGACTACCAAAAAAATCCATCAGGAAATTGCAGCTTATTCAGAGCTCTGCTGCCCGGGTTCTCACAGGGACCAGGAAAGTGGACCACATTAGTCCAGTTTTGAGGTTTTTGCACTGGCTACCTGTCTGTCAGAGGATAGACTTTAAAGTTCTGCTACTGGTTTATAAAGCTTTGAATGGTTTAGCACCAAAAGACATGGCTGACCTCCTGACCCAGTATGTACCAGCCAGACCTCTCCGCTCTTCTGGATCCGGTCTTTTATCAGTCCCTAGAGCCAGAACTAATCATGGAGAAGCTGCATTCACTTTCAATGCTCCACAGATCTGGAATAGACTTCCAGAAAACATCAGATCTGCTGAAACACTTAGTGTCATTAAATCCCGGTTAAAAACTTACCTGTTCTCAGCTGCATTTAATTAATATGTATTCAAAAGTTTATGTCCGCACTGTTTATCTATGCTTGTATTAAATTCAAATCTTGTTTACTATCTTTTAACGTTATTTTAATGATCACATTTTTACTATTTTGTTTTTAATTGTTCTTTTAATTTTTTATGTAAAGCACTTTGAATTGTCTCTGTACAGGAAATGTGCTATATAAATAAACTTGCCTTGCCTTAGGTGCCTGAAAGCATAAACAAGACACAGGAACTACTGATACGGGAGTTGCTCTTTGCAGATGATTCAATGCTTGTAACTCACAGTCTTCAGGCCATGCAAGAGCTACTGACAGCCTTTGCTGAAGCTTCCACAAGATTTGGACTAACAATCAACATCAAGAAAACAGAAGTCCTAATCCAAGACACCTATAATGCAAAGATGAACCCATGAACAGTGCTCCTGAATGGTACTCCACTGGCTGAAGTAGACAAGTTCTCTTACCTGGGAAGTACTATCTCCAATAGTGGAAGTATAGACACAGAAATATCAAAAAGAATTCAATCTGTAGCATCAGCCTTCGGAAAATTGAGAAGTCGTCTGTGGGACCAGAGAGGAATCCACCTGAAAACCAAGATGAAAGTCTACAGAGCAATCATAATGCCAACACTTCTACAGCTCTGAAACTTGGACCATCTACAAACGCCACATTAAGAGTCTTGATAAAGTACAGCAGAGACATCTCCGACAACTAATGAACATCTCATGGAAAGATAATGTGTCAAACCTTGAGGTACTGAATAGGGCAGAAATGCTGAGTGTTGAAGAAATGCTCACCACATGTCAACTAAGGTGGGCGGGGCATGTTACACGCATGGAAGACACCAGACTACCAAAAGCTGTTTTCGTTGGAGAATTGAAAGAAGGATCAAGAAAAGTTGGAGCGCCGTGACTACGCTTTAAAGACGTATTCAAGAGACACCTGAAGAACATAAATGAATATGACAACTGGAAGGGAAAAGCTGAAGACCGTGTGACATGGAGGAGGGTGGTGACCGGCGCTGCTGCTGCTATCAGGGAACGAAATGTTCAGCTATCGTCAAAAAGAAGGCAGCGTAGACTAGAACCAGCACCTCCACCCGCTGAAGGGACCTACAGGTGTGACACCTGCGACAGGACATTCAAGACAGCAATTGGGACGTCCTCCCACATACGCCATAGGCACAAGCTCCTCCCCGCGTCATCGTCGACATCAACGGACTGCTAAAGAAAGAAGAAGACTCGACAGCCTCTAAATGCATGAGTCTGTGCTTTTTTTGCCCACCTATTTGAGCACTGCCGATATCAAGTACAAAGCATCAAATCCTTAAATTGACCAACATATTAACAGCACGAAGGATAATAATTTCTTGTATTATGGATGTTTGAATACTATATTACGCCAGGTGGAAGCCTGGAATTTAGGATGTTAAGTTCGTATCATAGTATGTCAGATGGAAACGACCGATTTTTGGATGTTAAGCTCGTGTCGTCTTACAGGTCTTGGTTCATGGCGGTTTCAATTTATAGTTCCCCTGCGGTGTCTTTTTGGATGGATTGGCTCCACGTTCAATTTTCTTGGCTCTTTCCATCTTCTATCTAGATGGTGTGTTGCCTTCATGGCGCTGTACTCGAACGGTAGCGGCCCAACGGTCAATGGTGCCGGGTCACACATAGTAGTCATACTTGTAAGTCTGGAATGGAATGGAATGGCTCAGAAACACACTTCATCTGACTTAAACACACATAATACTGATCTTAACATTCACTTTCTCTTCAAAAATCTTTTGTTTGGGGGTAAGTTTAAGCCCAAAGTTTTCTATGGAGGTCTTTGTTTTATGTCTGAACGGAGCCTTATGCCAAACTAAAAGAAATATGGAATACATTTTCTTTACTGCATGAGTTGTCTGACTGAAAATGATATGATCCTTTTTTTGACCATAAAACTCAAAACATCGGTGTGTTTGCTTTTCTGCTGGACAGGAACATAGTCAAGTTCTATTGCTTCATATTTGAAAGCTGTTTTCTAAACCTGCTAAATAAAAAAAACACTCCAGATGTGAAGATAAATCTGTGAGTATTTAAGAAGAAGCTACAACCCAAACTCTTTACAATAATGCTGTGATTTATGGACATAAAAATGTATATTATTTAAACACAAAAATATTGTTGTGTAAAACACAACAATAGTCATCAGCGAACAGCCGCCTTTTGATCAGGCAAAAAAAAAAGAATCCAAATACCATCAATTTGGGTTCTTGCTTTTTCCTGAAAATGCAAAATCTGTTTCAAAAACTCTTTTAGTTTTCAGTTGACTTTGACGTAAAACAACCAGAAAAAGTACTTTTTCTGAAAAATTGAATCATCTTATTCTTGTTGCATAACTCTGAACCTGAAAATGTAGCATGCTAACTCAACACTCGGTCTGAATGGAAGAGACATTTCTGGCTTTTTTTTTCTTTCTCCCCATTTTCATCAAAATGTTTGCAGTAATAATGTTCCAGAATGGACGAGTTTGTAGATTTGATGTGAGAACTTGTAAAATAGAATGTGAAAACCTGTGCACCAAAAATCTGCATCTGTGTGTAAAAATCTTCTGCTGTAAAGTCTGACAAACAAAATCACAACTGACAAATTCCCATTTCCATGTGTTCATTTAGAAAACAACCCCTCATTTCACTGTATGCGCATGTGAGGCGAATTGTGTATAGTGACAATAAAGGCATTCTATTTTATTCTATTCAATCTGTGATTACGACTGATCAAATCTGCTTCTGCGGCTGCGTGAATCTGCTGCTGCGCGGGAGTGATTCATAATATAGGTGCTCAATAGTTCTAAAGATACTGAAGCTATTGTCACCAAACTTTCTGTACTGACTGATTAGGACCTTATTGTCCTACTACAACAAAGATCATGTCAAATTCCCTTAGTATACTTTTAAGAATTTTTAAAAATTTAAATAAGGATAATATTTGGTCAAAAATATTCTATAAAGATACTGAAGCTAACAAAGTAATTCTGACAATGTAATGGTTGACCCCCCCCCCGTTCCACTATCGGACGCAGATCCGTTTTGACAGAAGTTTCTCGGAAGGAATGTGTCAGAAGTTAGAGTGCAGTTGTAGCGCCAGCAGCTTCACGTACACGCAGAAACTGATTCACGCAGCAGCAGATTTCGTAATCACAGATTGGAGGTTGTATTCTAAATGAACACATGGAAATGGGAATTTGTCAGTTGTGATTTTGTTTGTCAGACTTTACAGCAGAAGATTTTTACACACAGATGCAGATTTTTGGTGCACAGGTTTTCACATTCTATTTTACAAGTTCTCACATCAAATCTACAAACTCGTCCATTCTGGAACATTATTACCTTCACAAACTGCTGGTGTCTGTTTTTGTTTTGTTTTACGCTGAGGTAATAGCGATTTTAAAAAAAAAAAGTTCTGATCATGAATGATGCTGACGTTTCAATCTCCTATCGATCATTGCACTTGTTAACAAGGAAGCTATTGCAGACCTTTCAATCATTTGGTTTGATCCTTTTGCCTTAGTTTTCCATCCTTTCTGTATTTTAGTTAGAGGTGTGACAGCCACAGGCCTTATGCTCCCCAACAATCCGGAGCCTAAAAAAGCAGAAGCACGGCGGCTGTGGTGAGAAAAAGCCTCTTCAGATCCTTCGTCATCTGATTGATTTGACTCTTCCAGCCAAACGGATTTAGGTCTGAAAGCCTTCAGGATGGTCAAGCAGAGGACTTTAAAGTGATGTTTGAGCGGTTGAGACGTGTTTCTCTAAAACCACCAAAGCCCCCCAGGTGGTTCAGATGGTGACCCTCCTTAAAGACCTTAGGACGGACACTAGACTGCTGTCATGAATGATGAGCCTTCAGTTACCGTGGAGATGGTTGTTCTGTAAAACATGATTGTTTAACTGTTGGACTTTTTTTTAAAGTTAAAGCTCATGTTATGTTATTTGAAGCTGTTTGGTCACTTCATCCTTTTGGGACAGAGTCGGGACTTGCTATTGCACGTTGGCACAAATCTATCTCTGTACATTTTATTGACCTATGTATTGCTGGACGTCTTGGGGCGCTCTGCCTTGCAGCAGGACCTGCTGATTCTGTGCTGAGCAGTGGCTTCTTTGTCATTCTGCACTTGTAAAATGTTAGTTTGTGAAGCTGACATGTTTCCACAAAGGAAAGGCAGTCATCTTCTTAGCAGAAAGCTTGCAGAGTTGAGCTTTTTTGTGTTCATTCACAACACCTCGTATCGTTGCAATCATCCTTTCCTGGAATCACTTTAGACTTTGACTTGATGCTGTTCCGTCTCCTGAAATCAGAAAGTCCTGCAGCCTGGAGCACCGCTGGTGGAGCCTTTTCCAAACCAATACCTGCAATAATCCACCTGGATGATGAGCTGTAATATTCTCCTTCAAGGAGGGGGGTAAGCCAATGACCCCCCAAGAGGAACAGCTTATAGAAGCCTGTGCTTCCTCTGAAACATTTAATGCTCCTTTCTGTACTGTTGGGGTTTGATGGGACGCTTAAATCAGAAAATAGGTCATGAGCAGCCCTGGAATAATTGGATTTAAAAATTAATCATATTAATGACTGAGGGAATTCCTTTGTATCCTTGATTTATTCATACCACTTGACTGTCTGAGTGATAACAAACCAGCTGAGAAGTTTCATTTGTAATGCATTATTCTGCATGAAGCATCACTGCTAGACTTCCTGCTCCTTCCTTCATTGGCTGAAAATCCAGTGACCGGTGCTGGTTTTGATTTGAAGTTTTAATGAGACATTTTACTGAAAACAAACACAATTATTTATCTGCCAATAATAAAATAAATAAATACAATTCCTTTACGTAAAAATGAAAACATAAAATATTTACTGAAAATTCACTGCGTTAATTTGCCCTGATACTTTATGATTTAAAAAAAATAATAATTCTGTTTTTTATTCTGTTGTTTGGCTTTGTGCAGCCCAGCCTTCACATATTTTCTGTCAACAAGTAGATCTGCTTTCAGCATTACTTAACCTGCTTCAAAATGACTAAGATAATTCACAGTAATAATTATTCTTGGGGGTAATTATGCACATGATGAATTCTCGGCAGCTTCAAAATGTCACATTAAAATCAGCCTTTATTGGTCTAATTTTATGCATGTTTTTTTTAAATGTCACGGCTCTATAAAGAAAGGCACGCTCTCAAGAAAAACCAAGAATCTTCCCACCCATTTGCAAAGCAGCCTGCATGCTGTTGGGAATCACGAGATCACATCGGGTGAAGTCAATCACAAGCTTCTTGTCCCCATCATGGCTTTCCCTCTCCAAGGAGCCCAGCCCGGACCATGGAGCTGCTTTTTCCCCTGAAGAGTTCAATTATGAGGCTTCAGAACAAGGAAGGAAAGGTTTGAATTGGTTTGAAATGTGATGTTAGGACCCTCTGATGGTCCTTAAAAAAGCTCCCACTGGGAATATATTGTCTTGATCCACATCTGTCAAGCCAGGCCTCAGATCCTCCCAGCAACCTTTCACCTGCACAGACTTAGACTTCTAACTGTGCACGGTCTGTTCCAATCCAGTATTACAAGTTTGATTTTTTTGATTTGTTTGGGATGTAAGGACACACAAGCATAAAATGGCTCATTAGTCTGATTAATGTGCAGCGTGGCCCAGATTTTTCTTCTGTAGTTTTTAATTAGCTCCAGTGAAACCTTGAAATACTTCCTTGAAATAAGCATTTTGTTGAAAAAATGCAATGTTTTTGTAAAATTTATGATAATATGTTTACTTTTGTGGAGATCTTCTCTTTGGGAAACTTTTATTGCATTCTTTTTGGGATGGTGAAAATCTCAGACCTGGAAATAATAGCTGGACCCAATTCGGACATAACGACGTTGTCATCTTCAGTTAAAGCAAATCAAAGAAAATATATATTTGCTCCTTACTTTAATAAAAAAAAAACTGTGATATTGACCAAGAGAATAGTCGAGTTTGTGTTAGTGTGTAGCGGTGTTTGTGTGAGTGTGTAGTTGAGTTTGTGTTGGTGTGTAGCTGTGTGAGTGTGTAATTGAGTTTGTGTTAGTGTATAGTAGTGTTTGTGTGAGTGTGTAGTCGAGTTCGTGTTAGTGTGTAGCGGTGTTTGTGTGAGTGTGTAGTTGAGTTTGTGTTAGTGTGTAGCGGTGTTTGTGTGAGTGTGTAGTTGAGTTTGTGTTAGTGTGTAGCGGTGTTTGTGTGAGTGTGTAGTTGAGTTTGTGTTGGTGTGTAGCTGTGTGAGTGTGTAATTGAGTTTGTGTTAGTGTATAGTAGTGTTTGTGTGAGTGTGTAGTCGAGTTCGTGTTAGTGTGTAGCGGTGTTTGTGTGAGTTTGTAGTTGAGTTTGTGTTAGTGTGTAGCGGTGTTTGTGTGTAGTTGAGTTTGTGTTAGTGTATAGTAGTGTTTGTGTGAGTGTGTAGTTGAGTTTGTGTTAGTGTGTAGTAGTGTTTGTGTGAGTGTGTAGTCGAGTTAGTGTTAGTGTATAGTAGTGTTTGTGTGAGTGTGTAGTTGAGTTTGTGTAAGTGTGTAGTCGAGTTAGTGTTAGTGTGTAGCTGTGTTTGTTTGAGTGTGAAATTGAGTTTGTGTTAGTGTGTAGCGGTGTTTGTGTGAGCGTGTAGATGAGTTTGTGTTAGTGTGTAGCGGTGTTTGTGTGAGTGTGTAGTTGAGTTTGTGTTAGTGTATAGTAGTGTTTGTGTGAGTGTGTAGTTGAGTTTGTGTAAGTGTGTAGTAGTGTTTGTGTGAGTGTGTAGTCGAGTTAGTGTTAGTGTATAGTAGTGTTTGTGTGAGTGTGTAGTTGAGTTTGTGTTAGTGTGTAGCGGTGTTTGTGTGAGTGTGTAGTTGAGTTTGTGTTAGTGTATAGTAGTGTTTGTGTGAGTGTGTAGTCGAGTTCTTGTTAGTGTATAGTAGTGTTTGTGTGAGTGTGTAGTTGAGTTTGTGTTAGTGTATAGTAGTGTTTGTGTGAGTGTGTAGGCGAGTTTGTGTTAGTGTATAGTAGTGTTTGTGTGAGTGTGTAGTCGAGTTTGTGTTAGTGTATAGTAGTGTTTGTGTGAGTGTGTAGTTGAGTTTGTGTTAGTGTATAGTAGTGTTTGTGTGAGTGTGTAGTTGAGTTTGTGTTAGTGTATAGTAGTGTTTGTGTGAGTGTGTAGTCGAGTTTGTGTTAGTGTATAGTAGTGTTTGTGTGAGTGTGTAGTCGAGTTTGTGTTAGTGTATAGTAGTGTTTGTGTGAGTGTGTAGTCGAGTTTGTGTTAGTGTATAGTAGTGTTTGTGTGAGTGTGTAGTCGAGTTTGTGTTAGTGTATAGTAGTGTTTGTGTGAGTGTGTAGTCGAGTTTGTGTTAGTGTATAGTAGTGTTTGTGTGAGTGTGTAGTCGAGTTTGTGTTAGTGTATAGTAGTGTTTGTGTGAGTGTGTGAGTTTGTGTTAGTGTATAGTAGTGTTTGTGTGAGTGTGTAGTCGAGTTTGTGTTAGTGTATAGTAGTGTTTGTGTGAGTGTGTAGTCGAGTTTGTGTTAGTGTATAGTAGTGTTTGTGTGAGTGTGTAGTCGAGTTCGTGTCAGTGTAAAGTAGTGTTTGTGTGAGTGTGTGAGTTTGTGTTAGTGTATAGTAGTGTTTGTGTGAGTGTGTAGTCGAGTTCGTGTCAGTGTATAGTAGTGTTTGTGTGAGTGTGTAGTTGAGTTTGTGTTAGTGTATAGTAGTGTTTGTGTGAGTGTGTAGTCGAGTTTGTGTTAGTGTATAGTAGTGTTTGTGTGAGTGTGTAGTTGAGTTTGTGTTAGTGTATAGTAGTGTTTGTGTGAGTGTGTAGTTGAGTTTGTGTTAGTGTATAGTAGTGTTTGTGTGAGTGTGTAGTCGAGTTTGTGTTAGTGTATAGTAGTGTTTGTGTGAGTGTGTAGTCGAGTTTGTGTTAGTGTATAGTAGTGTTTGTGTGAGTGTGTAGTCGAGTTTGTGTTAGTGTATAGTAGTGTTTGTGTGAGTGTGTAGTCGAGTTTGTGTTAGTGTATAGTAGTGTTTGTGTGAGTGTGTAGTCGAGTTTGTGTTAGTGTATAGTAGTGTTTGTGTGAGTGTGTGAGTTTGTGTTAGTGTATAGTAGTGTTTGTGTGAGTGTGTAGTCGAGTTTGTGTTAGTGTATAGTAGTGTTTGTGTGAGTGTGTAGTCGAGTTTGTGTTAGTGTATAGTAGTGTTTGTGTGAGTGTGTAGTCGAGTTCGTGTCAGTGTAAAGTAGTGTTTGTGTGAGTGTGTGAGTTTGTGTTAGTGTATAGTAGTGTTTGTGTGAGTGTGTAGTCGAGTTCGTGTCAGTGTATAGTAGTGTTTGTGTGAGTGTGTGAGTTTGTGTTAGTGTATAGTAGTGTTTGTGTGAGTGTGTAGTCGAGTTCGTGTCAGTGTAAAGTAGTGTTTGTGTGAGTGTGTGAGTTTGTGTTAGTGTAAAAATACAGAAGTGTTTGTGTGGCTCTGTACAGTATTCCCCCGCTTATTCGCGTTTCACTATTTGCGGTTTCACGTGTTTGCAGTTTTTTAGTCAACTCAAGTCGCATGTTTGAGTCTTTAAGCAAAGGAGGTGCTGCCGGGGAGGAGGGGGGCGGAGATGAGGAGCACGCCGTCATGCCGGCTTCCTCGCCGGCTGCTAAAGAATATTTTACAGCTGGTTCCACCGGTTCCTGAATTGCTTTAACCAAAGTTTGTGGCCCTGCATGGAGAAATCAGCTAACACGGAAGCATCCGGATATTATCCTGGAACTCTGAGGAAGATAATCCTGGAGAATAATTATCATCCAGATGAATGAATGATGGATGAAACCGGCCTCTTCTGGAAGAAGCGAGGCTGAAAACACGTTGCTGCCGGACTGACGCTCCGTGCCCAACGCTGTATTCGCACTGCAGGATATCTGGTAATGAACTGATGGAGGAAGAACGGACGCCTGGATTTTTAGGACAGAGACAGAGAGACTCCTAATGTTATAAAATACGCTACAGTATAGTCTACTGATCTGAAGAAAAACTCTTTATGTTGAGCAATGTTCCAAAGTTCTTTAATATTTTACAAAGCATCTGAAATGTTCCTGAAGGGGTTTTTGATGAGGAAGGATCAGTGATGGACAGGAGGTTGGCGTGGTTCTCCGTATTGGTGGGTATTTCTGGTCCCTAAACCCCGCGAATAAAGGGGAATACTGTAGTATTGTTCTGTAGGAGTGTATAGTAGTGTTTGTGTACATAGTTGTGGGTTTGAGCCCCCCGTCAGAGAAATTACAAAGTTGCTAGTGTAATTGTTTTTTACCCGCCAAACTGAAATTTTACCCCCATTTAGTGACTGGGCGGTTGTTAATTTAAAACCCCGAGTGTTTTTGTTGTGTAAGATCAGGACAAACTTGTAGAGCAAACAACAAATTTACCTCCATGGCTGCCTTGAATTGACACTATTTAAAGAGTTTGTCCTTAAAAGGGGTTTTGACTACAAACTTTAAGGAAAGCAGCTGCATAATATTTGCTTTTCTTCGCAGATTCTTCAGTGCAGGCAGACCAGAAATCCTCAGTTTTAGTTCTTAGCAAAAATGACAATGAGGATCTTCCTTTTATCTGAGTAAGAATCTATATTCATCTTAATTGGTGGCTGACAGGTTCAGCAGAATGGAGATGGATTGGAAGTCATTTACTGGCAGTTCTTGACAGGCTCGTTAAACGACAGCGATAAACCCGCTGCAAGTGCACGTAGCTTCAAAATCATCTGTCAAAATGGAGCACATGCAAAGAGAAAGCTTCTGTCGTCTTCCATGCACATAAAACCAAGCACATGTAGATCTGCACACGGAACCATGGACACCCATGCAGACGCAGCCATGCAGACACACCCATGCAGACGCAGCCATGCAAACGCACCCATGAAGACGCAGCCATGCAGACACACCCATGAAGACGCAGTCATGCAGACGCAGCCATGCAGACGCACCCATGCAAACGCAGCCATGCAGACGCAGCCATGCAAACGCACCCATGCAGACACACCCATGCAGACGCACCCATGCAAACGCAGCCATGCAGACGCACCCATGCAAACGCAGCCATGCAGACGCACCCATGCAGACAC
Source organism: Oryzias latipes (assembly GCF_053564925.1). Lineage (NCBI taxonomy): Eukaryota > Metazoa > Chordata > Actinopteri > Beloniformes > Adrianichthyidae > Oryzias > Oryzias latipes. The sequence continues at coordinate 36,638,723 of NC_136253.1, forward strand.
ACCCATGCAGACGCAGCCATGCAAACGCACACATGCACACGCACCCATGAAGACGCAGACGCACCCATGCAGACGCACCCATGCAGAGGCACCCATGCAGACGCACCCATGCAGACGCAGTCATGCAGACGCAGTCATGCAGACGCACCCATGCAGACATGGGCGGGCTTGATCTGGAACTGATGTGTGTCCATTTGGAACACTTAGTTGTTGGGTTATCAAAAAAGAACTTTGGAAATGCAGAAAATTGTAGAATTAAATAATTTTAAATAAAAAGTAAGAATTAAAAAACATTTTCTGGGCAAAGATGTTTGAAAACAACATTTTAGTTTTTTAACATTGAATGCAGCATAGCTTTTTTGTTTTGGTTCTGCGCTGTCACTTGCTGTGGTCTGTCAGTTTTCTCCTAAATGAAACATTGCTGACAAGCACTTGGCTCAGCTAAGCGGATTATCTGTGGAAATCTTCCCTCTAACTTCTTGATTTCCCACAGAATCAATATGTGTAACAGCGAGATGTGATTGATAATGATATTGAGATTGATCGTCTGAATCCCTACCCACAGTTCAAGTTCCCAAGTCCCCAAACAGAGTCTATATACATGCAATCCAGATAGAAGCTGGCACGTTCTGCCAATAGATAAGTGAAATGAGGCTGTAGTGAAAAGGCCTCTCAGTCCCTGAGGGGTTTAGCTGCAAGAATTTAAAGCTTTAAGCTGGCTGTGGTTAGCAGCGGCTAGTCTATATCCAGTTTTAAATGACCTGAGATTGCCTTGTGGTTTCTACCTTGGGGGACGGCAGTAGTTTGCAAAAACCAGTGCAGACGCTGAGGCACTAGGGCAGACTGGTGTTTTCCTGCCTCCCATTGTCAGACAGGTTGAGCAAATCTACTTTTGCATGGGACTGACACATGACATCACACCAAAAAGGAACCAGTGATGGTTCTTTGCCATGATGTTGGGCTGCTGCTCGTGTTCTTTATTTTTTGTTATCTTAAAAACAAAAAACTATTTATTTTGTTATAATACTTTGTCAGCTGCACTAGGTCATCTTGAAGAGTATTGGACAATTTTTATGAAAAGTTGAATCTCATCATATTAATTACCAATAGTTGAACTTAATTCAGACAGTATTCTAACTTCTGGTCTGTAAGTGTACCTAATAAGAAGTTTCCTTTTCCTTCAAAAACACTGTTAACCTGCAGAACAAGACAAAGTAAATTTTACTGATGTCAAATACAAATACCAAAAATAGTGTAAAATTTTGATTTGAAATTTTTTTCAATCTATTTACCATTCCTCAATCTTTTATGCTCTTTAAACAGAACCACTGTGCACATACCACTACAGTGTGAAATTCACACAAATGTGCACAGACCTAACAAACCTGCTGCTTTTAATGCCTATCCTTTATGTTGTTGTTGCTGCCGTAAAACAAGACTTGAAAGTCTTGAGCAGAATTTGGCTTCAGCATTGGAGGGTTGAGGTGTTTGTCCTAAAGTAATTACTGTTTTAATGTAAGATTCCCAACACTGCTGGTGATAAAGGTGGGAATGGTGACACCAAGCTGGTCTTTAGATGGTAGGCATTATGTGCAGGTGGATATTTGTGATGCAGCCATAAAGCAGGTCAATAAAAGGTTGAAAGAGCTTTTTGGGGAATTTTCCAAGACTGTTGCAGAACATCTTGTGGAAGGATTTCATCAGTGTTTCTTGATTTATAGTTTCCTCTCATCCTGTTACATTCCTGTCATGGTGCCCTGTCTTTGTAGTGGTGGCTTCAGCCAAAAACAGAAAATAAAGGACATTTAGGTTTAGCATTTGTTATTTGCAAACTCCAGGAGTCACAGTGAAGAGGTAGAGTGGCTGACCTCTAGTTGGAAGATCATAGGTTCAGTTCCTGCCTTGCTTGCACATGTGGTACAGTGTCCTTAGCCAAGACACTGAAGGCCACGTTGCTCCTGCTGGTTATAGGTTGGCACCAGTGTCCCGTGTGTGAATGGGACTGTGACTGTATGGCGCTACGAGCCTTCTGAGAAGGTAGTAGAGCACTACATAAGTATACACCCTTTACCATTTGTATGGGGAAAGTGCAAGTGTTTTAATGTTGAGATGTAAAAATGTAACGAGGCCACAGCCCAGAGAGACTCTTTGTTAAACTCAGAAGTTTGACAATTGACCAACAATTGATCTGATCTTCAGAAAAATGAAGTATCTGCTACAGAGTTCAGAATCAAACCCAAGAGAAAACAACTTCCCCAACAGATGTCTTGAATTCTGCCATGGAACCAAAAGCAGAACTGGTGTTTTTATGTGATCATAGTAATCATCGGGAAACAAAACTCACATTTCATACCCATTGTTAAAAGCCTGTATCTCAGAGTTTGTTGGGATTACACGTCTAAAATATGTGATAAACTAATTTCTGATGGTATAAGACCGGTTTTTCATAGCCCCACGTGACAATGACTGACACCTCACTCTTTTCTGTATCCTTACTAAAGAAATGGTTCAAATTCATCATAGCAGCTGCCCAATTGGTGGGTATTAATGATCCTGTGCTCTCCTCATTTGCACATGGACTATAAATGTCAGCGCAGAGATAAATGTGAAAACAAAAAGCCTGCTTGTAGGCTTTAAGCAGCTGAATGTCAGAGGGTGCTTGTATGCTATGAAATATTGGTTTTGTTTTCAAAGAGGCAATCAAATCTGTAGTTTCCATGTTCAGAAACGCTTCAACTGAACACTGATCACACTGAAGTGTAAAAAATACATTTTTAAACAATGCTGCACAACTGCTGTTAAAATCGGAAGTTGTGCTAAAGAAAACGCCATTCTGTCCAAATCATCTGCCCTCAAACAATTACCAACCACAAAAGCCAGAAATCTTTTATTCGTCAGGTTTTTACTCTGAATGAACTCCTTCCAGTCACACATTGTTCTGACTTTTTGGGGGATTTATGAGTGAATTAAAAAGCACTTTGGTGTGTGTGTGGGGGGGGCTCAGCTCACATTCTTTGTATGGCCTTTAAGGTGTGAAGAATAAAGAATTATTTGTTCTAATCGATGACATGCCAAGCCCTGGCCTTAATGGTTGCTTGCTGTCGTTTTGCAAGCAGCTCATAAAGCGATTGGAGTGGCTCTGCGGGGTAAAGGCACATGAACAGCAAAGTTCTAATGCAGGCGAGGAAAATCAATCAATCAGCACCTGATGGTTTTGCACTTATGGGACATGATGCTTAACAATGATGGAGTCTGGACACTTCATATCTGTCATTTAGAAATGGGACTGGAATATAGCTATAAATGATGGGCATCGTCTACTCAAGTGATCCTTCACTCCATCTCCCCTTCCATTTTTCTTTCTCCCTCTGAGGCGAAAAAAGAAAACGAATTTATGTTTATTTTATCAGCAAGTTAATTAAAACTGTCTAATGGTATATTTTTCCTTTTGGTGCAGGCGATTGTAACTTTGAAAAGCCGCTGGAAGCATGTGGATACAGCCAAGGCAGAGATGATGACCTTGACTGGGAGCAAGCTAATACTAGAGAGAGGCCTTCATCAGATCCATGGATGCCCTCAGGTGAGCACGGGGACTCTGACTCAGGGGGAGGCGGGGGGATCCTCATGCAGAGAATATTTCATTGCAATAGGCCGAGCCTTTGACACAGACTATTTTTATTCCAGAAGCACTCATCAGCAGTTTTGAGCAGATTCTTTGCATGTTAAAGAATACCTTTTTCACAGTTTATGAACAAATATAGAATTGTTGCAATAGATACCATCATGTTTGGGCTTTATCCATCTCAGCCTGTTGGTGAATCGCATATTTATCGAACACTTTCCTCCTTCCTTCAAGGTCCAAAGCACCTTAAAGCAGCTCCCATTTACCTCTTCACATTCACACACCAATGGCAGTAGAGCCTTCTGGCAAGGCACCAATCAAGCCATTTCAAGCAAAAAGGGGTTCCAGGTCTTTCCCAAAGGCTCTTTAACACAAAGCATGCTGGGATTGAAATGAATTTGGTCACAGTTGCTATACCTTGCACCACAGTCACCTGTTTGTCCTCTGCAGCACAAGTTTGTGTCATCATCTAACCAGCAGCCTTTCTAGTGTGCTGAAAAGATGAACATAAAGAATTGGTGAATGATGAAAGGTCATGATGTACTTCCTATGGCGTTTACATCAAACTTAAATCTCAGACACTCATTTCAGCAGAACCTTCCTACCTGAACTGAGTGACTTTGTGGGTTTGTCTGATTCACTCCTATGTATCTGGATGTTTCCAAACCTTCTGAAGATGAACCTGAAAAACTTGAGACAAATGTAATGCCAAACCTGCCATTTACTGAGGCAACACTTTAGTTTAATGTTGATAAAAATGAACTTATTCATGTCCAGAAAACAGATGCATGTCTTGTGTGTTTCATGCTGTTGACTGCTGCTCACTAAAATCATCTGAAACCTAGCATAGCATACACACTCCATTTCCTCTGTATAATTAACACTGTAATATAATAACTGGGTTACAACAATGTGGATATTTGTGTTGTTTTTATGTATGAATGTGTGCCTTTGTGTTGTGCTGCTCTATTTTGTTGTTTCTATGTAAAGTGGTAGTCATATGCCGTCTGAAGGTGTTGGGTGTGATTTACGTCTAGGTCAGAGGAAGTGACGCAAAAGCCTCTGATGTGGTCTAAGAGAAACATTTGGAGCGGTCTGTCCATCATATTCATGAACATGTCCTTCCTGCATTGTGTGTGCGGCACACAGTCCATGTCTGACTGTTTCATTAATCCTTTTTAATTTCATCTGAACCGACACGGAGCAGCTGAACTTTCTGAATTACACTAATGAGATTTTTCTATTTATTTCATCTCATGTTTTGACAACTCTAGCGTCACAAACTAATGGATATTATTCTAGTTTTCCATCTGAGGTTTAATTTCTCAAAGGTTTCATTAGAGACAGACTGTGTTGGACACAGAACGGAAGAGAATTAATTATCAGAGCCCTCAGTGGTCTCAAACCTGTTTGTGTGCATCCTGCTGATGTGTTTGAACCAGCGCGCCTGCTTCGTCTCACACTTGATTAATGTCTGGACACATGGAGGCTGGGCAAAGGTGACGGTGGAATCTGGAAAAGTTTTGACCCTCAAATTAACACTCAGTGTAGTCTCTGCATTTGACAGATCTAATTAAAGTCCCACTTCTGGTCAAGAGGTGTTTCTCCCAGTCTGAGAACACTTCACATACACGTGGTATCTATCTGTATGCATGGAAATGGAGCATAATTATTATGTGAGAGCTTATTCTCTATTGCAGCATGCAAGCTGCTGTCATCTCTGTGTACATCTCTACTTTACCCATATTGAAAAGAGAAAAACATCTGTACCATGTTCCCCCACTTAAATTGTGTCAACCTTTTGCTGCGTAGCAATTTTTTAGTGCAATTCTGCATGCTCTATTTATTTACTAAATTGATTTCCTTTTCGTAGTGCATTGTGTTCTGTGCCAATCTCTTTTGTGTCTCATATACAGAATGTGTTCTGTTTGCTAAACCTACATAAATGTTTGATCACCATCAGATATTTGTTTTCATTCTGTAATCTGGGACTTCTTTTTCTGTGACGGTTTGAACCTTGAGTTTAAACAAGAGAGAAAAGTGTGAATGTAGTTTGCGTGACTGAAATATTTCACATGTGCGTCTGAATGCATAGGTATGCGTGTGTGAACATTAGTTGGATTGTGTTGACATGTTTTTATGTGAGCAGGTCTGTTTATAACATTTGAGTGTGTGTGTGGACAGGCCCCGCCCTTATAGACTTGTATTACATCTGAACCTCTCCGTAATGATTATAACCATCCAACAACTTGTAGCTTTATGCTGCTTCATGGTTTTATCCCCCCCCCCCTTCTACAATCACCCTCCTACCCCCCGCCGGCTTTGGCATCCCTCTCTTCTTCCTTCCTTTTCTTTTCTGTCTGGTCCAACAAAAAACTGCTACAAATATAAATAGGATGAACAAAGTTTAGCCTAAATTACAAAAGGGATTCATTCAAATATACACCCAGTGTGTCAGAAGATTCATAACCGCTGTTGTTAAAGTAAAATCTGTCCAACACAAGAGACTTTCAGCTCTCATCTGTCTGCTCAGCTGCTGGACAGGACAAGTTAAAAAAAAAAGTGTTTAGTGTTACAGCCTCAATAATTCAATAATCCCACTTCACAGATCTTACCTATTTTTAAAAAATAACTTGGATGATAAACAAGTGATTACTTTACCGCTGAGGTAACCTACAGTAGTTTTATGCTCTCTGGTAAAAAGGCAGTTGGGTGAGAGGAATGCATGTGTGAATGTTTGACTCTGCAACAGACTGACAACCTGTTCAGGGTTAACCCCACCTTCGCCCAACAGCAATAGGATGGAGGGTGAATGGATTGAAGGATGGATGGATGGATGGGTGGATGGATGGGTGGGTGGGTGGGTGGATGGATGGATGGGTGGATGGATGGGTGGATGGATGGATGGGTGGGTGGATGGATGGGTGGGTGGGTGGATGGATGGATGGATGGGTGGATGGATGGATGGGTGGGTGGATGGATGGGTGGGTGGGTGGATGGATGGATGGGTGGGTGGATGGATGGATGGGTGGATGGATGGGTGGGTGGGTGGGTGGGTGGATGGATGGATGGGTGGATGGATGGATGGATGGGTGGATGGATGGGTGGGTGGGTGGATGGATGGATGGATGGATGGATGGGTGGATGGATGGATGGGTGGGTGGGTGGATGGGTGGGTGGGTGGGTGGATGGATGGATGGATGGATGGGTGGGTGGATGAATGGATGGATGGCTGGATGGATGGATGGATGGATGGGTGGATGGATGGATGGGTGGGTGGATGGATGGGTGGATGGGTGGATGGATGGATGGGTGGATGGATGGATGGATGGGTGGGTGGATGAATGGATGGATGGGTGGGTGGATGAATGGATGGATGGATGGATGATGGATGGGTGGATGGCTGGATGGATGGATGGATGGATGGGTGGATGGATGGATGGATGGATGGATGGGTGGATGGGTGGGTGGATGGATGGATGGACATCCCTACAATGAAGAATATTGGGTTGTGTCATGCTTTAGAACTAGTAAAATTGGCCATTAAATGATCCATTTTTCTGCTGAACATCGACATGGAAATGAAGATGACATAATACGCCATTACCAATTGAGGTTGATTGAAATGCAGCAGTAAAAGATGCTTTCAGGGAACATAATGAGGGTCAGTTGACCAAGCCTGTCTAAGGTAATGTAGTTAATGTAGTAACAGGTTCTGTATGAGTTGGAAATGGTTTAGGGTGAATCAAATGAAATGCTGCCGGGTTTTTTTAATTAAAATCTGTTCAGTGTTATTTTTATTAAGCTTCTTTCATGTTCTAGGAGGCACAAAGCTTCTGGAAAATTTAGCTCACAGTAACATTCTAACCCTTGCAGTGATTCTGATTGGTGGCAGACGGTGAAAATAGCCTCGTCTTCATTGACATTTGCGAAGCAGCAGCCTGGCTGTCGGCAGGTTTGACCTCTGTGAATTTTATTAGCAAATGAGACCTGGAGGGTTTGGGTTTAAAAGGTGTCCCTTCATTCTGATTTCTCCCACATAATGATTTTCAGAGGCTTCAGAACCTGAATTAAGATGGGGAAAAAGTGTTGCTCAATGTGGAAAATTCTATCTGTAGCTCAAGTCAACAAATAATGTACCTAAATTCCTTGAACCCATGAACCTAAATGTTTAGATTAAACAAAATTTAATCTTTGCAAACTATAATATCAGATGACTTCCTGATTTTAAACACCAGACAAAAAGAAACATGTATTACATTGTCACAGCCTGCCTGAAAAAGGCAATTTCTCTAGGTGTTCATGTGTTTGGGATGCGTGTGACACGTATGTTTGTGGGGTTTGAGGTTTTTTTTTGAAACCCAAAAGAAGCAGGAATTGAACCTTTCCATGTGAACGTCTACATCAGGCTCAGACTACATCCTGTTTCCAACAATGAAACCTAAAATGGACAAAAACTTCACGGCAGCAAGTCAACTTTTCTAGATTGGATCAGACAGAATCCCTCAGAAACCGGACGGATCACCCCGCCCATACAGGTGGCTAAGGCTTCAGGTTAACTATGGGGCATGGGGCAGTCATTCAAAGTGTACTGCTGTACATGCGCTGGGTGGCGGATGTGATCACCCGGGGGGCGGTTGTTCTCTGCCTTCTGCCGAGTGGCGTTGGGGGAATTCCGGCTGCCGCTGCTGCTGCGGCGGGGGTCTGGGTGTGGGGGTGGCTGGACGCTCCTCCTCCTTCTTTTCACGTTCCTCCATCCATTTTAGAAGAACATAAACACTCACCTGAGCACAGGTGTTAGCTCACCTTTGCACTTATAGTTTGTTTGATTGAATGAATGAAAGATTTCACACTAGTTGGTTTAAAGGCATAAGTATGCGTGTGAACACTATCTGTTCTGTGAGATTTGTACTACATTTGAACCTTACCGTAATGATAAACATCCAGTAGCTTGTTGCTTTATGCTGCTTCATGGTTTCACCCCCCCCCCCCCCCAAATAAAGTTTGGCCTCAATTACAAAAGGGGTTTATTCAGACATACCTCTGGTTTGTCTGAAGATTAATAACCCCTCTTGTTCAAGTAAAATCTGTCCAACACAAGAGGCCCTCAGCTCTCATCTGTCTGCCCAGCTGTTGGACAGGACAAGTTAAAATAAATAAATCAAAATAAAGTGTACTACTGTTCGTTTTGTAACAGAAAACATTGCTGTGGCAAAAGTCATGCAGTCTTTCAAGAAATGAGGTGTATGTGTGACGCTGTGCTGCTTTTTTAAACAGTGTCTTTTTCTGTGACCACAAACAACAAAGTCACATCTCTAAAAAAGAGGATGAGCTTTGATTTTTCAAACAGCAGCATCCTCAGCTTTATTTTCCACGGCATCTTTTTTCAGATGTTCTTCATTCAGCCATTAGAAGTGAAGGTGGCCTTCCCCAGTCCAGCCTTGGCCTTTACGGCCACAGAGACGGGCTTCAAGTGGGGAGGGCGTTCTATTTGAATTGGTCTGGAACCCAGAGAAAACACCCTGTTGCATTACTATTAGCGCAGCGCTAACACAGTCATTATGTCCGTAGACTCAGGATCTAATTAGCTTGTCACGGTTCTGCAGGGGATGTGGTGGTTAGGCTGCAGAAACATGGAATCAATGTTCTTCTGTCATCATCTTCATTGATGTGAGACGGCAGTTACAAAGGTGACGCACTCTAAACCTGTTCTAGGTTCCCCGGTCCTCCCGCCTCTTTGGAAACAGACTCTTTTCTGCACTGGTCATTTATTTAATTTTTGTTACTTCTTGAGTTTTCCCTAGTACTTTTTCTGGTCTCTTTAAAAGAAATTAAAAAAATTAAGGTGGCACAGGGAGGTTTGCTTTTATTTTATATTAAACAACACTTGTTCCTTTTTTACAGTTTTCAAAAAAGAAAATCCATTGTTACTCTCAGAAAAACTGAGAGTTCACCTAAGCTGCAGTGCAACGACCTGCTCAAGGAACAAAACTCAAAATGTTTGTTTCTCATTGAAGACATTTTACAACAGAACTCTTTTACATCTAGAAAAACAAAAGAGCAGATGGCTGGATGACCTCTGCAGCATCACAGGTTTGGTTCCCGCTCCGCCTGCCCATGTGTTGAAGTATCTGTGGGCAAGACGCTTAATCCCACATTACTTACGGTGTCCTGGTTAGCGCCTGACACGACAGCTCTGCTGCCTTTAGTATGTATGTTAATGGATAAAAAATGCTCCAAGTTCACAATAACCTCCATAGAAATGTTCATTTACTTTAAACGTATATTCTCAAGTAAACAAGCTTTTCTGGTAAAATTGACAGTTTTCAAATCAAAGTGTCTGAAGAAGAGCATGGGAAGTTCAAAAAAAGCCTAAATAAAATGGGAAAACCTCTCTGGACTTCTGTTGGACTAAAATAGGACACAACTTTTGGTGTTAGAATAATAAAAAAAAATTGTGATGGTAGTCCTTACTTTTTATGTTTCCTTTGGACATAATTCAGATAACTGTCAGTGTTAAAGCTTTGCTTCACTCGTTTCCGTCGATGGACAAATGAGGAATGATTCTGTTTTTTGCTGCTCTTCTCTCCTTTCTGGGCTTTCTATTGACCCAAAGCACACAAACAGCAGCTCTCTCAACCTGACAAACGGTGCAGATTAGGGTGACTTGGTTTCACAGTGACTCCCTGCTCTTCCTCAGCCGCTTGTCTTCCTCTTTCATTGTGTAAACATGACAGAGCTGCACTCTCATTATGGGAAGCAGAGACAAGAGCTGCACAAACAAGAAAAGTGATCTGCTGCGCTCATCGATGGAGCAAATGGGCCTCGGAAAGAGGCTCCGGTCTCAACTTTATCCGCTTGTTTTAAGAACAAATCAGAGCCAAGCCTCTCGTCAAACAACAAAGCTGAAGCTCTGTGGAGCCTCTGCTCACAGGCTGTTTGCTTTACCTTGCTATGCTCTGCAGTCAGGAGCAGATGACTAAAGGAAAAGCTGAGTGTCTCATGTGGCTGTTAACTGTTGCAAATCCAGGCTAAATACAAATCTGTCTTCTGCATCTCCCCCTGAATGTTTGCCAATGTAATACTTTGCACTTGTGTTTTATTGGCAGGAGGGTAGAGAATTGGATTAACCTTTAATGCCGAATTTAGGCGATAAAATCTAAATGGTCCTTTCTTGGCAAATGGATCAGAGTTCATAGATTTCTTTCCTTTGTCAATAAGGTAAAAGTCTCCTCAGATATACTTCAGTATTTTCCAGACCCTACTGTTGTTTCTCTTCAGGGTATGGCGTATTACAAAAATAAAGGGTTACAAATTCCCTGGTCTTTATTAAAAACACAACAGTTGCATTTTCCTGCCTCGTCTTACATTTTTCAATAATTTTACATCTAAATGAACTGATTGCTGCCTGTAAATGTTTTTGATGCACAAACGTTGTTTTGATCACGAACCGAATAAACCTTATCATTATTGGCAGCCGTGGTGCTGAAGCAAATCTCTGATCTAAAGATGGCATGTTTGGTTCCTGCCTTGCCCGCTCATGTGGCAGTGTCCTTGGGCAAGGCACTGAACAGGGTGTCAGTGTTTGGAAGCTGAGTTGGTGTGTGAATACGTGTTTAGAAATGAATGGGACTGTGACTGGAAAGCTCTTTAGCCCTTCTAAGAAGGTAGTAAATGCTGTAGAAGTATTGCTATTTAGGATATTTTTTTAAATGAAAGATTTTCTCTTTTTTTGTTGGTGTTTCAGAGCCGGCCTTTATCCTGGTGAATACGTCAGGACGCTTTGCAGGGCAGAGAGCTTTGCTGCTCTCACCTCAGCTGAAGGAAAATGACACACACTGTGTCACCTTCCATTACTACATGGGGGGAAGAGACAACAGCCACCCCGGTCACCTAAATGTCTACATCAAAGAAAACAGCAGCCCCATGGGGATGCCAGTGTGGAATGCATCAGGACCAGCCTCTCGCTCCTGGGAACAAGTGGAGCTGGCCGTCAGCACCTACTGGCCCAACTTCTACCAGGTTAGAAAGCAATACTTGCAAAATGTTGCTAAAGGGATGAAACAGCAATTGTAAGCAGCCAAAGTCATTAAAACTTTTTAAATGGCTGCTACAAGACAAAAACAATGATTTCAGAAGGACTAAATCCCACAATGGCCCATTCATAACACCTACGATTATTGATTTGGTTGCCTTGGTATCCATGGTAATATGTTCTCTGCTTTCCATCTGAGCCTGGTCTATTTTTCTAATACTAAGAACTCATTTTCGCTTTCCAATACATGAGTGCTGGCTGGGGCGAGGCGATTCCACACATGCCGAGCTATTAGTTTTTGTCAGGATTGTTTCAAGAGTCCACCAAATGATAATTGATTTCGGTACCCCTAACCCCCCTCTGCTGGAAAGACAAATATTACATCAAAGGTGAAATTCAGAAGACATAAGTCCATCAATACACTGTGGGTTAGGAGGGGGGATGAAGCAGACAGGGGGCAGTGTGGCAAGATGCTAAACATCTTGGCAACAACCAGGAAAGGAGACTACTGCCTGAAACATCACAAATGACAGAACACAGACAACGGAATTGTCAACGGGAAGCCCCCTGATTTATGGCGATGATTAAATTACCAGCAAAGCTGTTAGTAATGATCCATGCCTTTTTGCCTTTGATAATAACCCCCCTGTCAGACTTTCCACCTACTTTTAATTGAGATATTCATGGATTGACTATCAGAATCTGTGCTTACCCAAAGGACGCTCGATATACATTAGATCCAGATGTATTTGTCCGTTTCAGAACATCTGTCCTTTGGGTACCGATGGGCTGAGCCAGTTCATTTGTCTGCTGCCGGTATGTGGAACACTTGGCCTTTTAATTTCCTTTGAATTAGGCTGTAATGAGGCCATAATTGGCACCCAAGACATGCACTTTCACACTTTCATATATTTCATAAGAGACAAAAAAGGAAATGTATAATTGGACATCCTGCCTCCCAGATGACAATGGAGACGGTCTCTCCCTCCACATTCCAAGTTCATTCTCGTTAACCCACACGCATGCACGCACGCACGCACGCACGCACGCACACACACACACACACACCCACACACACACACACACACACAAGTTGTTTACTTGCAAAGGATTTTATTTCAGGAGTGGAAGAATGTCAAACATGTGTGGTGCAGCCTGTAAGGAATCTCTTCACCACACCCTGACTTTGGAAAGAGACCGCCATTCTTATTCCATTTTTATCCATCTGCAGACCAGCGAGGACATTGTTCAGAAACTGCTGGTACACACCCTCTCGGAGCACAGAACCATATGTGCTGCAGAGTTTGATCAAGTTGTCTACGTACGCCTTTGTTGCACTTGACTCTGAAAACTCTCGAGGCATAAACAGGTGTATTCTGTCAGTCCCAGCTGTCTGAGTCAATGGCAGAAAAGATTCTTTGAAACCATGTTTGCTTACAGATTATAACAAATATCATTGCACCATTTCTTCTTTTTGGTCTGGAGGAGTTGAGTGTATTTTTCTGGTTCTAATCGTGTGTTTGTCAGCAGCATTTAGAGAAATCCATCATTCCTTTAGAGAGTTGTTGTGGTGTTTTCAGTACCGAATATGATCTTTTCATCTGTTGTTGAAACAACAACACAAGACAAGAGATTGTGGACTTAACAGCTGCTGTTCATGCCTCCCATTCTTCATTTTTTATGGGCTGTGTGCTAATTGTCTCAGAGCTTGAACCTAATTTAATACTTTCTTGCCATAACACCTGTCACCTGTGACACACAGTGGAAATAATGGCCGTGGCCTGCAGCTGTGTCACCAGCTTCAGCCTGGAGAAGAAACGTTGCTGGGATTTCCTGTGCTGCATTCAGGTGTCTTTTAAAGCTGTGCATTTATCACCCAGTAATGAGTCTGTCTTCTTATCCTCAGATTGTATTTGAAGTGGTGTCTTCAGGGCAACGTGGTTTGCTGGCCATCAAAGACATTGTGGTCCAGGGCCACCAGTGCAGTAAGTCTATTTTCCTTCAACATAAAAGAATATCAGCAAACCCCTGTGTCCGTTCTGTGACTCCATTGTTCAAAGCGGCACAGTCAAACTACGGCCTTCAAAGCGAAGTATATAGTCGATGTGTGAAGCTCACAAACGATTTTTGCACATGGAGTTGGCATGCAGGGACTTAATGTTGGAGAGAACTGAGTCGGTTCTTTGAAAACCAGAATGAAGCTCTGAAGGGTAAAGCCTTCTGCTCTTTCTTTAGAAAACAGTCATTTTCTTTTAGGAAGCTCAGCTCATGTTTATACATGTGCAAACTTTTATCAAAGGATTTATTCTTTATCCCTGGAAAACTGTCTGTTAGCCACTAATGACCCAATAACTGTTTCAAAGGCCCTATATTCTCTCAAATGGCATGTCCAGAAGATGGACTCAAACAGTAATAGACAAAAAAGAAAAGGCTGTTTTAAGAAGTGAAACGTACAATTTTGTAATTTCTTTTTTGTATTTTATAGTGAACACTCCTCACTTTCTGACCATAAAGGGAGTGGAGGTCAACGCTGGACAGACTGCATCTTTTCACTGCACTGTCAATGGACGGAGGAGGGACAACTTCCACCTGTGGCTTCAGGTGACAGACGTTTCTAGGGGCGGCCGTGGTGCAGCGGTAGGGCGGTCGTCCCATGATCGTAAGGTTGCAGGTTCGATTCCCGCCTTGCACGCCCATGAGTCGAAGTGTCCTTGGGCAAGACACTGAACCCCACCTTGCCTCTGGTGGTAGGCGGGCGCCTGTGTTTGGCAGCGGAGCGACCACCAGTGTGTGAATGTGTGTGTGACTGGGTGAAGGGGTCTGTGACTGTAAAGCGCTTTGTCCTTGTAGGAAGAAAGGCGCTATATAAGTATACGCCATTTACCATCTTGTTGGTAAATCTTTCTAAGGTTGGGAACTCTACCTCTTCTTTGAACGCAGTCCTTAAGGCTAGCTTATAAATGTACCATATGGTGTTCTTTGATCCAGTGCACCTTAGTTTTCTTTAAAACATTAATATTCTATTCAATTTTATTTGTGTAGCCTAAATTCATAACAACAGTCGTCTCGATGGGCTTTGTATCGGTGATTGAAAAAGTTAAACATAAAAAAAAAAGGATCATGAATACAAAGAGTTCAATATGAAAATACTAAATAGAACTAACAAACTGACTAAACTATACTGGCATCCCTGCCCTTAGACCCCCCCTCTCTATAAGGAAAAACTCCTAAAAAACCGGATTCCGGAAAAAACGAAGAAACCTCAGGGGTGCCCACATGAAGGAGGGATCCTCCCCCAGGACGGACAGGCGATTTACCAGAACTCTTAGAGAAGAATTTACTTATCTAAATCTACAACTACATATATAAAGTCCAGCCGACGAGCTTCATCCAGTCGTGGTTGGGGGGACAGTCAAAGGCGCGAGTCGAGCCGGAGACAGGAACCACAGCCAGGTGTAGGAGCAGGAGCAGAGACGAGGTAAACGGTCAGGAACTGGAGCACGGATGAGCCAACTGGAGTCTGGAAGCACTCCCACTCCCCAGGAGGGGAAAGAGGGAAAGAGGGACAATTCATGAATCACTGCACCAAACAGAGGCATGGTGAACTAAATGATTGATAATGATCAAGAATAGAGGAGAGGAAGGGTAGAAGTAGATGAGAAAAGAGGACAGAACCCCAGAGCACCATAGTTACCCCAGCTTCAACTTCTAGCAGCCTTTTAAAACAAATAGTTATTAAGTTTAATTTAAACAAATTAACATTAAGTTAAATAATCTCTGAATACTAACTAGTCTGACAATAAGCCTGTTCACAGAGGAATGTTTTCAGTCTAGCTTTGAATGTAGAAACTGAGTCGGCCTCTCTTACATGAGCTGGGAGTTTATTCCATAAAACAGGGGCTTGGTGGCTAAACGCTCAACCTCCAACCGTACTTTTACTAATTCTAGGAACCACAAGCAGTCCTGCATTTAGGGAGTGAAGTGTTCTGATTGGATGGTAAGGGACTATGAGGTCCGTAATATAGGACGGGGCCATTCCATGTAAGGCCTTATAGGTTAACAGGAGGATCTTGAACTTGATTCTAGAATCAACTGGGATCCAATGAAGTGAAACCAAAACAGGAGTGATGTGATCTCTTCTGCTAGTTCCAGCTAACAATCTAGCAGCTGCGTTCTGAACAAGCTGGAGACTTCTTAAGGAACTCTTAGGACACGCTGCTAACAAGGAGTTACAGTAATCCAGCCTCGACGTAACAAATGCATGGATGAGTTTTTCAGCATCACTCTTAGAAAGTAAATTTCTGATCTTAGCAATATTCCGCAGGTGAAAAAAGGCAGTTCTGCATGCCTGAAATATGTGAACCTTAAATGATAAATCCTGGTCAAATAAAACCCCAAGGTTTCTAACTGTGGAATTAGGGGCTATACTTATGCCATCCAGGGAGACTATCTGAGCAGACAGAGTATCTCTGAGGTTTTTAGGACCTAGTATAATGACCTCAGTTTTTTCTGGGTTCAAGAGGAGGTAATTAATTGTCATCCAGGTCTTGATGTCACTGATGCAGGCGTTCAGTTTCTCTATCTGGTCATTCTGGTCAGGCTTCATGGATAAATACAACTGCGTATCGTCGGCATAACAATGAAAATTAATGCTGTGTTTCCTGATTATGTTTCCTAGGGGTAGCATATAAAGCGTAAACAGGATGGGTCCTAAAACTGAGCCCTGTGGGACTCCATAGTTAACTCGAGTGCACTGAGATGAATGTCCATTTACATTAAAGAACTGATACCTATCGGACAGATAGGATTTAAACCACTGGAGGGCAGATGATCCCAATGCTTCCTATGAACACTATGCTTCCTCCCAACTGGTACAAACCCCTGTGTGTTTCCTGACTGCTGAGAAGGCGCTGGGGTGCTAACTGGGTTAGCCCGCGCTACATGTTACGACCTGGCTAGCCAGCTTTGCTTCCACTGTGCGGAGCCGTGCTTCTAACTGTTCCAGCCTGGCCTCCAAGTCTAACACAAGACTACACTTAACACACATACCGCTATCTTCACTAAAGGAGGAAGGATCCTCACTAAACATATGGCACATGGGGCAGGAGAGAAGGGGAAAGGTAGAAGAAGCGGTAGCCAAAAAAGTGCAAAGCTAGGAGTAGCGGTGTTTAGCTAAAGAGAAGTAGTTTATTTAGCAAACTGAGAATAATGTGGACAGTAAGCGGTTAACACAGTAGTGTATTCACTACTAAAAGGTGAATATGTATTATAACTTCTCAGTACTTTTTACAACATTTTAAAGTGTATTTTAAATCATTCAAAGTGGAAGTCTCAATTTAATGGAGTTTAAAAACTACAGGATTAGTTTCAGCCTTAACCTACATAGTGTGAAAACTGAACTATATTCAGCACAACAGAGGATTCCTGGCTGGACTTGGCTCTGATCAGAGATGGTGCAAACCCTGCCAGCTCTGCAGCAAAGCATGTTGGTGGGGGTGGGGATGGGGGTTCTCTGCCAGGTACTCCATCTTTTTAACAAACATGTCCTCATTAGCACAGGAGCTTGAAAACAAACATTAAGTGACGTCCCCTGATGACAGTAATGAAGAAATATTTCTAATGAACAACTGTCCCCCATCTGCCTGCTGTGAGGGGTGACATCTGGGGAGGTCCCAGTGTGTTTTTGTGTGTGTATTCCTGTGTAATAATGTATTCCTGAACCCTGCTGGAACACAAACACTCAGCACTGCACTGATCCAGAGTCCAGAAACACATTGAAGGCACTTTGCTTATTAAAGCTATGAGATTCGAGGCTGAACGGGGCCTTTCTGTTCCAACAGGGCATCGGTGGACGGGAGGCTCCCATGAAAGCCACCAAACCCTGGAACAACCGCCGCTTCATTGGCACCTTCGATGTGGAAAACACCACCAAGGGCGACTCTGGCCGTTACCGCTGCATTGTACACTCAGACAAAGGAGTTGGAGTGTCCAATTATGGGGAACTAACCATAAAGCGTGGGTATTTTTGCAAACAAAATTAAACGTCTGTATTTTAAAAAAAGGTCCTTGTGTTTAAATGAAAATGTCCTCTAAAGTAAGACTGAGCATGCAAGCTTTTTATGTTGATATGTCCCCTTCAGGATTGAATGCTTTTCATGTACCGGCTGTCCTTGACTAAGAACAGTTTCAGCTGAACTCTGGCAGAGGCAAAAGCTGCAGGTTTATAGGAACCTCACTGATGTTTCACTCCTGCAGTCATTTGATATGAATTTATGGAGTCATCCAAAACTAAATCCTGCAAGGCTTCACTTTTCTATAGCCCTATAGACTGGTAATAGCCTTCTATATTTCTTCACCTCAATTTTCTCCCAGTGCTCTCAATTGAATTTACTGCCTCGCTTTATTTTTCCCCATTTTTTGTCTCCAAGCTTTGTGTGATTGATGGATTTAATCCTGCCTGTCCAGATGTAGGACTGTCAGTCATGCAAGAGGGGCAGGCCAGACACAGCACAGTTTAAGAAAGCAGTAAAGTCCCTGGTGTAAAACCTGGGCATAACACAGCGCATCAGTACATTTCTGCTCACAGCAGTGTTTTTACTGGATATTTTAATGCAAGACAAACCAGTATAGTGTCATAAGTGTTTCAAGTGTTGGGATTTCCTCAATTTGGGCATAGTTTGAATCTTTTAACTCGTGCTAATTATATTTTTGAAATTTCACACCTGAATGATGTGGAAGTGCCAACCCTTCTTGGCAACATACTTCTTAAATATATATTGGCTTGACTATGAGTCGCTTTTAGGGCCAAGAAGTGATTGTAGGGCTGTGATCATGCTGGGTTGTGAGGCAGCCCCGGCTGCACAAACTCTCCATTCATTATCATACACAGCCGGTTCCTTCAACAAGGCGACAGTGAATACTTGATTATCCCAGGTAATCACTTCTGCCTTTAGTGCCAGGTTTCCATCAGGGTTCTGCCCTTTTTTGAAAGTGCCCTGCATGTTCATCCAGAGAGCTGGCACTGTCTCTTTTCCATTCTCACCATTTGATGAGCTCTCTTGCAGCGCAGCCAGTGGTTTTGAAAGGAGGATAATTACTCTCATTCCAAGTGCAGCCTGGGAAGAATCACCTGGAGCGCTCACTCAACTCTAACATCTCGCTTGAGGCTATGATACTAGCTCAAGGATGTCAAGGTTGCAGTCATGTCAGCACTAATGAGAACAGCCACCAAAAAAGTTGAAGGCTGGCCGGTCAAGCTGCTGCATTTCCTGTGGCTGCCTCTTCTTGTATCAGCTGCAGATCAATTCTGTACCGACAGCAGTTCAATTAGGAAAGTGACACATAACGTGGACGTCATGCATGTTAATCAGACAGGCTCCAAATACTACAAAAACACTGAAGTGTAACAGCAAAGAAGGTAAAAGGCAAAAATGTGCACACATTTTCTGAAGTGATGCGGCGTGGCTCTGACACCACATGCTGGTTAACGTGTTTGCACGACACTCACTTGCAGCAGTTTTGATGGAACAAGCATCAACAGTTGTCTCATTCAGCTGTCTAGTTTGTCCTCCATGAGCCAACTAGTTGAAAATTGAATCTATGTTTAGGAAATATTAGATCTAAACCTGCTCATGACAAACTTATCACTAAAACCTCAAAAATAAAAGCCATAAATCTTTGTACAGAATGCCTGTTTGAGAATTTAGTACTGATTTTCTCATTAATTTGTGTGATTGCGTTCTGGCAGGCAGGTGCTGTGCAGCTGGCACTGGGCTGTCAGCCCGTCTGCTCGGCGTCACCGCGACAGCTGCTCACTGACCCTCACATACGATCACCATGTCAGGCTCAGAGCTTAAAGACTTGTGGTGTAGGTGTGCAGAGCTTCAAAGTTTGGATTTAGTTGAAGTGGGCGATATGGCCAAAAAGCACAAATTTGATTCCAAATTAGATTTTAATCTATTTTGTTCTCCCTGCTTTTACTTTCTTTAACAAAAATGTATTCCTTAACAAATTATGGAATATATTTATCAAAATCTCTTTTAATTTAACATCTCCTTTGGAAATAGTCTCTAACAGAAAGTTCAACTAAACACAAGCTGCATAAATGTGTGCAGAACAAAGAAGCAGAGGTTTGGGGAGCTACTGCTAGCTTGAACATTGCATAAAGAGAAATACAAGAACGACGCGGCACAGCATTTTTGGTAGAAACAGCCTTGAAACGGATTTTTGATGCTCAAAGTAATGATTCCATTATTTTACAAAGAAAAACTATAGGTGTTGTTTAAAAATGATATGTTAAATGCAAATTGAGAGGAAGTCACATCATCACCACATCGGCTATGTAATGTTACAAAGGCACTACTAATGAAGTTTCATACAGAGCGCTTCTTATTTTATTTATAAAATACAGTTTTTATAAATGTTCTATGAATTAATTTTGTTGCATTTATCTGCCACGTCTTAAAATCCGCTCTGTGAAAATATAGTATGTCTTTAATCCGTGATTTCATGTAGACGACACACAGAACAGCTCGTTAGCATAGCATTTAGGATCATAGCATGATAGCATCATATCATTTAGCATGATAGCAGTAAACATGGTAGCATCATTGTGTAACACCACCACTGTCTGCAAATCAACACTTTTTTATTTTAGTTAACCTTTATTTACCCAGGAATTGTCCCACTGAGATTAAGAATCTCTTTTCCAAGGGAGTCCTTGCTACTTTTTCTTAAAAGTTCTGTTGCAGCTGTGAGTCCAGCAGGTTTTTCTTTCTGTTCTTTCTGAATCCTGGTTCAAATCCTCCCATGTTCCGCTGCTTCATTTGCTTAAACTGAAGCTACACGGAGGAACTAGCAGAATTTATAGGGGTGGGAGGGGCTTCTCGCGGTGCATGCCCTAGTGCTTTTTTTTTCCAGCCTCACTGACTATGGAGTCCTATACTGTTAATAAGTAAATAAGTAAATATTTAATTCAATAAATAAATATGACCTCATGCAAATACACAATCAACCAATAAATCTCTCATAAATATACAAAAAGATCATGAAATGGTGAAAAACCTGCACACAGATTTCAAATTAGCCATTATATTATTCAATATATTTCATTTTGCTTTAAAAACCTGTTCATTATTTTAAAACAGCATTTTAAAATATTCATTTTAATCATGTGGAATATTATTATAATTCTACATCTTTTTCAGAAGCTCGTATTTCAAAATCAATATTTTCCAAAGTAGCTTTGTGTTTATTTCATGTTGCCGTTTTTCACAATGGCTTATTTATTTCATGAAGAGCTTTTGCAGGAGAATTTCTCCTGCAAAAGCTCTTCATGAAATAAAACTGTAGCGTTTGTAATGGTTAATCTTCTATGCATCTGCTATGGCTGTTGAGCAAAGGTTTACTGATCTATAAAAAACATGCATCATTATGGCTTTTTGGTAACGCTTTCTTTTACAGTACAGTACTTACAGTGTATTTAAGTGGTATTTACATGGTACTTAAAGAGTAATTACTGGGTACTTAAAGGTTATTTATATTGTACATTTTATGGATTTAGTGGTACTTACATGGTACTTTTTTGTGTCTTCTCGGTACTTACATGGTACTTGCTGTGTATTTATGTGGTAATATTTATATTATATGCTATGTAGTACATACTGGGTATTATTAATATACTTACTGGGTATTTACATGTTGTGCAACGGTGTTTTTTGTGGTAATTACCACATGTAAGAACAAGGTAGGTACAAATATAGTACCTTGATCTTTAGGTCTGCATTTGTATGTTTCATGGTATTTACCATGAATTTACCACAGAAACTACCCATTAAGTACAATGAAACTGGACTGTAAAAGAAATATTTACACTTGATCTATCAGTCTGGCTTAAGGTTTCAATCACAGCTTCACCGTCACTTTGTGTGCTTGGTGACATGAGTGCCATCGATGTAGAAGGAGGATTAGGCTCTATCATTTTCATAACTCTTTGCATTGCTAAAAAAACTATTTTAATTAATTGGAAAAGCAAGAAAAATATAAATATAAGTCAACACAGAAATCTGCTGTTTGATCATATCAGCTTGGAAAAAATGTCAGCCCAAAGTTCAAGTAACTTTGAAAGAATTCGGTCTCTCTGGTCTCCCATAGCTAACTCCATGACTTAGGGGGTGGGGGGGGCCTGGTCGTCGCTGCTCCTTGCCCTTCTGCCGTGGGCCGGGGTGGGGGTTGGGGCCTCCGGTGCCTGGCGGGGGGTGGTGGGGGCTCCGTTGGTCTGGGGGTTGGGTCCGGCGCCTGGGTGGGGCGGGCTGGGGCGCTGCGTGGTCCTCTGGGCTCGGGTGTGGGGGTGCGTGGTGGGGGGGTGGGGTGGTGGTCTGGCTTGGCTTGGGGGGGTGGTCCCTTTGCCTGTGCTGGGGGGGGGTGGCGGGGGGCGCTGCTCGGGGGGGGGCCCAGCGGCGCTGGATGGGCTTCCCATCTACACCTGGGGCTGGGATCGGCCCTTCCCTGGCTCTGGGGCGGGACGGGACAGCCCTCTTGGGGCCCCCGGTTGCTCTGGGTGTCACCCGCTTCGGCTGCGGGGTCTGGGGGGGGGGTGGGGTGGGGGGTCTTGTCGGCCCTGTCCTGTGGGGGGGCATTCTGGGGGAGGGGGGGGGCACTATTGGTACGGGGCAGGGGGGGTTGATGGGTCGGGGTCTCCGCTGAGGCCATCGGCGGTTTCCCCGGCCGGTTGGCTGCCTCGGTCCCGTCAAGGCCTGACCAGAGCTCTTCTTTTTTTTTTTTTTTTTCTTTTAACTTGTCCTGTCCAACAGCTGGGCAGACAGACGAGAGCTGAGGGCCTCTTGTGTTGGACATATTTTGCTTTAACAAGAGGGGTTATTAATCTTCTGACAAACCAAAGGTATGTCTGAATAAACCCCTTTTGTAATTGAGGCCAAACTTTATTAATTTCAATCATGTCTGAAAATCTTTGGTGTTGGACCGGACGGAAAAGGAAAGAGGGGAAGAAGAGAGAGGGACGCTAGAGAGAGGGGGGGTAGGGGGTGATAATAGGAGGGGAAGGGGGATAAGACCATGAAGCAGCATACAGCAACAAGTTTACTGGTTGTTAATCATTATGGTAAGGTTCAAATGCAGTACAAAAAGGGCGGGGCCCATCCACACACACACTCAAATGTTATAAACACACCTGCTAGCTGCAAAAATGTCCACCTGTCGACATGTACACAAACCAGATAGTGTTCACACGCATACTTAGGCCTGATAACCAACTAGTGTGAAATATTTCAGTCATTCAGTCATGCAAGCTATTAGTGCAAAGGTGAGCTAACACCAGTGCTCAGGTGAGGTTTTATGTTCTTCTAAAATGGATGGTGGAACGTGAAAAGAAGGAGGGAGAGTGCCCAGCCATCCCCACCCCAAGACCCCCTACCGCAGCAGCAGCGGCAGCCGGAATCCCCCCAACGCCACACGGGAACCGGCAGGGAACAACCGCCGCCCGGGCGACCAAGCCCGCCACCCAGGCCAGGGCCAGCAGGGCCGCCGCAAGGCCCCCAGAGCCAGAGGCCAGGGAAGCACGGAGGGAAAGAGAGCGCCGCCCCAGCCCAACCAGGAGAGCAGCCCCCCCGCCGCGCCGGGAGAACCCAACGCAGAGCCCCACCGGAGAAGGACGCCCACAGCCCCAAACGAGCACCCCACCACCACCCAGGAGTTCCGGGCATCCCCCCGCCCCAACCCCAGGTACGAGCCAGGACCCCCCAAGGGAGACCCGCTCCGCACTCCATGCAGCCATCCGCCCGGCCCACGGTTGGTCCAGGGAGGAGCGAGGCAGGGGGCCCGCCGCCCCCGCCCAGGAGGGGGGAACCCCGGGGAAAAAAAGAGGGCCCACAAGGGGTGTTATAAATATGGCCCGACCAGGCTCGGCCACAGTTGGAAATTTGGCGGGGCCCAGCACTCAGGAGCAAGGACCAGAACCCACCCCCCAGGGACCAGACACCCCCGGCTCAGATGTAATGTGAACTCCCCCACCGCGCGGAGAGAGCACCGCCGGGCCCAGGAAGCCGGCACCCTGGGGACACGGCCGCCATTGCAAAGGGGGGCCCGCACCCCCCACCAGGGAAGAGGCAGGGGACAGATGGACCCAGGTCCCACCTTCCTTGCAAATTGTGTGTGCGTGTATGTGTGTTTGAGATGGTGTGTGTGTGCATGTGTGTGTGTTTATGTTGGGATGTATATATTGAGGGGGGAGGGGTGTGTGTACTAAGGGGGGTGCAGTTAAAATTGGCGGGCCATATTTATAACACCCCTTGTGGGCCCTCTTTTTTTCCACGGGGTTCCCCCCTCCTGGGCGGGGGCAGCGGGCCCCCTGCCTCGCTCCTCCCTGGACCAACCGTGGGCCGGGCGGATGGCTGCCTGGAGTGCGGAGCGGGTCTCCCTTGGGGGGTCCTGGCTCGTACCTGGGGTTGGGGCGGGAAGATGCCCGGAACTCCTGGGTGGTGGTGGGGTGCTCGTTTGGGGCTGTGGGCGTCCTTCTCCGGTGGGGCCCTGCGTTGGGTTCTCCCGGCGCGGCGGGGGGGCTGCTCTCCTGGTTGGGCTGGGGCGGCGCTCTCTTTACCTCCGTGCTTCCCTGGCCTCTGGCTCTGGGGGCCTTGCGGCGGCCCTGCTGGCCCTGGCCTGGGTGGCGGGCTTGGTCGCCCGCGCGGCGGTTGTTCCCTGCCGGTTCCCGTGTGGCGTTGGGGGGATTCCGGCTGCCGCTGCTGCTGCGGTGGGGGTCTTGGGGTGGGGATGGCTGGGCACTCTCCCTCCTTTTTTCACGTTCCACCATCCATTTTAGAAGAACATAAACACTCACCTGAGCACTGGTGTTAGCTCACCTTCGCACTAACAGTTTGCATGACTGAATGACTGAAATATTTCACACTAGTTGGTTTTAAGGCATAAGTATGCGTTTGTGAACACTATCTGTTTTGTGTACATGTCGACATGTGGACATTTTTGCAGCTAGCAGGTGTGTTTATAACATTTGAGTGTGTGTGTGGACGGGCCCCGCCCTTTTTGTACTGCATTTGAACCTTACCATAATGATTAACAACCAGTAAACTTGTTGCTTTATGCTGCTTCATGGTCTTATCCCCCTTCCCCTCCTATTATCACCCCCCTACCCCCCCTCTCTCTAGCGTCCCTCTCTCTTCTTCCCCTCTTTCCTTTTCCGTCCGGTCCAACACCAAAGATTTTCAAACATGATTGAAATTAATAAAGTTTGGCCTCAATTCCAAAAGGGGTTTATTCAGACATACCTCTGGTTGGTCTGAAGATTAATAACCCCTCTTGTTAAAGCAAAATATGTCCAACACAAGAGGCCCTCAGCTCTCATCTGTCTGCCCAGCTGTTGGACAGGACAAGTTAAAAAAAAAAAGAAAAAGAAAGAAATATTTACACTCAATTACATGGCATTTTCAGTACTAAATACTGGGTATGATCACTTGAATATTACTTGGTACTTACCCCTGAAGTACAGTGAAACTGGACTGTAAAAGAAAGTCAGCCCTATTTCCACTCTATTACTTGGTACTTTCAGGAGTATACCGGCTTATTGCTGCATATTGATAGTGACATCAACAAAAATGCAAATACGGAAGTAGCTTTGTTTTAAACTCATTTAGAACAGTGATTTATTGGACTAATTAGTTCATTGGTGGAGCTTGTACTTCATGCCTTGGGTGAAGGTCATGACTGAGAGCATACAAACACAATGAAGAAGAGGAAAATGTGTGTCAGGAATCAGATGAAGACGTCCTGATGCTCGCTGACATCCAACAGGTGGATTGTTTATGTACGATGCTTTTTTCAAAAACTGATCAGCCTAAAAATACCATGGCTCTCTTCTCACTTAGTCTAGGAGGTCATTCAATTCAGAAAACAGTGCGTTTGTATTAACAGTGTCAAATCGACTCTCTTAGATGTCCGTGTTGGTCTACCACAGGAATCAATACTTGGGCCTTTATTGTTTTCTATGTATATTAATGATCTGCCAAACACATGTGGTAATGTTGAATTTCAAATGTATGCCAATGATGCTGTCATCTTCACTAGCGCAAAAAATATTCAAGAAGCAGCCTCTGTTCTTACCTCAGCTCTGGTTCCCGTAAATGAATGGCTTTCTAAATCTTGCTTACTGTTAAATACAACTAAAACTGTTTGTATGATGTTCACTAAGCAACCATTGGACATCAAGCATTCAGGTATATTTTTGGAAGGACGGGAACTAGAAATTGTATCTAAATTTAAGTATCTTGGTGTGACACTTGATTCAACTCTGAGCTTCAAGAGCCATATAAAAAAATATTGAATACAGTAAAATTCAATTTGAATAACTTTAAACAAATACGACCATTCATAACACTTGGAGCTGCTAGAATGTTTTTGCATTCAATGATACTATCACATATTGAATACTGTATTACATGTTGGTCCTTGGCGGGTGTAAATACGAGCAAAACCATAGAATCACTTTATAAAAAATCACCTAAGGTCTTGGATAGAAAACCAATGTCATTCCATGTCTGTAATATCTTGAAAAAGTATAAGTTGTTAAGCTTTGAGAATTTAAACATTTTTAAATTCGCTTGTTTGATGTAGAAGGTGTTACATGGACTTGCTCCGCCTCCCATGTCTGACTTTTTTAAAAAAAGGGCTCACAGCGCTCTCAGGACTAGGGCCTCGTCTCGAGGGGACTGTGAGGTTCCATACAGAAAAACAGCCTTT
Source organism: Oryzias latipes (assembly GCF_053564925.1). Taxonomy (NCBI): domain Eukaryota; kingdom Metazoa; phylum Chordata; class Actinopteri; order Beloniformes; family Adrianichthyidae; genus Oryzias; species Oryzias latipes. The sequence continues at coordinate 36,665,143 of NC_136253.1, forward strand.
GGACAAAACGCTCTTTCTGTAAAGGCCAGTAAACTCTGGAACAGTCTTCCACTGTACATCAGGGAGTGTCAAACATTACAGACCTTCAAAACACAGCTCAAGCAGTGGCTGAAAGCAAACCAGTCCTGTAGCCATTGACTTTTAACTTTCATAATGTACCACCTTCTTGTGTTCTTATTGTATCTGTGACTCTGTCTTTTGTTTTGTCCTGTTTTATGTTTCCTGCCTAGGGACTATGGATGCAAATTAGCATCATTGCTATAATCCAGCATGTTTACGCCTATCATTGTTTGCTAGATGTTCATTAATGTGCACTTTCCCTAGTAAATAAAGCTTAAATAAAAAAAAAATTCTGTAAGAGCAAACGAAAAAACTGGTGCCTAACTAAAGTTTTCCTCCTTTTCAGATGCAGCAGATCCAATTAGATCCAGTTGAGGCAGGTTTTGGGTCGCATCGTCCTCACGTCTGGCTCCATCCTTTCAGACTTGTGCAGCACATCTCAAATCCCGGATGGATTAGCTGGTTCGCTTTAGGTGATGTTTGTCAGCAACACTGGAAGCTTGGATTACAGGGATTTTAGGTTGTGAGTTTGGAGATCAGTGTAAGGTCACCATCTGCTGAGAAGGACTTGATGTCTATTCCCCTTTGTGCTGTTATCTCAGAGAATTTGTCTTCCTCATGGTAATATGACTAGAAGCAGTCAGAACATAATGGCATTATTGTAGGAACAGAACTTAAATGAACAGAACTTTAAGACCGTCTGTCATCGCATGTTGACCATACAGGGTGCTAGCTGAAATTTGACTTGTGGTGGTGAGAGAAGAACAGGAGAAAGACATGTTTGTAGGCAGACATAAACTGAAAGGTAGGAGTTGGTGGACACAATGGAAAGGAGAAATGGGACATCCTGCGTGTGGAAGGTGAGATGTTAAAGGTCATCAGTGTTTATTTTTTTTTGTCTCCCAGTTTGGATTTGAGCTGAAAGAGAATGAGAAATTTTGGAAGGTGTTGGTTGGTGTTAGCGTTAGGGAAATGTTTACCTGTGGGTGACGAGAAAGAGATAAAGAAGATTGATGTTCAGGACAGGAATGCAGATGGACAGATGGTGCTAGAAGTTGGATATGTCAGCAGTGATGACATTTTTCCACAAAGAGTTTAGGAAGACATGTTGATGTGATGCAATCTGAGAACAATGAGCCATTAGAGAGAAAAAGCCAGCCAACAAAAGGACAAAGCCAGAGTAAAACTCAGAAAAGGGAAACCAGTGGCATTCACTGGCTAAGGCCAGGCAGACAGCAGGGGCAGACTGAAGAACAGATTCCACTCAGGCATTCAGCCGCCACTGGAGCAGAGGATCATGGGAGCTCTTAAACTTTCCTCCCAGCTGGGTGATTGGTAGGAAGTGGCAGTCTCACTCAGCTCTGCAGGAGGGGTGGGGTCAGCAGCAGTGGAGGAGCTGGACCTCAGCATGAGCTAAATCTCAAACACACACACGACCAGGTGTCGTAACACAGTAAGAAAAAAGTTCCTCTAATTGTATTCTTATTTTTATGATCGACATTCAGACGCAGCTCCTGCAGTAGATGGTTAAGCTCACCAGACCGGGAGAATCTCTGAATGATAACATGAACCCAGACATGGAGACGGGATTACCAATGGTATTTTAGAGTTCTTCACAATAAAAGATCCCGATCTGATAAAAGAACCATTCCATGTACTGTAAAAGACATACACAGACACCACCCCTTGTAGCGATCAGGCTAAAAACATTAGGTGATAGCTCCTCCCACATCTGTCTGAGGTGTTTTATAATCACATTTTTGGACAGGCGCTGAGAAGCAAATTTGTTGTGTGTCAAAATAGAGGTGTCTGACGCAATTTTGAAGTGCAAATTGCGTTCAGTGTGAATGCAGCGTAAATCTCTGAAGTTCTCAGGAGGTTTAGATGAATGTTAAGCAGAAACAAAGCATTATTATGAACGGTGGTGGTGAGATAAATCCAGCAAACATTCAAAAGAGTAATTCAGATCTGTAAACAAAGGTAAAATATTCCACAGGCAACTCCAGATCCAAAAACGGAAAGGTCAGCAACAGACAGGAAACAAACAGAAGAACAAGGCTGAGTGTGGGCACATGTAGGAACAAAATGTCAGAGACGCAAAGTGGAGCCAAGGAATACATGCAGTTTAGAACTGATGAAGGTGTGGTGGGAGGGAACTGTGGCAAAGACCCGACTAGCAACAGCCGCTGGAGGTCTGGCAGCACAAGATAACTTGGATCTGTGTGAAGGAGCGTCTTTGCAGATTTGTGCAGAAAAATGTGATATGTGCTTGTCTGTACTCAGTATAAAGAGGGCACAGATACCAATTTTGTAGCCTTTTTTCCTTTTTTTTTTCATTCATTTTCTACCGTTTTATCCCTTTCGGGGTCATGGGGCTGTTCGGCAGTCTGTCGCAGGTCCACAATCACACACCCATTCACTCTCACTCTCATACCTATGGACAATTTAGACTTATCAATTGACATATGAAGATTGTTTTTGGAAGGTGGGAGGAAGCCGGAGACCCCGGAGAAAACCCACGCATGCACGGGGAGAACATGCAAAAAAAGAAAGGTCCCCCATTGGTGTTCTGTTTCAGGTCCCCCAGTCGGGACTTGAACCAGGGGTACTCATGCTGTGAGACAAGAGCGCTAACCACTGCACCAGCGTACAGCTTTTTAGTTTTCTTTTTCCTTTTTACTCAAACTAACCATTTAGCAGAATGCAGCAATACAAATGTTTCAGATACTGAACAAACCCTCACTTTAAATAGCTAACTTTGATGAGTAAAAATTATCATCCGTCCGTCCGTCCGTCCGTCCATCCATCCATCCATCCATCCATCCATCCGTCTCAATCTTTCAGTAAAAATAAAACAATGTTCAATGGGAGCAGTCTGTCTGGCTTTCTTGGACATTGTCCCATTTAAAAATGTCCTTTTTGTTTGAGTCCACTTGTGCCTTTGATATTATGGTATTTTACATTTATCCCACGGGGGCTGTTAAGAGGCACATACATTATGTCAAACTGTTTTGTGGAGAAAAGGGTAGAGTGGTCTACCTCTGGTTGGAAGGTTGCGGTGCTACATTTACTCTTTCAAATTTACCATGTGTCATTTGTTTTTTTAGGCTTAAAGAGAGTTTTCAATATTTACAGGCATACTTAAAAAGAAAAACACAACACTAAAAACACTTTTTTTTTTCAGAGCCCCCCGTTCCCATTGCACCCCCACAGCTGACATCCATTGGAGCCACCTATCTTTGGATCCAGTTGAATGCCAATTCCATCAATGGGGATGGCCCAATAATTGACAGGGAGGTAGAGTACCGAACTGTGTCTGGGACCATGTATGACCTGCAGCCTGTAGACAAGACCACCCACAAGATTGGCCACCTGGATCCTGACACTGAATATGAAATCAGTGTTTTGCTGACCAGACCTTTGGAGGGAGGCACCGGAGCTCCTGGACCGCCCCTGAGAGCCAGGACCAAGTGTGCAGGTAGGGCTACTATATATTAACTTAGAAAAACAAACTGCATTAGTGTAAAAAATTAAATCATGGTGGTCACCTTGGTGGGTCTTCTCTGCTGTTTTGACCCTGCCACTGAGCGTACATTTTCCCAGGCTGCGTTGCGAAAAACCTGGCTTCATTGTCTCTTGTATACCTCTTTAGGCAGCTGCTCAAGGTATGTTTGCCAGTTTCCAGTCCTTCAGGCATCTGGCTGTATCTGTTAGGTACTTGCTTTTTTATTCCACCTCTTTGAGCCTCTGTCAGCTTACTCACATCAATCCGAGTTGCCTTGATTTTGGCCTCTAACCGTTGCTTCCATGGTGGGTATTGTTTTCTTCCATGGTTATTCTTATAGCCAAGCATCTCAAGGATCGCTGCTGAAGTGTAAACCAGTTCATTGGTTTCTGTGATGGTTGTGGTAGGAATTGCCCTCAATGCTTCATTCACAGTTTCCAGTAGACCTTCAGGCGGTACATCACTTAACCGTTGTAGCTGGTGTCGGGTTGCCTAGTGTTCATTCTAGACATGATCTTGTCTTTCAGGTCAGTTGCTGCCTCGCTCGGGGTAGCTGTAGTTATTGGGGCTGTGTTCCTAAACTGAGAGGGAAGCCGGATGTTTGACATAACCTCCTCTCTGAACTTGCGCTTATATCGTACAGTCTCCGCATTGATTGCGGGGGATACAATCTAAAATTGACCAATGAAAGGTGGAACCCAAAAAGTAGGATAACAGATGGCTGCAAAACTCCTCACTACACACTTTATCCACTTTTCTCAGACAGACATGAATATTTTCACACTTTTCTTAAACTCTCAAACCTCAAAGTTCTTAGAAAAACAGGTCCAGGGGCCTCATTTCTAAAGGTTGTGTACGCACAATAGAAGGCGTACGCCACTCTCTACGCAATAGTTGAGGTTTTTAAAAAGCAAACTTGACGGGAAAATGTGCGGTCCTTCACGCTCTGACCCAGGCGTACGCACAAAAACGGGTGAAATGAGAAACGGCGACACCGTCGGCAGATAGAAAAAAACACGTGAAAGTGAAAATGACAATACTGCCTCTCAGAAATAACATGAAGGGTGGGCGCTGTGAGATGCTGGGTGGGCGCTGTGAGATGCTGTAGTATCGCGAGACTCAACGAGACCGGTGTGGCAACTCAGCTTGGCGGTGCGTAAGTAGCAGAACAAACATTTCATTATTATATCATTTTACTGCCATATCAATTAAGCTGGTAAACTAACATCTGTAAAAGTTGAATAAGCCTTTTGACAGCCTGGAGGACCTGGAGAATTATTTAGACGGCTGCTACAATACCGTCGTTATGGGGAAGACCAACACCACTACTCCTTCCTCCAAACGCGTCCGACCAGAAAGTTCTCCCGGAGCTGCCTCCTCTCCAGGCAGTGGAATCAGTGACGCTTTAGATTCCATTGATAAAAAGCTCTCCAGCCTTGACGGCCGCTTGAATCTGTTGGAGATCCTCCATAGAGAGTTCCAAGGCCTGCGAGAGTCTCTGGAGTTCAGCCAGCAGCAGGTGCAGGAGCTCGCAGCGGAGAATTAGGCCCTCAGAGAAAGTGTCAAAACCTTGAGCAGTGACACCGCTCGCCTTTCTGAGGAGAACCGTTCGATCAAGGAAACCCTCCTGGATCTTCAGTCGAGGAGCATGAGGGACAATCTGGTGATCGCGGGGGTTCCAGAGGAGGCAGGAGAAGACCCGGAGGCGACGGTGAAACGCTTCATGGAAGCCCACCTGAAACTCCCCAAGGAGGAGGTGCAGAAGATCACGTTCCAGAGGGTGCACCGGCTCGGAGGAAGAAGGTCCGACAACCAGCGTCCGCGACCGATTGTAGCCAAGTTTGACAACTACAAGCAAAAGGAGATGGTGAAGGGTCACGGCCGGGAACTGAGGGGGACACATTTTAGTGTCAATGACCAGTTTCCGGTTGAGATCCTGCGGCGCCGAAAGATCCTTTTTCCTCTGAGGAAAAAACACCTTGCCAACGGGTCTAGAGCCGTGGTTTCTGTGGATAAACTCTTTGTAGATGGAAGGCTCTTCCGAGACCCGGAGATCACCCCCTGGCTTTGCTGAAGATCTGACATCCGAAAAAACAGCGGCTAAACGTGTTGAATGAATGAAACCGGCTCATCAATCATCCACACCTCCATCTCGCTGAAGCAGTTTAAGTTTTCTCCCCTCTCATGTTTCTGTTGTTTTTCTTGTTATGTTTGTTTCTTTCTGTTTTTCTTTACCTCTTTCTTCTTTTTAGTTTCCCCCTCTCTCCCCACCTCCTCATATGTAAATTATCCAAAGGTAACACGTCCCCCGGTAAGTTGGTTTCTATTTATGCACGGAAGGGCACGCGCGCGCAGACAAGCGCGCACACGGGCAAGCACACGCGAACCAGCACACACTCGCGGACATCCCGCAAACACCTCACATAAGCCCACATAGGACACATGCAACATGCAGCTCACGCAGTCAGGAAACGCGCACGCACACAAACGCACAGTGTTTCTTCATCGATCAGCGGGCACGCGCACATGGACCGGCACACACTCTATTTAGCCTTACATTCTCTTGGTCAGAGCAGTTATGAACAGTCTTAACATCGTTAGCTGGAATGTGCGTGGGCTTGGCTCTGGGCCAAAGAGATTGAAAGTGTTATCTCACCTGGATGATCTTAAAGCAGATATAGCTCTACTGCAGGAGACCCATTTATGTACACAATCTCAGGACCTCCTGTGCAGCTCAAAATTTCCAGTCATATATTCTTCTAGTTATAACTCCAAGCAAAGAGGAGTTGCTGTTTTGATTAATAAAAATGTTACATTTACACATAAGGATACAGTTACTGACCCAGAAGGTAGATTTGTAATTATTAATATATCCATTCAGAATAAGGACTATTGCATAGCCAGCATCTATGGTCCAAATGTTGACGACTCTTCCTTCTTTCACAGATTCTTCACCTCACTCTCAGCTCACTCTGACTCCACAATCATTATAGGAGGAGACGTCAATCTGGTTCTGGACCCTGAACTTGACAGACTCAGCACAGCAGCAGCCCAGCGCACATGGAGGTCTGCAAGTATTCTAAAGCAGTACATGAATGATCTGGGTCTCTGCGACGCGTGGCGCTCATGTCATCCAAGCACTAAAGGGTTCACCTTTTTTTCTCCAGTTCACCGCTCACACTCCCGTTTAGACTATTTATTAATCAGTAACTCTCTTTTAAAAGAAATTAAAAGTTCCAACATTCATCCGATTATTATCAGTGATCATGCACCAGTCTCTGTAAACATTTCTAGGGAAAAATCCACACCCTCAGGTACAACCTGGAGGTTTAATACGTCTCTGTTAAAAGACCAGGAATTTCTTGAATTCTTTAAAAAAGAATGGGCAACCTTCCTAGAATTCAACAATACTCCAGACATCCCACCGTGCATTCTGTGGGAAACGGCAAAGGCAGTCATGAGAGGGAAAATCATTTCTTATTCAACGCACAAAAAACGCAAAGAGAAAGCAGATTTATTAGAATTAGAAAATAAAATCAAAACCCTGGAGACTGCTTATGCTGCTTCTGCACAGGAACGCATTCTGGGAGATCTGAAAAATTTAAAGCTGCAGTTAAATGACATCATTAATAAACAAACACAATTTCAAATACAAAGGCTACGACTTGAAAGATTTGAAAACTCTAATAAATCTGGCAAATTTCTGGCTAATCAGCTTAAAATTAATAGAGAAAAATCATCAATCACCTCTATTACGGACCAAACAGGAAATATCACTCATGACCCGGTCAAAATTAATAACGCATTTGAAAACTTTTATAAAAACTTGTACACACCACAGATCAATCCGTCAGAGCAAAGTATTGACTCATTTCTTAATAATGTAAACCTACCCAGGTTAAATGAGGATCAAATAACTAACTTAGACTCTCCGTTCTCGTTGTCTGAACTTCATGAAGCTCTGTTACTTATGCCTAATGGTAAAGCACCAGGGCCTGACGGCTTTCCTGCTGAGTTTTATAAAGAATTCTGGGAACAGCTGGCACCAACGTTTTATGAAACGGTCACATCTATCAATGAAAGCCAATCAATGCCACCTAACATGAACTCAGCCAACATAATTCTTCTTCTAAAACCAGACAAAGATCCCACTAGTCCTTCAAGCTATCGCCCTATTTCTCTAATCAATGCAGACGTAAAAATTATCTGCAAAGCACTAGCACAGAGAATAGAAAAAATCACTCCTCACATAATTGACTTCGACCAAACTGGATTTATCAAAGGCAGACACTCGGATGACAATCTCCGAAGACTTGTTAATATAATAGATTTTGCCACCATTAACAACCAGGAAATGTCCATACTATCACTGGATGCTGAAAAAGCTTTTGACAGAGTAAACTGGAAGTTCCTTATTGCCGCCCTCCATAAGTTTGGTTTTGGAGAAGCATTCATCAAATGGGTCAAAATATTATATCACAACCCCAATGCATCAGTTAGAACTAATAAACAGACTTCAAACAGGTTTTTTCTTGGAAGAGGAACCAGACAGGGCTGCCCACTCTCTCCTTCTCTTTTTGCTATATTCATTGAGCCTTTAGCTGCAGCAATAAGACAGAATGAAAGCATTAAAGGAATCAAAACTAAACACAGCCATCATAAAATTAGTCTCTATGCAGATGACATATTACTGTTTTTAAGTAATTTACATTCTGTAAATGAAACGGCAACAATCATTAATGAATTCTCCTCTATATCAGACTATTCCATTAATTGGAATAAGTCTGTTTTATTACCACTGAACAATAATGCGGAGCAAAGACTCACAATACCAGTTAAATCAGGAAATATCAAATATCTGGGTATCTACTTTTCCCCCAAACTATCAGAACTGGTGCAGCTAAACTACACCCCATTACTGAAAAACATACAGGACGATCTAACACGCTGGACCAACCTGCCTCTGTCCCTTATGGGCAAGGTAGCCACGGTTAAAATGAAAATCTTACCCAAAGTTAATTATCTCTTCTCAATGATTCCCACACAACCGCCATTAAAATGGTTCAAAACATTAGACTCATCCATATCAAGCTTTTTATGGAACAATAAACCTGCAAGAATTAGTCTAAAAACTTTAAAATCTGCAAAAAGCTGTGGAGGATTAGAATTACCTAACTTCCACAAATACTTTCTTGCAAATAGATTACAATACATCTTAAAATGGTTAAAAAATAATCCAGAAACCAACTCATGGTTAGACTTGGAACAGGCGTTATGTGGAAAGATCAACCTGTCAGATCTTCCATTTATTAGCCAAACAGTTAAAAAACAGGATTGCTTCAAAACTATTAATATAAACGCCACTTTAATAGCCTGGTGGGAATTTCTCAAAATATCAAAATCATCAATTCAACCGTGCAAAATGACACCCATCTGGAACAACCCAGACATCCTCATAAACAAAAAAATTATCCACTTCCCAGCTTGGCAAGCAGGGGGCATAAAACAACTAGAGCACGTAATTATTGATAGAAGATTCATAACTCCCCAGGAACTTCAAGACAAACATGGAATAAATAACTTCTTGGAATATCAGCAACTTAAATCAAGTATTACTAAAAAATTTAAATACAGAGACAACGATTTAAAGCTACCAGATGTAGTTACCACTCTGATCAATTTCTCAATGAATAAAACTCTCTCCAAAATATACAAACTTTTATGTAATTTAGATAATAACATTTCACTTCCGACAACAAAATGGGATGCGGATTTGAGCATCAGCACAGATGAAAGCTTTTGGTCAGAACTTTGTCTAAACACCTTTAAACTGACAAAAAGTCCAAATCTGCAGCTAATCCATTTTAAAACCCTTCACAGAATTTACTACACTGGACAGAGGATGTTCAAGATGGGTCTCAGCAACTCAGACATTTGTCAGCACTGTGACAGTAATCTACCCGACAATTACATGCATGCACTGTGGTTCTGCACGCCTGTCCAGGCTCTCTGGCAGCAGGTATGTGCCGATTTATCAGTCTGGCTTAAGGTTTCAATCACAGCTTCACCGTCACTTTGTGTGCTTGGTGACATGAGTGCCATCGATGTAGAAGGAGGATTAGGCTCTATCATTTTCATAACTCTTTGCATTGCTAAAAAAACTATTTTAATAAATTGGAAAAGCAAGAAAAATATAAATATAAGTCAACACAGAAATCTGCTGCTTGATCAGATCAGCTCGGAAAAAATGTCAGCCCAAGGTTCAAGTAACTTTGAAGGAATTCGGTCTCTCTGGTATCCCATAGCTGACTCCATGACTTAGGGGATGGGGGGGCCTGGTCGTCGCTGCTCCTTGCCCTTCTGCCGTGGGCCGGGGTGGGGGCCGGGGCCTCCGGTGCCTGGCGGGGGGTGGTGGGGGCTCCGTTGGTCGGGGGGTCGGGTCCGGCGCCTGGGTGGGGCGGGCTGGGGCGCTGCGTGGTCCTCTGGGCTTGGGTGTGGGGGTGCGTGGTGGGGGGGTGGGGTGGTGTTCCGGCTTGGCTTGGGGGGGTGGTCCCTTTGCCTGTGCTGGGGGGGGTTGGCGGGGGGCGCTGCTCGGGGGGGGGGGGCCCAGCGGCACTGGATGGGCTTCCCATCTACGCCTGGGGCTGGGATCAGCCCTTCCCTGGCTCTGGGGCGGGACGGGACAACCCTCTTGGGGCCCCCGGGCGCTCTGGGTGTCATCCGCTTCGGCTGCGGGGTCTGGGGTGGGGTGGGGTGGGGGGTCTTGTCGGCCCTGTCCTGTGGGGGGGCATTCTGGGGGAGGGGGGGGGCCGCTATTGGTACGGGGCAGGGGGGGTTGACGGGTCGGGGTCTCCGCTGAGGCCATCGGCGGTTTCCCCGGCCGGTTGGCTGCCTCGGTCCCGTCGAGGCCTGACCAGAGCTCTTCTAGGGCCGGCGTTTGGGGGTGGGGGCCTGGGCTTGCTCCGGGGGGGGCCAGCGCTTTCTGGCTCCTCTCCCTCTGTGTGGGGTGGGTGGTGCTGGGCCTGGGGTGTCGGCGCCTCCGGGGGTGGGGCCCCTGGGCTGGGTGGGCCTGGCCCCCTTGCTGGGGGGGGGGGGGCGGGGGACAGCTGTTTGACCACCGGGGGACAGTCTACCAGCTGTCCCCAACTTACCCCCTTCCTCATATAACCTCATAATAGGGTGAGGGGGTGGGGGGCTTAGCCTGCGATGAGCCTTGGGGGGGGGGGGTTTACTAGGCAGTGGCCCCCCCTCCTATGGTTGCCGTATGGAGTGGGCCCCCCCTCTTTCGGTTTTATTTGCACCTTAGACATGTAGGGCCCTTGGTAGGGGGGGTGCTTGGACATCACTGCCAGCAAGCAGCAGATGTCCTCCTAGCACCCTACCCGCCAATTTTAACCGCACCTTAGACATTTAGGGCCCCTTGGTGGGGAGGGTGAGGGGACATCACTGTGAGTAATCAGGAGATGTCCCCTTAGTGCCCTACCCGCCAATTTTAACTGCACCCCCCTTAGTACACACACAGCCCTCCCCCCTCAATATATACATCCCAACATAAACACACACACATGCACACACACACCCTCTTAAACACACATATACGCACACACATTTTGCAAGGAAGGTGGGACCTAGGACCATCTGTCCCCTGCCTCTTCCCTGGTGGGGGGTACGGGCCCCTTTGCAGCGGCGGCCGTGTCCCCGGGGTGCCGGCTTCCTGGGCCCGGCGGTGCTCTCTCCGCGCGGTGGGGGGGTTCACATTACATCTGAGCCGGGGGTGTTGGTGTCCCTGGGGGGTGGGTTCTGGTCCTTGCTCCTGAGCGCTGGGCCCCGCCAAACTTCCAACTGTGGCCGAGCCTGGTCGGGCCATATTTACAACACCCCTAGTGGGCCCTCTTTTTTCCCCGGGGTTCCCCCCTCCTGGGCGGGGGCGGCGGGCCCCTGCCTTGCTCCTCCCTGGACCAACCGTGGGCCGGGCGGATGGCCGCCTGGAGTGCGGGGCGGGTCTCCCTTGGGGGGTCCTGGCTCGTACCTGGGGTTGGGGCGGGGGGATGCCCGGAACTCCTGGGTGGTGGTGGGGTGCTCGTCTGGGGCTGTGGGCGTCCCTCTCCGGTGGGGCCCTGCGTTGGGCTCTCCCGGCGCGGCGGGGGGGCTGTTCTCCTGGTTGGGCTGGGGCGGCCCTCTCTTTCCCTCTGTGCCTCCCTGCTCTCTGGCTCTGGGGGGCCTTGCGGCGGTCCTGCTGGCCCTGGCCCGGGTGGCGGGCTTGGTCGCCCGGGCGGCGGTTGTTCCCTGCCGGTTTCCGTGTGGCGTGGGGGGGATTCCGGCTGCCGCTGCTGCTGCTGCGGTGGGGGTCTTGGGGTGGGGATGGCTGGGCGCTCTCCTTCCTTCTTTACACATTCCACCATCCATATTAGAAGAACATGAGCACTCACCTGAGCACGGGTGTTGGCTCACCTTTGCACTGGCGGTTTGCGTGACTGAATGACTGAAATGTCTCACACTAGTTGGTGTTAAGGCATAAGTATGCGTGTGAGCACTATCTGTTTTGTGTACATGTCGACAGATGGACATTTTTGCAACTAGCAGGTGTGTTTGACACTTGGGTGTGTGTGTGGACAGGCTCCGCCCTTTTTGTACTGCATTTGAGCCTTACCATGGTGATTAACAACCAGTAAACTTGTTGCTCTATGCTGCTTCATGGTCTTACCCCCCTTCCCCTCCTACTATCACCCTCCTTCCCCCCCTCTTTCTAACGTCCCTCTCTCTTCTTCCCCTCTTTCCTTTTCCGTCCGGTCCAACACCAAAGATCTTCAAACATGTTTGAAATTAATAAAGTTTGGCCTCAATTCCAAAAGGGGTTTATTCAGACATACCTTTGGTTTGTCTGAAGATTAATAACCCCTCTTGTTAAAATACAATATGTCCAACACATGAGGCCCTCAGCTCTCATCTGTTTGCCCAGCTGTTGGACAGGACAAGGTAAAAAAAAAAAAAAAAAAAAAAAAAAAAAAAAAAAAAAAAAGAAATAACATGAAGACTTCACAAAGCAAGTCTGACAATTAACAGCTACACCAACACCCGTTTGATCGATCAGCAGTGAAACAAACAAAAAAATCAAACGAAAATTACAACAGAAATTCAAATGAACACATATTTGCAGAAAGAAAAGTGAAATATGTTCTGCAATATTGGCATGTTGTGTAATTCATCCTCATAAATAATATAGTTAACAGAACGAAATAATGTACAAAACTGATTAGCCGCGTGTATAATGTGTCCGTCTGGCGGAGCAGATAGAGGTGCAGACAGACAGACAGATGGAGAGAGATGCATTAATTGTCCACTTGGGAAAGTTGTTTTCATAGTAAAACATTTCTTCATAAGCTACAGAATTATGGTATTCATGCATTTGCCTTTAGTTTGTTTTATTTTTGATAAAACAATGTATGGCGTATGTCTCAACCATTCAGAAAGCAACAAGAAATTACATTTGCTGATCAATTTCCCATTTCCACGTGGATTATTACCGACATCTGTAGCTTGTCAGATGTAATTAAATGGATGGAAATAAAATGCCCCATCACAATGCGTAATGACGCACAATGGCTGATCTGGCGCTCTTAGAAGATGTGGCAAATGGAAGAATTGGGAGTGAACGCATCTTTAGACAGCAAGAAGACGTGCTGGCAAACGAGGACGAGTGGCTTATGAGCCGGTTCTGACTTCCTCCAGCCGTCCTGTTGGACCTCTGCGGGCTTTTGGGGGGGTGTCACCCGGTGCATCTGGCGCGTCGTGTCCCCCTGCGCCTCAGTCACCACTCCACTTAAGGGATTCCCCAATTATTGCCGCCAGTCTCTCATCAAGAGGGGTCAGCTCCGGTGTCCCCCCCCCCCGGTGGCAGACACACTCTGGCGATGGAGCGCTAGACGTTTTTTTGCCTCGACTTTGATGTCCGACCATTTCTTTTTTATTTCGGCCACGGTCAGAGGTTGTGAGGCTACAGCATTAACGGCGTCTGCCGCCGTTTGCCACTCACGTGCCTTTTTGGCATTAGTAATGCCCACACTGTGCCCTCCAAACAACACTTTCTCCTCTTTTCCACCTCGCCAACGATAACTTCTACTTCACATTGAGTGAAGTTACGTTTTTTTCATTTCCTCTCTGTGTTTGCCATGGTTTCCCAATCAATGAATATTCATCTGTGGGCGTTTCACGGACTATTTATGGGCAACTATGGGCGTGTCATGAAGCCGCAAAAGCTGCGCTGCATTTAGAATCGGTTGTGATTTATTAAGAGAAAGATGCGTAGGATGTGCGTGCGCACGGTTTTATAACTCAGAATATTTCTGTGCGTACGCACGTCCTATGTTTCATCCGTACGCCACTTCTGACGCAAATCCTACGCAAAGTTTTAGAAATGAGGCCCCAGATGATAGAATGAAAACACAGATCTGATCTCAATCAAAGATTTACGTAACTCGGGAACACATTTTGTACAGGAGACATGGCACAGAAGAGATTTATTGAGAAGATCAACAGCCAATCAGGACATAGAACAAAGTGTACTGTTAAAAAAAGCATGCAAAGCTGTCCTAAAGACATCTGCTGAACAGTGAAACTGCAAAAGGCATACTGTGATATAGCGAGGAAACACTAAACCTTTTCAGTCTCAAGTTATGATAGCGGTTGCTATTTGATGATGTTTGAACATTGAGCTACTAGTTACTTGGCAGTTTACCTTGATTGTGAGTTTTGAAGCATCCATTCACTCCACATTCTCTTTTCTAGAGTCGTAGCCCTCCAACAGAACTTTGTTCTCACATCTAGTCCATTTCCGTCTTGTTCCAGTAGCCCACTTTCCATCAGGGTGCTCTGGTCCCCCAGCACCTGACACAGACCTTGTTTGGCTGGATGATGTCTGAGTTGGCATGACATACAGTCAGGACCATAAATATTTGGACAGAGACACATTCTTTCGAATTTAGTTTCTGAACATTACCACAGTGAATTTGAAATAAAACAACTCAGATGCCATTGAAGTGCAGACCTTCAGCTTTTATTCCAAGCTTTTATTGAACAAAAAGATTGCAGAAAAATGTGAAAAACTAAAGCATTTTTAAACACAATCCCTTCATTTCATGGACTGGTAAGTAATTAGACAAATGACTTCCTTGCTATTGCATGGGCAGGTGTGGACAATTCCCTTGTTATGTCATAATGAGTGAAGCAGATAAAAGGCCTGGAGGTGATTAGAGGACTTGTGCTTGCATTTCCAATTCAATTCAATTTTATTCTTCTTCTTTTTTTCCTTTCGGCATTTACCTTCAGGGATCACCAGAGCCAATCAGCTTCCTCCGTCTGTCTCCTGTATCCTCTACAAGCAGCTACCTTTATGTCTTCCTTCTCTGCATCTAGAAACCTCCTCTCTGGTCTTCCTCTAGACCTCTGGCAGAATCCTTCAGTCTCTCCTCTGGACATGTCCCAACCATGTCAGTCTGACTTGATCTCCAGAACCTCTAACATGTTGTGTCCCTCTGATGTCCTCATTCCTGATCCATCCTAGTCCCTCCCGGGACCGGGTTTTCCGTAGCTTTAGAGAAAAACAGATTCAACAAAAATAAATCAATCCCTCCTAGGAGTTTATTTAAATGGAACTTTTTTTGTGTGTCTGTTTTACTCAAAAAAAACAATTAAGGTATAAAATACACGTTTGATGGATTTTATAAGTAAAAATCCTTCATCAGTGTTTTGGAATTAAGTGAATTTTCCACCAAACTTTGATTTTAAATGATCTTTAACAACAACAGCGAGAAGAAAACATCTCCCTTATGAAAACCTCGACTGTCCAGATCATAAATAGAATAACAGACTCAAATCCACAATGAATGCAACTATATCAGCATGAAACTATGCCGACCTGCATATTTTTTATTTTACTGGCCAACTTTCCTGTTGAGTTGTGAAATTTCGGACCCTGGGGTTGTGACTTCTTTCCAAAGATTTTAAGGTGAAACTGTTTTTGTTCAATTTATTTTGTCCTTTTTAATAAATGTTTAAGAAAGTAAAAGCAGAGAGAAAAAAACTGTTAAATCAAAACTCAAATGTGGTATGAAAAAAAATCAAATTGTATATTTTGGCCATGTTGTCCAGCTCATCTATATATATATATATATATATATATATACTTATATTTAATGGATTCATAACTGGCTTCAGTCTGAGCTGTTGTTTGGAAAGTCAAACTCAGAGTTTTCATAAAATCTTGGAAAAGGTCTGATTGTATGGTAGAAATTGCCCTTCTCACAACATTAACCAGCTACATTTCCCCGCTGGGTGGGTGGGGTGGCGGTGGGGGGCATGATGGGATCAGCAGTTTCCTGGGTTAATGCTGTTTGTGTCCAGAAAGATGCTGATGAGAAGATGACATTTCTTCCAGCCCTGCCTGGGGTGTAACCCTTCCTTCTTACTGTGAAGGTCACAAGCTCATACATTTTTAGTCTGGTTTATGTGGATGAATGGGTCTACCTGAGCTGCCCTCAGAGTCAGGCCCAGATTTGGTGGTGGTGGGGGGTCTGCCCCATACAGCCCTGCCGGTTCCAGCCGGCGAGATTGATGGCCCTGCCTCCTGAAGTGTGTTTGAGGAAGCAGCTCTTGATCTTGTCTAACCCTCTGCTGGCAGCGGAGGCCTCAGCAGAGCTCCTAATTGAGCGGTTAAGACTCTGGGGGCTGTGTGATCAATCACTGTGGCGGAGGGCCGGGGCAGACCCTCCCACACCGCGGCCGCTAATGAAAATCTGTGGCCATTTCAGAGCTTCGCCTATCACACCATTGTTTGATGACGTTCTTTTGGCCACTTTGAAATAAGAGCAGTGTTTCTGATGACAAAGTGTGTTTTAATTTAATCTTCCTTGGAATAGAGAAGGAAGACATTCTCCAGACAGCATATCTGTTATTTCTGCAGTGGAGAAACAGAGACTGCCTCTCTTTCACTCTGATTAGTGACTTTCAAACATTTCCAGACTCATTCCAAATGTTTTTAGTGTCAGAAAAATGCCATTTTCAGTATTTGGGTAACGTAACTAATTAGGCCACTGTTTTTGTTTTGACCACGCTGTCACTGTGACTGACGTTTATATGAATTCATTTCATAAACCATACAACCCAATGCACCCCTGACGGTGTTGCTGTCAGAACAGATAACTAGAAAAACATTAGCATAGGCAATTCTGATTGGCTAATGGCAGTGTGTTATGCTAGCTCATGGGGGGGAGGGGGTGATCATTGTTTTACACACTAGCAAGTGAATTTGCACCCCCACCCCCCTCGTTCCAAAAAAAGAAGCAACAATAATTGGGTTGGAGAAACTGCAGAAACGAGTCCAGAGGGTCCCAATAAAAAGTTTGCGTTTCCATGGAGATGTAAGAACCATTTCCAAAACGGTTCCAGGCTTTGATGCATTTTATTAGCTACAGCTATTGCAAGAACATTTGTTTACGGTTTACTTTTTAACAAAATAGTTTTTTTGTGGACAACTGAGTGAAACACACTGTACATTTTAAATTTCACTTTAGTCTTGACCAGAATACTTGGAAAGACAGATTGGTTACTTTTCAGTTGTTAAATTCCCAACACATCAACATTTTTCATCCCCCCCCACCTCTTATCTGGTGAACTCTGTGAATGTTTCCTGGCTGCGAGTGTTTTCCATGCGCTTCAAGTGCTACTGGAAGATGGGGCCCTTGGATCACAGCAGGATGCCATGAATTTCAGCAACATCACAGAAAAGGTTCCTCACAGAGAGGGCCAATTCCAGCCTGCACAGGGGGGCAGATGGGCAAAACTTAAACTGTCACTTTTCCACAAGATCTGTATACTACCGTATACTACTTCTTTATCTGAAGACATTTACTGTTGCACAGTCTTCAGACAAAAGACTCACATGTGAAGTTTGCTCAGATTGTAGGAAAAGGTTTTGCTGTGATGCTGAGAACAGAATTTCACTCTGGCTCAAACGGTGGAAAGACGAACTGTAGCTGTCTGTCTTTCGTCTCATCTCCACCCTTTGGCCTTTGCTGTTTCGCCGGCTCCTGCGTGCTTTATAGATGGCAGTTTATAATGTCCATGCTTTCGTCCAAACACCTGCTCAGACTCCTGCTTTTGCCAGCTCCACATCTCAATCTTTTTTCTCTCCATCTGTACCCTCCTGGTCTCATCTGTCTGTTTTCTCACTCCGCTGCACAGTCGTATTAAACACAGAGGAACCAGAAATGAGCCAAGTTCTGAAAAGCTGAAGGGTGGAACAAGTTACATCCATGAAGAACGCCTCTATTAGAAAAGAAGTCTAAATCATAGACATGAAGAAAATGTGTCCACAGCAATGTTTAACAGCAAAATAGAAGTACCGCATTTCATTACTATATTGTGGTTCACCTTTCGTAGTCCGCTGCTTTGTAAATTGTTTTCAGTGCAATTTTGCACTTTTTTTATGCAGTGCATTGTGTTCTGCATCCTGATTGGCTGTTGACCTTGTCAATCAGTTCCGTGTTTCCTGTACAGAATGTGCTCATTTAGCCAATGTATAGAAATCTTTCATCGCGATCAAATCTTTGTTCTCATTCTATATCCTGGACTTATTTTTCTATGAAGGTTTGTACAACAGAGAAAAGTATGAAAATATTCACTTCTGAGTAAAGTGTAGAAAGATTGTAGCGAGGAGTTTTACAGCCTTCAAACATCTAGAATCCTACTTTGGTTATTTTTAGAATCTAACTCCTGCAATAAACGAGGGGACACTAAACCTGCTGGTGTAGATGTAGTCAAAGAAGAACTGTTAAAGAAGTTGACGTAGAAATATTTCTGCCAAATTTGAAATTGGTTTAACCAGGAATGAGGACAAGTAATAGCTGCTAGTCTTTGTGGATAACTTCTCAAAAAGAAAAGTGTCTGCATTTTGAGAATAAAGAAAAACCAATGAGATGTTCGGTATCTCGTGGAAAACTTCTTAAGGTTTTCGTACAGCACAGTTGGAGACGTCAATGCACCACATTTCTGGCTGAATTACTCCTGTTATATCAAATGTGAGACCGTGTCACATCTTTAATCCCTGACAAATCTCATCCAGTGAGTTTTCATTTACACAGTTTTGCTTTGTTCATGATGAAACCATTTCCCAACACTTCTTTTTTTGTTCTTTTGTAATTATTTCATTCAATCTTAGAAAAACAAGTGAATTATGATGTGTGACTTCAAAACTTAGAAGATTGACGATGCACTCTAATTCAAGTCCCACATTGAGAATCTTGTGAGGACATTGCTATTGAAACTTTTTTTTAAATTCCGAAACAAGTGTTGTTTTTCTTTTGGGATTAAAAAGCGACTTGTCACAGCAACTTTTTTATCCATTTTAGATTACGGAGACCTTTTCTATATGAATGCTACAGCTCAATGTCAGATTGTTTGTGTGTATTATGCTGCTTTGAGGTTTGTGACAAACTGTAAGGCCTCTTCTCATCATTGTGAACTGTAGTCTGGAGTGGGCCGGTCTTCTCTGTCCATCCTCAGAGTCACACACTGGTGCATTTTTATTTACAAATCTCTTCTTGGACTTTTCTCTTCCTACATTTGCAGCTCGGTCAAGTTGAGGACTGTGGAATCATATGGACTGCGTTCCAATGACCGTCTGTTGCTCGCTGTTCCATTTGCTAGAACAGACCTGGGAAAAAAGGCTTTTGTCTTTTCTGCCCCCTCCACATGGAACACTACAAAAAGCTGGAAATTAAAAGAGCTCATTCCTCTAAATATTTTTAAATCCAGGCTGAGAACGGAGGAGAAAGTCACTTCTAACTGTCCCTGTGTTACATAAGCTGTCATTTTTATTTATTTTGTGATTTAAATGTTTACATTTTTTGTAAATGTAATTTATTGCTACCTCCTAGCCAGAACTCCCCTAAAAAGATATTCTTAATCTCAACAGGACCTTTCTGGGGTAAATAAGGATTAAATTAAAAAAAAAGGTTTTTTATACACTTACCAATGGCAGCATAAGACAGATCAAATAATGCAGAAACTTCTACATAAAAACATTTCATTCTTTGTTTTCTAGTACTTACACAGTATGGAATTTATGGACATGATTTTAGTTTAATCTTGTGGAAGCTTGTGAACTAAAAGTGTTCTTATCATCGTCTTCTGCTGTAACACTGAAATGTCCTCACTGGGATAAAAGAAGTCAGTCTAAAGTACAATCATTTATCTCAGTAACAAAATTGCAAATCCAATGACTACATTCTGAAAGCTCTTGGAAGTCTCTATTATTCTTGAAACAGAAGAATTTTGCGGATGCTGTGACCTTGACGAGCTTTTGAATGCCACAGAAATCTGGGAGGAACTCTCAATTGCTTGAGCGATTGACTATATAAGAATCCCATAACCTATGCAATAAAATGTCTAAGAAAAGACTAATAGGAAGACTTAATTCTTTTCAAATCATTCCTTTTTTCTGCTATCGCCTAGCTGTCAAATATGTCTTTGATAAGTGCAATCTACAGTACAAAAACATTCCTTTTCTCACTGTATACTTAAATTACCATCAAGCTTCTAAAAGAGAAGTAAAAAAGGTAAAAAAAAGAAGTAAAACAGCTAAATTATAATTGGATCTCTGCTGAGGAATAGTCCTTTCAGATAGATTCCTGTGGCTTCAATCCATGTTGCTGTCGTTATTTGACTTGGACTCTGGATGTTGTTCCTCAAATTGGCGTGGCCTGCCCATCAGACTACTCAATTAATTGCAACAAATCTGTTTCATTATCACTGAACAGTAACGGGGAGCAAAGACTCACAATACCAGTCAAATCAGGCAATATGAAATATCTAGGCATTTATTTTTCCTCCAAATTGTCAGAACTGGTGCAGCTAAACCACACCCCATTACTGAAAAACATACAGGACGATCTAACACGCTGGACCAACCTGCCTCTGTCCCTTATGGGCAAGGTAGCCACAGTAAAAATGAAAATCGTACCCAAAGTTAATTATCTCTTCTCAATGATTCCCACACAACCGCCATTAAAATGGTTCAAAACATTAGACTCATCCATATCAAGCTTTTTATGGAACAATATTCCTGCAAGAATTAGTCTAAAAACTTTAAAATGTGCAAAAAGTTGTGGAGGATTAGAATTACCTAACTTCCACAAGTACTTTCTTGCAAATAGATTACAATACATCTTAAAATGGTTAAAAAATAATCCAGAAACCAACTCATGGTTAGACTTGGAACAGGCGTTATGTGGAAAGATCAACCTGTCACAGCTACCATTTATTAGCCAAACAGTTAAAAAACAGGATTGTTTCAAAAGTATTAATATAAACGCCACTTTAACAGCCTGGTGGGAATTTCTCAAAATATCAAAATCATCAATTCAACCGTGCAAAATGACACCCATCTGGAACAACCCAGACATCCTCATAAACAAAAAAATTATCCACTTCCCAGCTTGGCAAGCAGGGGGCATAAAACAACTAGAGCACGTAATTATTGATAGAAGATTCATAACTCCCCAGGAACTTCAAGACAAACATGGAATAAATAACTTCTTGGAATATCAGCAACTTAAATCAATTATTACTAAAAGGTAGGGATGGGTACCGTGCCCCGGTATTGTACCAGCCCCGGGGCCACATTCTTCAAGACCGCAGTATCGTTAAGATCTGACCTGAACGGTTCTGCCATCGGTACTGGAGAAGTTAGTTTTTTAGGTTTTACGTTACGTTTTCTGCCATATTTCACTCACCAAGTCAGTCAATTTTCAGTTAATTAATGATGATATTGATTTCGGTATTCTCGTTGAAGCGGAGAGCTCTGTCTGTCTATTTGTTTTCACGGGGGGCGGGGCTGTTGTTCAGACGGCACGCACCGTGCGCGCACACACACAAGACAAGGCAGCGCACACAGTCAGTGGCGATCTCGTAGGGGACACGTGAGCGCCCTAGACTAAGAACACCTGTTTCTGCGTAAAGTTAATGAAGTTTACATCAAGGAGCCCCTACCATCCTGTCACCTTGCTGCTACGATGACCGTATGTTGCGCTGTTTGTGTAGAACATGCTGTGGCGGTTCTACACTAACTTACTCCCTGGGCGAGTAACCCCACAAGCCCCCCCCCCCCGCAGACATACAAAATTTGACGACATACTGTTGTGTTCCCTATCTTCTATTTAGCCATTTTACACAAAAAGTGCATGAATTTTCTTGACTCGCATTACAGGGGGGTCAAAATCAGTCACACAGGGGCCTAAGTTAAAAACACGCTTAAGGTTTTGGGCCGAAGAAGATAAACATTTACTGAATACACTAAAGCTAAACTTTTAAACCTTTTAAACTGAAGTTTTTGAACATAAATATGAATAAAAAAAGGAATATTAATCCAGAATAACTCAAGTTAAACCTTAAATAACTTGTAATATTTTGCTCTCCATAGAAATATATTCTGTCAAAATTATACAAATGTGAACATGCTGCAGAACAAAACAAAGAATGCCTGGAAATATTAATAAGAAATTACAAATCAATTAATTCTGTTTTTTTTGCTCTTTTATCATTTTTTAGAGCATTTTTTTTAGAGCTGGACCCCTTCATTTTCAGCAATAATTTCTTAATGTGTGACGTCCTGTGTGTGTCTTTGTGAAACATATCAGAGGGATTAGATCTAAAAAAAACTTAGCGTGATTAATATGTTTAGGTCTTATAAAACATTAAAGACTAAATCATAGAACTCATCAGTGGGATTACTCCAAAAATATTTGGCATTTCCCTAAATTTGTGCAACACCAACAGTAGAAATCCTCCAAAAGACACACGCGGCTCCGTCTCTGTGACGGGAGGCGCAGCTGCGGCCCAGAGTTGATTGTTAGATAGAAAAAGACTCCCAATCACCTGTTAGTGTGATTCAGCCAGCCACCGGCGAGTCGAGTTTTTTGACTTATGTTCCAAAGACTACCGCAAAGAGGTGTGGCCGCAAGCGTTTTGCAGCAGAGGGCGGTGGTCACGTGCGCGTCGGGTCTGCTGTGTCGGAGCAAGGAATTGTGGGAAATAATCCCCATTGCCTGCTTTTCCTTTTCATGTGCCTGCTTTACGTTGTTATTTCATCTGTTTTTTTTGCACCATAAGTGTAAAGAGGAAATAGGATGAAGTGTCAAAATAAAAGCGTAAAGTGTCGGCAGCTGAAGTAATTTCAAATTAAAAGCTCCAAGCTTCCTCTTTGAATATAGTAGCACATTATGTGTAGCGAATCGGGCACGGAAAATGCCGCCCCCTATGAAGTGCCGCCCTGGGCGACCGCCCACATCGCCCATATCAAAAACCGCCACTGAGAACACGCTGTAGCGGCGTGTTCTAAACAAAACAAACAGGTAGTGAGGCGTGGCTTAGATTCACCGCTTATGATGCCAGACCCGTGACAAACTTTCAGCTGCTTCCTAATACTTAATAATAATTAACGACTAATGATAGTTGTCATCCGTAAAATTAATATAATTTATTGGGTTTACTGGATTTAAACAAAAATAAATAAATAGAAAGGAGGCTGCATCAAAGTGAATTTGTTTCCATCATCTCACTCAATCCTAACTCTGGTGTTTGACAGACAGAAAAGTCTATTCAAGGTTGTGGAAAATGGACAAAAGATCAAAGGAAACATCACTCTCATAAAGAATACAAATAATTAGATTAAATAATTTAAATGAATATCCTGTCTGGAACATTCTCATGTATAAAGTAAAATTTTTTGTTAAAAAAAAGTGTTGTTGCATAATGACGAAATAAAACACTTTATGTTCTTAATTTGTTATTTATTTATTTATTTTTCATCCTCAAAAAGTATCGATAAGAGTACCGTTAAAATACCGGATCGATAAGCAGTATCAATAAGAGTAGTAGTACCGTTAAAACCTTAACGATACCCATCCCTACTAAAAGGTTTAAATACAGAGACAACGATTTAAAGCTACCAGATGTAGTTACCACTCTGATCAATTTCACAATGAATAAAACTCTCTCCAAAATATACAAACTTTTATGTAATTTAGATAACAATATTTCACTTCCGACAACAAAATGGGATGCGGATTTGAGCATCAGCACAGATGAAAGTTTTTGGTCAGAACTTTGTCTAAACACCTTTAAACTGACAAAAAGTCCAAATCTGCAGCTAATCCATCTCAAAACTCTTCACAGAATTTACTACACTGGACAGAGGATGTTCAAGATGGGTCTCAGTAACTCAGACATTTGTCAGCACTGTGACAGTAATCTACCCGACAATTACATGCATGCACTATGGTTCTGCACTCCAAACAAAAAGGGGTTTATACAAATTTACACTCTGGTTTTTAGAAGTTCTGTAACCTCTTTTTGTGATAGTAAAACCTGTCCAACACAAAAGGCCTTCAACTCTAATCTGTTTGCCGAGTTGTTGGACAGAACAAATAAAAAAGAAAAAAAGGAAGTCTGATAGGTTTTGCAAGCCTTAGTCTTTGGTGTCCTCTTTAAATTGTTCTCCGTCTAATGTCAGTGATTCAGATACTGTGGAGGTATGCCATCCATTCTCCCACGGTGCCATTTAAGTAAATTGTTACTGATTGGTGTGGGAATGAGAATTTCTGATGTCGTAATATCTCTGAAGTCTGAATAATTCCTGCTAAAACTTTCCCAGGATTTTTGCAGTTCAATGCCTTTGTGATTCCATATTTGATTTGGGTTTGGCTTGTTTTTCTCACATGTCTCTAGGTTGGAAACGTAGGGCCCTGCCTACAGCAGGCCGCCGTTTAACACTGGAACCAAACATACAAAACTTAGCCATACTAACAAGGGATGGTTTTATTTACATTTTCAGTAAACTTTCATTGTTTTAGTTTAGGATCTTCTTCCTCTTTCGGCTTTTCCCATCAGGGGTCGCCACAGCGAACAAGTCGCACGGTAAACTTGGCAATGTTTTACGCCGGATGCCCTTCCTGACGCAACCTTCTCAAAGCAACCGGGCTTGGGACCGGCACAGAGGTAGAGAAGGGAACAGGGAGCAGCCCGGATTCGAACCCTGGTTTCATGGACGGAAGGTGCCGCAAACCAGCACGAGCTAAACCGGCTCCCCATTGTTTTAGTTTAGGATAAACTGTAAAAATGTCAGAACTTTAATGCAGCTGTTTACCAGCTGATAGATTCTCTTCCACCTGCAGCTCCTACATCATGCGAATGCCAAAATAAACACTACCTTCACACGGCCAATTCACAATCATGCACTGATCATGTGCACGACCTTTATGCTGTCATAGAATATCAGTGTACAAAGGAAACTTTATCCATCTCTTTGTAAATTCGGTCCACGCATTTCTCCAATCGTAGCAATTCCAATTCTGCCTGTCCACTCTGCTCTAAGACGAGCCTTGATCTCAGGATCTTTAAACACTATCATATAAAACAGTTTTTGATCCAAAAAAAATAACAATAAGTGCACAAAGTTTTACCTTCCTATTAAGAAAGTGATGAGACAATTATTCCAATATAATTCTCCCCTGACTACAAGGCAGATTGCCTGTGTGATTTAATTATTTGATAGTTTGCATTGGTTCTGGTCAAATGAATCTGACTTGGTCCTAAAGGAAATTGTTTGCAAGCAAAATCTCTAATTAAAACTTTTGTTGGTTTAGAGCACGATTGAAAAGCCACTTCACCTTCCCTTTGCAGACGGCACCAGCCTGCCTTGTCCCTTTCACAATACCAGCCCACCATGTGACCTATAGAGCCAATTTATTGTCTATTGCCAGGTGGATGAAAAGCCTTACTTTTGAATGCGAGTTTCTTTGTCAGTCTTGGAAAACAGGGTAGATTGAGTTTGTGTTGTGCAGGAAGGTTATAGCAGCTCTCCTTATCACAGCTGGACTGAAATGCTGGATTGTGTTCTGTGATATTGGCTCAGCTAAAGGCTTGGTGTTCATCTCAAGGACGTGTCTTCAAACAACTGCTGTCAGAAAGCAAAAGGACGATGTGAGCAATTCAGAGTTTATAGTGGTTTCATGTATTATTTTGCTCACCTTCATGGTTTTATCATTAAAGTCTCTTAATGGGAAGCAACTGAGACCCTGGGAACAAATAAGCTCCACATTTTAAGGTGAAATGTCTTTTCACTTCTAATAAACAATTATTATCGAGGCTGTTTGCAATAAGCTTCAAGGGGTTCATACTTTATAGTTCTCCCAGGTTTTTATTCAGCCATTTTAAATGTGAAATTAAATGTTTATCAAGGTCTTTAAATGTTTCTTTCTTGTGTTTAATAATTCAGCATCTATCTGTTGTAATTTTTGTCACAGATTTTTATACACCTTTTTGCTGAATTATAGATGTCCTCTTCCCCTTTCTAAGCGCCTAACAAGTACTTATTCAGTCTGGTTGTATAACTCAGATTCTGGAACATTTTCTCAACTCCTCCTCATTTAAAGGACATGGCTGTCGGAAGCTCTGCATTTTGTCGCCTTTATTCCACAGCTAAATGCCTGGATCTTGAATCTTTGCAGGAGGGGGGCTCAGAAAAGGTAGCAACCATTTCCCAAAGTCAAACATTTCTTTTGACATACTCTGTTGGTAACACCCTGAGGTGAGCACGACACTGCAGGTTTTTGGAGACAAATGACAAAGGCATCTGCGATGGGCCAAAATGGAAAAATCACCATGGTAACCTCCCTTTGCTCCAGTAGAAATCGCATTCCCATCTATAAATGAGGGCTTGTGTTTCTCCCATTTGTTAGCCTTAACCACAAATATTTTCCTGAGCACAAAAAGCAAAGCCTGGCTTGACAGAGGAGATGGCTGAGTGGGAAGATGCCGCAACCAACAGTGGAGCTGAGATTCAATCTACCTGTCACTCTGACCCCAATCACTGCATATAGGTAGAAGCTAAATGAAAGATTGATGAAACCAGTTCCATCTCTGCTTCTTACCATCAACTCTGTTTGTTTCACTTGCTTCTTGGTTTTGCACCGTCAGTCTTGTGTTTCCCATATGCTTGCTTTGTGATTTTTAATCCTTTTCATGAAAATGAAGAAGACTGGTAATTGCCGTATAAAGCAGTCTATACAACAAGTCTCATTTTCTAATGGCACGGTCCAACTGGCCAACAAAAGTCCAGCATCTTGAAAAAGAGTAGAACTGTCTGCTTTGGTTGTGATGTGACACCAAGGATATGCAAGCATGTATGTTGCCTATAAAGAAGACAGGCTTCCTTCATATCAAAATGCAGGTGATGTTCTCATAATTGCATTTGTTTCAGGCTCTGTAAAATTAAGCACTTTAGTTCCTGAATATAGACTATTTTCCAAGTTGAATTTTACTTTGATAAAAAAAGAACTGCTCTATTCTGGATTTTCTGCTTTTAAAGGGTCTATATCATTCTTTTCTTAAGCCTTTTAGAGTAAACTCTATCCATATATACGCTCATATCTTACCTTTGGAACACTAAAGAACGTTTTTTTTTTTAAAGAAAATATGAGTTATTTTCACAGCTCATTTTTCAAACCCAGTAGAAAGAGGACTTGATCTTTGAGGCTCCGCCTTTTGCTCCATGTGGGCCCTAGAGTCGGCCTCAGGAGCGTGTCTGTGTTTCTCCCACGAAAACAAACAACATCCGAAGTTTTGCAAAGATGGATGTTCATATTGTGCATAGAAAAGGAAACGTTTAGCCGATCACCAATAGCTTTACAGAGAAAGTGGGCGTGTCTGTTAGCCTGGGGGTGGAGCTGGCAGCGCAGACTCTTCTGTTTTTCTTGGATTGGGAGGGGTTGGTGCTTATATGGCAGGTTTTGAGAGGAATACTCAAAGTGTGAATGGATCAAAATACTGCGTTGAGGTTGTTTTTTGTGTGGATTAGATATTATAATAAACTTTAAAACTCAAAAGTTGATTTTGCACAAACATTGAAGCTTAAACTTTTGAATTGTCAAACAGGACAGGAGAAAAACTTGTAATGATGGTCTGTTCATAGCAGCTTTGGATTCTGTCACATGTCATCTGTGCTTCTAAGGCCTTTCTGTTATGTATTCTTCTATGGGACGTGTGGTAAGACCAGTGTTCACCCATTCATCTCCTACCATGCAGCTTCAGGGTCTTCATCAGGCACGGTGGCAGCGGTGCCGAGTGATTTCAATTTGATCCATAGCACTGTTAGCCCCTCCACCCTGTAGGCCTACCCGTCACAGTCTCATTCATCATGATGGCTATAAAAAAGGACTTGAGTGAGTGAGGAGCGAGTACCACTGTTCAATAAATCCTTGTGATTATCCAGGCCTGCCAGGTAAAGTGTGTGTGGGTGTGTGGTCATGTATGGGTGGTTGGGTGTATGTGTGGCGGTGTGTGCACGCGTGGCTGTGTTCCTGTTTGGGTGGGTAAGTGGGTTTGTGCGTGCGGGCGTGCATGCATACGTGTTTGGGTGGGTCTGTGTGTGTATGGCAGTGTGTGTTCGCGTGGATGTGTGCATGCGTGAGTGCTACACAGATATTTGTGTCACACTTTATACCAGATGTAACGGAGGATGATGCTGGAATACTAGAGCTGGAATCTTATTGACTTATTGCATTTGTGAAGAGAAACATTTCCTATCCTGTCTTAGCCCCCCTCCTCCATAACCTCCGGGTGAAAGCCTCCATCTGCAGAGGTTTGCATAGATGAGCACTTAAGGAGGAGCATGGAGATGTGATTGTCGGGTATCAAAAGCTGTTGTTAAAGCTCTCATGAGGACGATTTTCCTGGGGTAAAATCTTCGTCACTGCCCTGTTGGTCACAGTGCAATCACCCCGATTTGTTGTAGACTTCTCCCAGTTCAAACACAACACTGGCCAGGGAGGTGGCTGAGCATGGTCTCCTATTGCGCTTCTGGATTTTCTTCAGCCAAAACGAGCACTGCTTCCTTTTCCCGTCTTGGCTTCCCAAACTGTATTACTGTAAACTGTGATATTATTGTGCTAGCAGTCTTTAACCCCCCCAGATCTGTTTTGCTAAAAGGGAAGATGTCTGCACCAGCACCAGGCCTTTCCGCTTTTAATGGAAGCAAATCCGATAAAGATCCGTTTCTGAAAGACTAGCATGCAGCAAAGCCTGAGGAAGATCTGATAAGTGATCCGTTCTTCCATCACAGGCAGAAGATGCTAACAAAACCTTGACATGGAAAATCTTGTACTCCCGTGAGACTCCATGGAAACACTGGAAAACACAGGTTGCCCTCCCCCAGGTCTACATTCACACACTCCTCTTATCATAAAGTGGCTGAACTCAGACATGCCCAATTTGCTTCCTTTCATCCAGGACAAATGCTTTATTTCACCAGGAGCTAAGTGCACCGTTTGGGGCCGCCTCTCAAATGGTGCACAGATAACATGTGAGAAGTTGTTGTTTTGTTTCTAAAATCATCACTTTAGATGCAGAAAATAATTTAATTCTTAAAACCTAAATGATAACCATTTATGCTTATTATTTAGAATAAGGACTACTTCCAAAATATTTCCAGTTCTTTTCATGACCCCAAGTTCTTTGTAGGTTCAGGGTTGTTCTGATGCATCTTGAGTTTGTCAGTGCAGTTTTTCCCGTCATTAACACCCTCACTGGTTCTTAACTTAAGTTATTTTTGGAAAAAGAGTTTGCAGCAGAAGCAGTATAAACTGTCTCCTGTGGGAATACATTAACCATGTTCTTTGAAGCATCTCCCCATTGGCTAACTTTCTGAATCAAGAACAGTCATGACAACTCCTTCCATCTTGGTTTTTGGCGGCATAAACCCTACTGCACAATATTGGCGCGAAGCTACTTTTCTCAGCAGATCAGCGGATTTCTGTTGATTGCGTCAGGAGTTACGGTATGTCAAAGAGCATAGTAGTTTGGACAGAAACATCTCCAGTGTTAAAGGTTCAAAGATTTCTGTTGTTTAATACCATATGTGCCAGGGCGCTCCTACTGTTATGTTAATCTGCTGCTCTGATTACCTTATTACGGGCTCTCTGTGTGGAGGCTGCAGGAAGACGTTTATTGCACTAGTGTTCCATGAGATATGGTCAGGTGATATCCATATAGATATCTATAAACATTTACAATCGCCAGCATATAAGTTATGTGATTCTACACTTTGATAAGAATGGCGGTACAATGATTTAGCCGCAGCTCCATCTCTGTTTTAGGAAAAGTCCCGCCCCTTTAACTGTCTCTGCCAATCATTCTTGGAGGCTTAATCACATGTCATCAGTCTGACCAATCAGAAGTGGTAAAAGTCTTCACTTCCTTGTTCTGATTCTGCTCATAAAGTCTCTCAGTTCCAACAAAAATATCAGCGAAAGCTCGTATTTTTTTATTTTTTACTTCTTTTGTTCAACTTTTCCTGTCCAACAGTTGGGCAGACAGATGAAATGGTATATGGTGTATACTTATATAGCGCCTTTCTTCCTACAAGGACAAAGCGCTTTACAGTCACAGACCCATTCACCCAGTCACACACACATTCACTCACACATTCACACACTGGTGGCGGCTCCGCTGCCAAACACAGGCGCCCCCCTGCGTTAAACAGCGTTTCAGCGTACAATGAATCTTCCTGTTAAACGTCTTGAAACCACAACGAACACACATCACACAGTTTTTCAATCTTCTTGATGAAATCAGAGGTCAACAGTTTAGTTCTCCTTCAAGGTTTGTGTTTATTAACAGCCAAACATCCCAGAGTTTGGTCCAAGTCATCTTTCTAACTTAAACATTTTTCTAATCATGTCTAGATTGAAGGACAAATTTGCTTTCAAACTTCAGTTATTTATTCATCTTCTTCCGTTTATCCCTTTCGGGGTCACGGGGCCTATCCCGGCCACTTATGGGCAAAGGCAGGGGACACCCTGGACAGGTCTCCAGTCTGTCACAGGGTCACACATATCACGCACCCATTCACTCTCACATTCACACCTAGGGACAATTTGGAGTGACCAATGAACCAGGGTAAAATTTCTAATAATTGAGTTGAAAATTGTTACTGAAAACTAACTTAACTTTTATTACATCTTTTAGAAAAAACATCTGCAAATTTTTCTGTCAAAATTATTACAAAAATGCACATGAGATTGTGAGTTTCTCCTTTTTTAAATTTTGGATGCTGGTGTACCGCGGGATTTTTGTCAAGGATAGAGTGTGCCTTGGCTCAAAAAAGGTTGAAAACACTGTTGGTAAATGGCGTATATAGCGCTTTTCTACCTACAAGGCCCAAAGCGCTTTACAGTCACAGTCCCATTCGCCCAGTCATACACACATTCACACACTGGTGGCGGCTCTGCTGAGTCGATGTGTCTTGCCCAAGGACACATCGACTCATGGGCGTGCAAGGCGGGAATCGAACTTGCAATATTAGGATCATGGGTCGACCACCCTACCGCTGCAACATGGCCGCCCAAAAGGAAAAACACTGTTCTAACTGGTAGGAGGCTTGGCCCAACAGAACTTCCTACTTCGTCTCACTTCATTGCCATGTTCTTAATGTTGTTTAGGTAGACTGAGAAAACTGGTTAATGTGCTCCTCCCACTTTAGGCGTCATTTTTAGCATTCAGAATCCAGTGAACAGCATTATCTGTCCATTGCTTAGACTTGGACTGTTGATGGTCGGCTCAAAGTCAAAGTCAGGTTTATTTGTCAATTTCTTCACATGTGCTTGACATACAAAGGAATCGAAATTAGGTTTCTCACTGTCCCGTGTGTGGACATAAACAACAGTAAAGTGCAGATGCACTACAAAGAAACAGGCCTAATCTCCAAGTAATGATAAATAATTAAATGTGAAAACAATAAATATGTGAAAACAAGGTGCAGGTTGTATTATACTGGGAGGTAAGGTAGTTGGTAGGAATAAATGTTATTTACATGTGCAGTTGCATATGCAGAGGTAGTTATTTGTCTCAGTTCAGTGTTAAGTGTTTGTCCGTCAAACACTTAGTGGAGGAGGGGTGTTTGTCCAATAGGCTCCGTGCACGTAACTAAGGAGTTCTACTTCCGCCGCCTTGAGTGTGAGGCCGACCATTTCGGGTTTGCGACTTCTGTAGCAGCGACACGGCAGATTTTGATTGCGAAAGATGGCATATATCACCCGTTGTCTACAAGGTCTCCCGAAAATTGACGTGAACGACATCTACAGGATTGTCGATCAGTGCGTGGTTACATGGGCAAAATATCGTGTCGAAAAAATATAGTGTTGAAAATACGGGAAGGGAAATGTGTCCTGTTGTAAACAAACCTTTGCTGTCAGTGTGTCACATATATTATGCAGCAGCTCGGTAATATACGAGGCGATCTTCCAAACGTGCTTTTATTAATGTTATGAATATTATGTAGTGCCGGTCCGCTCATCATTTTATATTTAATCCGTGTGGTCAGTGCTTTTTTTGTGGAAGAAGTACGGAGCTGGAAGAAGAACCCAGTGTTAGGATAGGGTAACAACACAAGCTAACAACATTAGCCTTTCGATGGACACAAAATCCAGGACAAACCATGTGGGAAACGCTACAATCTGCATCCTGGCTGAACGTAAATGTCTGGGAATAACATCAGCCTTTATTTTGTCGGGGCACAACTGTAAACACAGTTCCGTGTGATTTTTTTTGAACAGTTTTTAAGGACTGAGCGGCATTTCTGCTCTAAGCTCACACACACTGTGTGCTCTGCTCTGCCCTTGCGAGTCCGGCCGCCGCTAACCCAGAGTGGCGGTTCGGCTCGCAGTGCGAATTCTCACACATAACAAAACAACAAAACACACACGTAACAAAGCACCCTCCCCTCAAACACATTAATAAATCTAGCTGCTGTGCTCAGAGAGGTTCACTCGGTCCACTGGCACCGGAGCCCGAACGCAGAGCTCGGTTGATGCCGGGTCCAGACGTCAGTGGACACGCATCCCTCTGCATCTCCCTCATAAGGGGTGAAAGAGAGGGGAGAGCCAGCGGGGCGAGAGCGGAGCGGCGCTTTACCCGGGGCGTCCGCAGAGCAGCTGATCGGTCCCGTATGAGCTCCAATGCTTTCTCTCAGCGAAACACCGTCTATGCATGACGTAACCCAGAGCAGTAGAGACACACGATCGGAATGAACCGTTTACATGCTCCACGATCGGATAAACGATCGTTATAACCCACCTATCTCGATCGGAAAGAAATTCTGATCCGAACGAGTCTGACCGGGACAAAGTATTCCAAACGGCGTGTTTACATGACGCATTTTCTTTCCTCTTTCTCTTTCGGCTTTTCCCATCAGGGGTCGCCACAGCGAATCATCCTTTTCCACCTCACTCTATCATGGACATCTTCTACCCTAACATTAGCCAACTTCATGTCCTCTGTTAAGACATCCATATATCTCCTCTTTGGCCGTCCTCTTGCCCTCCTGCCAGGCAGCTCCATCTCCAACATCCTTCTACCAATATATCCACTATCCCTCCTCTGAACATGTCCAAACCATCTCAGTCTGGCTTCTCTGACTTTGTCGCTAACACAGGCAACATGAGCCGTCCCTCTGATGTACTCGTTCCTTATCCTGTCTAACCTGGTCACTCCTAAGGAGAACCTCAACATCTTCATCTCCGCTACCTCCATCTCAGCCTCTTGTCTCTGTCTCACTGCTACCGTCTCTAACCCATAGAGCAGAGCTGGTCTCACCACTGTCTTGTACACCTTTCCTTTGAGTCTTGCTGACACTCTTCTGTCACACAACACTCCTGACACTTTCCTCCAACCGCTCCAACCTGCCTGCACTCGCCTCTTCACCTCTTTTCCACACTCCCCATCACACTGAACTGTTGACCCCAAGTACTTAAACTCCTGCACCTTCTTCACCTCAGTCCCCTGTAACCTAACGCTTCTACCTTGATCCCTCTCGTTCAGACACATGTATTCTGTCTTACTACGACTGACCTTCATGCCTCTTCTTTCCAGAGCAAACCTCCACCTCTCTAGCTGTTCCTCCACCTGCTCTCTACTCTCACTGCAAATTACAATGTCATCCGCAAACATCATTGTCCAGGGAGATTCCTGTCTTACCTCGTCTGTCAGCCTGTCCATCAGCATAGCAAACAAAAAAGGACTCAAAGCTGATCCTTGGTGTAGTCCCACCTCCACCTTGAACTCCTCTGTCTGACCTACAGCACATCTCACCACCGTCATACTTCTCTCATACATGTCCTGAACTACTCTGACATACTTCTCTGCCACTCCAGACGACCTCATACAGTACATGACGCATTTTCTTTCCGATTGCTGCAAATGCGAAACACGACTCGTCTTGCTTGGGGCGGTCCTCCCGCCGTGTTCACCTTCCATTCGGCTCTCACCCACACATATACTGGAAAGCTATGAAAGCTTTTAGTACTGTTGTACTTTGACAAATTCGCACACGGGTACACAACAATGTTGTGATGTCTTTGTCACACATTAAAACACCAAAAGCCTGTCTTTTACCCGAAATCCGCTCCTATTTACTCAAAACTAGCAACTCAACAAAACTCCCCACAACAATAACACGACCAACAGGAAGTTGTCGGCCTTACACTCGAAACACGGAAGTTAACCGGAAGTTCTATCGTGCACGTAGGCTATTCCCGTTGTCCTGCTGGCTGGCGCTGTGAGTGGGGAGGGGAGTGAGTTCAGCAGTCTCACAGCCTGATGGATAAAGCTGTTGCTGAGTCTGGTAGTGCGGGAGCGGAGGCTCCTATACCTCTTTCCAGAGGGCAGGAGGCTGAACAGACTGTGTGCAGGGTGTCTTGCTTCATTTACGATTGTGATGGCTTTGCGGGTGAGGCGGGTGGTGTATATGTCTTGCAGGGAGGGGAGTGGTACACCAATTATTTTCTCAGCTGTTCTCACT
Source organism: Oryzias latipes (assembly GCF_053564925.1). Classification (NCBI taxonomy): domain Eukaryota; kingdom Metazoa; phylum Chordata; class Actinopteri; order Beloniformes; family Adrianichthyidae; genus Oryzias; species Oryzias latipes. Next base: position 36,699,615 of record NC_136253.1, read on the forward strand.
GTGCGTTGTAGAGCTTTACTGTTTTTGTCTGTGCAGCTGCCCCCCCACACAGTGATGCAGCTGGAAAGGATGCTCTCGATGGTTCCCCTGTAGAATGTTGTCAGGATGGGTGGTGGAGCACTTGCCCGCTTGAGTTTGCGCAGGAAGTAGAGGCGCTGCTGTGCTTTCTTGGCCAGTGATGCAGTGTTGGTTGTCCAGGAGAGGTCCTCGCTGATGTGCACCCCCAGGAACTTGGTGCTGCTCACCCTCTCCACTGCAGCACCTTCGATGGTGAGTGGGGGGTGTTGGGTGTGGCCTCTCTGGAAGTTGACAACAATCTCTTTGGTCTTGCTGACGTTAAGCGAGAGGTTGTTGTCTTTGCACCACATGGTCAGGAGCTCCACCTCTTTTCTGTAGTGGGTCTCATCGTTTTTGGTGATGAGCCCCACTAGTGTTGTGTCGTCCGCAAACTTCACAAGCTGGTTGGAGCTATAGGTTGGTGTGCAGTCGTGTGTCAGCAGGGTGAACAGCAGGGGACTGAGCACACAGCCTTGAGGGGCCCCTGTGCTCAGGGTGATGCTGTTGGAGATGTTGTTGCCAACACGAACTGCTTGAGGCCTCTGGCTGAGGAAATCCAACAGCAAGTTGCAGAGGGAGGTGCTGAGGCCCAGTCTGTCCAGTTTGCAGATGAGTTGCTGTGGTATTATGGTATTAAATGCTGAACTGAAGTCTATGAACAGCATTCTCACATATGAGTCTTTCTTGTCCAAGTGAGTGAGAACTGGGTGGAGGGCAGAGCAAATTGCATCTTCTGTGGATTGTTTTGCTCTATATGCAAACTGGTATGGGTCCAGGGTGGGGGGCAGGCTAGATTTGATGTGTGACATGGCTAGTTGTTTGAAGCACTTCATGATAATGGGTGTCAGTGCCACAGGACGGTAGTCATTGAAGCAGGATGGCGATGAATTCTTTGGCACAGGTACGATGGTGGCAGTTTTGAAGCCTGATGTGACAATGGCTTGCCTCAGGGAGATGTTAAAGATGTCTGTGAAGACTCAAACTCAAACTTTATTTATTTATATAGCTCCTTTCATTTCAGTTAAAAACACAAAGTGCTTCACATAAAAGCAGATAAAACAGTCATAAAAACCGAAAATTGTTAAAAACAGCAAACAAAGGACAATCACACAAAGATGGGATCCCTCCCTCACCCCCCCCCCCCCCCCAACCCACCCACCCACACCCCACCTACCCAGTTCCCCCGTAGAACCCTGAACAGAAACAAAGAACTGCAGCTTAAAGAAGGTCTGGCTTGGTACTGCTGTGAGGAAACGATATGATGGGGATCCATTGATTCCAAGGCCCAGCCTGACCACAGGGGTCACTACCACAGCGCCCGCCCAGCACAGAGCAGCCCAGGGCCCACTCCATGGCTATTAGACCACAGAGCGGGACCACAGCCCGCCCACCGAGAACGGGCGCTGCAGCAACAGCACCCCCTACAGGTCAAGCTGGTGGTGCCCCAGAAAAATGGATCCCCAAGAGGAAACACTGGAGTTAAAAACATCAGAATAAAAATTATCATAAAATAACAACAATTAAAAATAGAAAAAAGATTAAAAAATCAAAAAAGATTTAACAATTTTAGTAATTCAAAAATAAAATACGTAAACTGATTAAAAAATAACTTACGTATCATTGACATCACGTATCAAGACATCCTTCAGTTCCTCCACACAGTCTTTTAGCACACTGCCAGGGATGTTGTCTGGACCCGCTGCTTTCCGGATGTTGATGGTGGAGAGTGTCCTCTTCACGCTGGCAGCAGACAGGCACAGAGGCTGGTTGTGCGGAGGTGGTGGTGTTTTCTCTGGGCATGTGTGGTTTTGTGCTTCAAAGCGTGCAAATAAGCTGTTCAGGTTGTTGAGCAGAGTGGTGTTGCTCTCACAGCTTCGCGGTGCAGGTTTGTAGTCTGTGATGGCCTGGATGCCCTGCCACAGTCTCTGAGCATCCTTGCTATCCCTGAAGTGAGTGGTTGTTTTTTTGTGTGTAATCTTGTTTGGCTTTCCTGATGCCACGGGACAGGTTGGTTCTCGATGTTCTCAAGCTTGATTGATCCCCAGCTCTGAAGGCCTTGTCTCTCACCTTCAGCAGCCTGTGGACGTCCCCTGTCAGCCATGGCCTTTGGTTAGCTCGAGGGATGACGTTCTTTTTTTGGGTCACATCATCAATGCATTTGGTGATGTAGGACGTTACAGTGTCTGTGTACTCCTCGATGGCTGTGGTGTTGTTATAGGTGGCTGCTTCTTTGAACATTTCCCAATTTGTCGTCCCAAAACAGTCCTGGAGAGCAGAAGTGGCCTCCTGTGGCCACACCCTTACTTCTTTCAGAACAGGTTTGGTCACTTTCACTCTCTGTCTGTATGCTGGCGTTAGCATCACAGTGAGGTGATCAGAGGCGCCGATGTGGGGGAGGGGGGAAGCTTTGTATGCTCCTTTGTGCTGAGTGTAAACAAAGTCCAAGATGTTGTCCCCCCTCATTGGAAAATGGACATGCTGGTGAAATTTCGGGAGAACAGTTTTAAGATGGCATGATTAAAATCTCCTGCGAGGATGATGAAACCGTCTGGGTGTGCTGTTTGTTGTTCACCGATGGCTTGATACAGTTCGTTCAGTGCCGCATTTCTGTCGCTGATATTGTTAGTTGGGGGTATATAAGTAGCAACCAGCAGGATCGAACTGAATTCCCTCGGCAAGTAGAAGGGGCGACATTTCACGATCAAAAACTCCGCCGGGGTGAGCAGTGTTTGCATACTACAGTGGCATCTCGGCACCAAGCCTCCCGGATGTAAACACAGACCCCGCCGCCCCGGGTCTTTCCTCCGTCTACGAGAGCCCTGTCGGCTCTGTAGCATGCTTACTGCTCCAGTTGTATAGCAGAGTCCGGAATGTTGTCATTAAGCCATGTTTCCGTGAACACTAGCACACAACAGTCATTCACTTTTCGATTCGCTGATCTTAGTAGTCGGATGTCATCAATTTTGTTGTCCAGTGATCGTACGTTGGCCAGAAGGATAGATGGTATGGCTGGGCGAGTTGGCTTAGCCTCTAGCCTAACTCGGATCCCTCCGCGCTTGCCCCGCTTCTTCGTCCTTTCACACCGCTTCTGACGGGTAGCAGGCGAGTTCGTGGATTAGCTGGCCAGCGCAGCAGTCCGAGTTCCCTTAGCGTCTTGTCACACACACAATCATACAGCGTACAATGTGCAGTGAAATGCTTAGGCGACCGCCCGCGACCTCAAACAAGAAAGAATATCAATAGGAATAGGAAAATAGATATAAAATATAGGAATATACAAATATAAAAACATAAAAACAGAATGTCCGAATGTGTGCAAATATGCTCTAAAAGTGACATGTGAAAGTGGCTTGTGTGCATAGTGTCCATGATTACTGGTTAAGAGTCCGTATCGCCTGCGGGAAGAAGCTCCTTGATCACATCCTTACTGCTTCCATCACAGCAGCTTTCACACGCCAGGGGGTCACAACCATGAAAAACAAACAGACAAAGCTTCAGACCAGTAATGGCCTACACTCCTTTACACCCTCCTTTTTTTATATGTGCATAACAACATGCTTTTGACACGGTTTCTGTAGCCCTTCTAAAGTCGGGTATTTCCTAGTTTTTAATCGTATTCTGGAAAAAATGTGAACATGATCCATGATATCATACAAAGGTAGAAGTCACCTTGAATGCTCCAGAAATGAGCTTCCCTCTCAGCCACTGGTGCATGTCTGCTTTCCAGTCACACTTTGCTGCATTTGTCATTTTGAGAGCATCTGGTTTAATTTGATTTCTGTGCTTGGCCACCCTGCAGTTCTCTGGGCTTTTAGCGTAACTGCCGCCTGCTGAGTGCAGCCAACAGATAGTTCTGCAAATAAAAGGCTTTAAATTTCTATTTTCTGGATGACTTTTTCCAACATTACAGCCGGTTTGAAGAGCTGTGATTTCTTTGGCATTTCTAAGTTCTGCTGATGCTATCTTTATTTTTATTTTTTTCACTGCATATCAGACTAAATTTGACATTAAAATGCCAGCACTTAAGGAATGATAACATTATTCATTAAAATGAATGACTGTTGAGGAATTGAATTGCTAAGATGTGTGAAATAGTTTATAACTCCAAGTCTGTTCTTTTTGAAGGTGGACGCCATGCTTGAAGTTTTACAGGGAGGGTTTAACTTATCTTTCATATTTGAACAGGCTTTAATCTTAGGGTCTATGCTCGACCCCCTTTCAGGGTTTTACCACTATTTCATAGAATATTCAATTTTTTTGAACAGGACATCTAGAATCTAAGTGTTTATTTACTTTTGCTGCGACTCGGACCAAAGCCTGCAAGTATTATATTCAATCTCTTTGGTTTTAGCTAGTCTGTCTGGTTTGTTTAACCATAGTTGCAATGTTACAGTTAGAAAAATGACTTTGAATTTACAAACGGCCTCATTTATTTTGTTTTATTCATTTGTTTAAAGACTTATATGGGTCTTGTCTTTAAATAACTGAAAGCAAATTAATCAAATAAATATAGCCAAGGGAGGGGGGCTATCAAAGCCCAGATAAATGCAGGGGTTGTGTCAGGAAAAGCACCTGACATAAAATCTTTTCCAAGCCAAATATGTGAATCAAACCTATGAAATCCATACCGGATCGATTGAGGCCGTGGTTGCAAAAACCGGCATCAGTGGTGTTCACCAACAGGGTGCCGGTGGAAATTGGACGGCTGTTGGTTGAAGGAGGAGAGGAGGAAGATGTGTTGGTAGGAAGAGAGAGAAGAGGAAAGCCACGAGTGTTGGACTGAGAGTTTGAATGTTGGAACTATGACAGGAAAAGGTAGAGAGTCAGTGGACATGATGCAGAGGAGGAAGGTAGACGTACTGTGTCCAGGAGACCAGGTGGAGACCAGGTGGAGACCAGGTGGAGACCAGGTGGAGACCAGGTGGAGACCAGGTGGAAAGGTAGCAAGGCTAGAAGCTCAGGAGCAGGGTTCTAGTTGTTCTGTTGTGATGGAGATGAGAGGACAAATGGAGGAGGAGTTACCTTAAAGGAGGAGTCTGCTAGGAGTGTTGTTGGGGGTAGAAGAGTGTCAGAGTGATGAGTCTGAAGATAGAAATGGAAGGTGTGATGGTTGATGTCGTTAGTGGTTTGCCCCACAGGGAGGATGTGAGCTGGAGGAGACGTTCTGGTTGGACGTTGATGAATTGGTGATGAACATCTCTAGAAGAGAGAGAGTTGTCATTGGAGCAGATTTCAATCGATATGTTGGTGCAGGAAACAGAGGTGATGAGGAGGTGATGAGGAGGTGATGAGGAGGTTTGGTATCCAGGAGAGGAATGTAGAAGGACAGATGGAGGTTGGTTCAGTAACAAATATAGAAATGGCTCTGGTGAATACATTTCTTGAGAAACATAGGATGACCTATAAGAGTGGAGGCAGAAGCACACAGATGGACTACATCTTGTGTAGATGGTGGAATCTGAAGGAGATCAGTAACTGCAGAGTAGTGGTACATGAGTGTTTTCAGACAGCAAAGGATGGTGGTGTGTAGGATGACTCTGGTGATGAAGAAGATGAAGAAAAAAAGGGCAAAAACAGAGAACAGGACAAACTGGTGGAAGCTGAAAAGAATGAATGTTGCATGACTTAAGAAATAGCTGAAACAGACTCTGGGTGGTCAGGAGATATTCCCAGATGACTTGAGAAGGGGGGTGAAAAAATACGCTAAAATATCAATTTGGTTCGTTTCAGAATTTCATGGGGCACGGTACATTTCGGTTCTGTACTGTTGTTTAACAAATCTGCCTGATATGAACTGCTATTTTATGAAGTATTATTTTGTTGTTTTTTATTGTGTGTTTGTGTCTCTTTTGCAGCCAAATTTCACCCTTGGGAGATTAATAAAGTATCTATCTATCTATCTATCTATCTATCTATCTATCTATCTATCTATCTATCTATCTATCTATCTATCTATCTATCTATCTATCTATCTATCTATCCATCTATCCATCTATCCATCTATCCATCTATCCATCTATCCATCCATCCATCCATCCATCCATCCATCCATCCATCCATCCATCGTATTTTTTTCGGTACAAGAAAGGCAGAAAGAAATTACTTACAAAATGCATTTTTTGGTTTTATATAAAAATTAAAATTGACCTATGTTGGTGATCTGCTTAATAAAATAGGAAAAACTATTAGTTACTAGGAACCAGAAACTTTGGATACTTAACGATGGCCTGAAAAAAAACATTTTAACTTCAACATTTCTTTTCTTGTAGACCCGATTGTTACAGTCGATGATGCCGTTTTAAGTTCGTTAACAGATTAGATGCTTTACTGTGGCATACGCGATCTCTGTGTAACAATGTCAACACACAGCATTCCACTTGTTAAATTGTCTTTTCCCTTCATGGAAAGCCAAAGTGTTCCCCACACACACACACAGGAGACAGGAAAGAGATGGGGGGGGGGGGGTCCTCATCTCTGGTCTCGTGTCTGCATTAGCCATATGTTGACATGCTTACTGTCCGTCACCTTATAGCGTCTCAGAAGAAACTCACGGCAAACATTACTTCCGCCTCGGCTCAAAGTTAATACAGTGGCGACTCGGGGTTAGGTGGCGGTGGGATTACATCAGGGATCAGCTCCGAGCCACTTCCTGTTTGCAGTGGTGATGGACAGGCTGACAGATGAGGTCAGACAGGAGCCACCATGGATTATGATGTTTGCAGACGATACTGTGATTTGTACTCAGAGCAGAGAACAGGTGGAGGACAAGCTAGAGAGGTGGACATTTGTCCTGGAAAGGAGAGAAATGCAGGTTAGCAGCAGTAAGATGGAGAACATGTGTGTGAATGAGTGGAACCCAAGAGGAAGAGTGAGGTTACAGGAAAAAGAGATAAAGGAGGAGGATTTGAAATCCAGAGGAATGGAGAGGGGGGAGAAGAAGTGAAGATGCGAGTGCAGGCAGGTTGGAATGGGTGGAGAAAAGTGTCAGGACTGATAGAAGAGTTTAGCTGAAATGAAAGCAAGGTGTAGAGTGTGGTGAGAGCAGCCATGTTGTTGGACCCAGAGACACTGAGGAAGACGGGAAGCAGAGCTGGAGGTAGCAGAGATGAAGATGCATAGGTTCTCTTTGGGTGGGACCAGGATGGATCAGGAATGAGCACATGTTAGAGGTTCTGGAGATCAAGACTGAGATGATTGGGACATGTCCAGAGGAGAGACTGAAGGATGCTGCCAGAGGTCTAGAGGAAGACCAGAGAGGAGGTTTCTGGATGCAGAGAAGGAAGACCTGAAGGTAGCTGCTGGTAGAGGGTGCAGAAGACAGGGTTAGACAGAGGAAGCTGATTGGCTGAAGAGAAAAGCCCAAAGAAAACAAGAGGATGATAATTTGGATCTTGATATTGTACTGTTGACAGAACAGGAAAGTGTGGTTTTTACAACTGCTTCCTCATCAAATAATGAGGAGTTCTCTTGTCTTATAAACAAGCTTCCGTTGTATAAGGCATTGTGACCTAATTTTCTGTCATTCGTTGTCTATAGATGCTATGCTGGATAAAAAATAAAAATAAACTCAGAAAAATAGGCCACTTGAAGTGTTTGGACATGCAAAAAAAGAAAGAAAAAGAAATTAAAAGGAAGCATGAACTTGGGTCAAGCCCTTAACACAGCCCCCTAATACACACCCAAAATGTTAAACATGGCTGCTGTACAAGTGCTGTGTCTCCAGGGAAACAAGAAAATTGAGCCTCGGCTCATTGTAATAGGTGGTAAAGTGTTACATTCTAGAGAAATGGACTTCAAATTTAACCTGGAATGGAAATTGATCCCATTACCTTGTGCCTGCACTTCCCTTTCCTGCATGAAGGGAGGGGGAGATGGGCAGTACCGAGATGAGTAAAAGCAAGAAAGAAAGAATTGGGGATGAAAAAAAACCATGATGGACAATAGGATCGGGGGATTTTGTAAAGGAAAAATGAGAACGTCAAAAGGAAAAGTTGAGTAGACATGGAGTCTGTGACCAGATGTGATGAGATGGCAAAGAGTAGGGGTTTCCTCTGAATTAATTGACAGACCTGCTGACTCTGCATCAGCATGGTGCTAATAGATAACCGCTTCTTGGCCAGATGGAGAGTCAGTGCACAAGAGGACTGGTGGAATAACATGCTTTCCTATGAAGGCTTTCCACTATGGTGTGTAGCTGCTGGAACACCAAGTTGGTCTAAATTTCTGCCAATGCACAGGCAGACTTAAGCTTTGAAAATATAAAGTAGAAACTGAAAGTCACAACAGAAAAAGCGGTTTCTGTAAAGACTATCAAAATAGTTATTAATCTGCTATAAGGAATCTGACATTGTTTATCCTGCTTGACCTGACAAGTCGTTCACCTCTAGATTGTATATGGCGTATACTGTTATAGCGCTTTACAGTCCAATTCACCCATAAACACACATTCACACACTGGAGCAACATATGGTATAGTGTCTTGCTCAAGGGCACTCTGACACATGGGCAGGCATGGCAGGGACTAAACCTGCGTTCCTCCAATCAGAGGTCAACTGTTCTACCTCTGCAACAGCTGCCCATTCTTGATGTACACTGATATTTCTGTCCCTATGCACATTTTCAGAGCCCATGCATGGCCCACAACGATTGGAGGTTGTGGACATCCAGTCCAAGCAGGTGACAATACGGTGGGAACCTCTGGGCTACAACGTGACCCGATGCTACAGCTACAACCTGACCGTCCAGTATCGCTCCAAAATACCCTTCAAAGAGGAGACTCGGGAGGAGGTGTGCTACCTCACCCAAAGCCATGATCCTCAGCACACTATTCACAACCTGACGCCCTTCACAAACATCAGCGTTAAGCTGGTGCTGCGCAACCTAGAGGGTGTGAAGGAGAGCAGAGAGCTGGAGTTACAGACTGATGAAGATGGTGAGTGAATCTACTCATTAATCTTACCAAACAGGTTGCACTGTAGTCCCTACAAGTTTATGTGCAGTTATTTGTCCAAAAAGTAGAGCTCTAGACTCCAAGGACAGAAAACTTGAGGAATTTATTTTGCCTGGTTTATGGGCATTTGTGTTGCATACTTGTACTTGAAAACCTATTCAGAGTATTTATCAGATTATTATATAAATCTATTAACCCTTGTGCTATCTTAGATGACCCCCCCCCCCCCTTACATTGAGGTGTTCTCCCTACCATGACAAAGGTGGATAAAGGTGGAAAGATTTCATGTAATCCATGGACACCAGTGAAGATCACAAATCATTGAAGAAAAAAGGTTCAGCGCACTGTCTAGTGGGTCTGGATGACCCACCTCCCAATGTTAGTGCCTAGGATAGAACAAGGGTTACACACCAACAGTTAGAATTAAAGAATAACTTGGATGAGCAGCCAAATATTTTCTAGATTAGTTTTTACAATCCAACTCCCCTGAAAAATGGAACTCTGCGAGAAAATAATGTAGATGACTTGGAATCTTTACAATTTGAAAAAAAAAATGCTTTTCTTGGTCAATTTTAACTCAAAATGAAAAATGTAACAACCTCTTTTGTTTCTTCCCAATAGTCCCAGGAGTCATTCCTCTGGAGTCAATTCAGGGCAGTGCCTATGAGGAGAAGATCATCCTGAAGTGGAGGGAGCCTGAGCAGACCTACGGGATCATCACACAGTATGAGGTAGAGAAGCCCTTATGATGATTGAGGAAAATCCATCTTATCATGGCCATTCTCAAAAGGAACCTCTTAGGTATTACACAGAACAGGTTTAATCAAATCATATTTTATTTCACTGACAGAAACAGCAGCATACTAGAACTGGTGAGTACAGAGGTTAGGGTTGAGCCTAAAAATCCACAGTATCAATTTCCTCACATTCATTAAAAATGGGACAGATTGAGGCTACCCCTCTGGGGTCCTGCGTTTGGTCAATTTTTGTGATCTAGTGAAGACTGGCTGGGGTTGTCGTTGATCCTGTCATTGGGGATGCTTTGTGGGATGGAGGGATCTACAGATGGGATGGGGTCTTAGATGTTTGACCAATTGGCATACTAACAGAGAGTGGGTGGCTCAATCAATTGTGTGCTTCAGACCCATTAGTCCCTGACCAGAACTCTTGCTTGGCTGAAGTGCTTGAGGGACGGGGGCTTGGGTTTGCCCGTGAGATCAGTTCCTACTTGGCTCCTCTCTTTGTGTAGGATGGAGTGGTTGGGCTTGGGGAATCGGTTTGCCTTGCGATGCATCCTCCTGACTCGGGATGTCTGGGACCCATGCTTGGGGTGGGGAAGACAGGGGTTTTAAGTAACATCGCGGTCAGAGAAGCTGTCCCCGAACTGAATTTTTTTCCTTACATCAATTCATCAGGGTGTCTGAGGGGGGTGTTGATTTGCAACACATCTTGGATTTGGGCTACCTGGTAGTGGCTCCTTCCTCCTTGGTTGCTGCTCAGCTCTGTGGCCTCTCCCCTCTGGGTTCACTGCAAGAAGGCGCTGGTTCAAATCCCAGCTGGGTTCCTTCTGAGTGGTCTGCATGTTGTCCCTGTGCATGCTACTCCGACCGGTACTCCGGCTTCCTCCCACAGTCCAAAAACATGCTTCATTGGTAAATTGAAGCTTAAGTTGTCCCTAGGTGTGACAGACTGTTTTTTGGATTTTTGCTTTGATGGAAAAAATCAGGTGCCATGCAATAAGATAATGCATTGCATCTTCATAAAGTAAGGTGATTTACTGCTTTCCTTCGTCTCCTCCTGTTGCTTAAAGACCCACTCCGATGAAAATTGTGTTTTAACATGTTATTGTAGCATTTTTCTCATGGAGGATAACTATGAAAGAATTGAAGCTTAAAACTGCGTTTTTGAGTATTTTTTTCAAATCGTTGTGAATCAGGAGCAGACGAAAAAAAATGCAGTTTAAAAAAAAGCTTATGTGTAGAAAATATGCTGGGTGAGCCCCAAGCTCCCTGCTCCACTCATTGACTGTGTAAGGGAACTGGATAGGGCGGGTGTGATGTCACCTGTCCTTACCTCTGGCTCCAGCAAAATGAAGCACCTTCATTCCACATTTTTCTGCAATATGGACATCGCCATTGGAGCCAGTCGAAAGTGATTGGTCAGAGTCAGTCTGAGTCAATGTTTCTTTGGCCAATAGAATGACTGAGGAACAGCTGTTTATTTCTCTATAGAAGTCAATGGAATTTTGGCTTTTTGAGCCAGCGCGACTTCCTGTTTGGAACGGGGGGTGGGATTAGTGTGTCCAGTTCCTATATACAGTCAATGGGGATCCACTTAACCCTAGTGCTATCTTAGATGACCCCACCCTTTCATTGACGTGTTCTCCCTACCATGACAAAGGTGGATAAAGGTGGAAAGATTTCATGTAATCCATGGACACCAGTGAAGATCAAATCAAATCAAATGAAACTTTATTTATAAAATAGCGCTTCTCATGCATTTTGTGCAGCTCAAAGCGCTTTAACATTAAAAACAGAAAACACACAATATTACAGTAAAAACCAAACCCACCCTTCCCACTCCCCTCTGTTAAAACACATGACCCATGGCCCCCACCTACAAAGAATAATGACTATGTAACGTTAAATAAATAAATAAGCAAACAAAAAAGTATTGCTCGGCTCTGCTGTGAGGAAACGGTATTTGGGAATCCTTTCATACCAGGAGCCAGCCTGGCCATTGGAACATCGCCACAGCGCCCACCCAGATCACAAATCCTTGAGGAAAAAAGGTTCAGAGCACTGTCTAGTGGGTCTAGATGACCCAACTCCCAATGTTAAAGTGCCTAGGATAGCACAAGGGTTAAAGAGCTCTCAGCAACAGGGAGGAGATGAGGGGCCTGAGTTGCTCTAAGCCAACGGTCAAAGCCAGCAGCTTGCTCCAGGTGCCCCATCCCTCCCATTAACATTTGGGTCTGCTGAATGACTGTTAGTTTTCATCCATTCTGCTGCTTCTCTCTACACGTTGTTCAAAATGAGTCTGGACTTCAATCTGACGATGTCTAACACGAAAAGGTTATACAGTGATCCCTTGCTATAACGCGGTTTACTTTTCACGCTTTCGCTACTTCACGGATTTGCATCGTGCATTGTGTTCTGCATTCTGATTGGCTAAAAAAGTCACTCCGCTTCTTCTCTACCTGTGCGTCAATAATGTTGCAGTTTAATGTAATGTACACGTACGTAAATTAGCTTTCCAAATTACGTACATGCAAATCATCTTGCAATTTCAAGTTTCTCTAAAACCCATAGAAAAAGAGCAACACCAACTGTCAATCACTATGTTCTTCTCCCGAACAAACACACACAGCTGCACCGCCGGCTTGAGAAGCAGAAAACACTGCAGCTTCTCAGACTGAAGAGCATTGAAATACACCTGAGCCACTATTTGTCCGTTTGTACTTTGTATTTTTTTCATGATCATTTTAAATTTCCCCCGTTTAATTCAATTACTCTCGGGTCGCGGTGGGCGGGGCTTATCTCCGCGATTTGAAGCCTTCTGTTTACATCGATGATTCAAATTATTATTTGACAGTACAGAAGTTATTTGTTGAAAAAAAAACCTTTCTAAAGTATTTTGATTTGTGAAACAAATGCTTGAGCCTGTAAAATGGTTTGTTCTTTCTTTTCTATGTATAACAGAGTATTTAATTGTATAATAATTGTTAAAAAAAATAGATGTTTTTCTACTTCACGGATTTTGCCTATCACGGGTTCTTTCTGGAACGTAACCCCCGCGAAAAACAAGGGTTTACTGTACACTTTTATTTTCCCCCCAGCATTTTCTGACTCATATGTTAAAAAACAACACATTTCTTCCTGTTTTTCTGCAGTTGCAAAATTCCTGTTTTAAGAGCCTCTAGCTTTTATTTTTTTTTATTTTTATTTTTTTAACTTGTCCTGTCCAACAGCTGGGCAGACAGATGAGAGCTGAGGGCCTCTTGTGTTGGACATATTTTACTTTAACAAGAGGGGTTATTAATCTTCAGACAAACCAAAGGTATGACTGAATAAACCCCTTTTGTAATTGAGGCCAAACTTTATTAATTTCAATCATGTCTGAAAATCTTTGGTGTTGGACCGGACGGAAAAGGAAAGAGGGGAAGAAGAGAGAGGGACGTTAGAGAGAGGGGGGGTAGGGGGTGATAATAGGAGGGGAAGGGGAGTAAGACCATGAAGCAGCATACAGCAACAAGTTTACTGGTTGTTAATCATTATGGTAAGGTTCAAATGCAGTACAAAAAGGGCGGGGCCCGTCCACACACACACTCAAATGTTATAAACACACCTGCTAGCTGCAGAAATGTCCACCTGTCGACATGTACACAAAACAGATAGTGTTCACACGCATACTTATGCCTTAAAACCAACTAGTGTGAAATATTTCAGTCATTCAATCATGCAAACTACAAGTGCAAAGGTGAGCTAACACCTGTGCTCAGGTGAGTGTTTATGTTCTTCTAAAATGGATGGTGGAACGTGACAAGAAGGAGGGAGAGTAACCAGCCACCCCCACACCCAGACGCCCCGCCGCAGGAGCAGCGGCAGCCGAAATCCCCCCAACGCCACACGGGAACCGGCAGGGAACAACCGCCGCCCGGGCGATCAAGCCCGCCACCCAGGCCAGGGCCAGCAGGACCGCCGCAAGGCCCCCAGAGAGCAGGGAGGCACGGAGGGAAAGAGAGCGCCGCCCCAGCCCAACCAGGAGAGCAGCCCCCCCGCCGCGCCGGAAGAGCCCAACGCAGGGCCCCACCGGAGAAGGACGCCCACAGCCCCAGACGAGCACCCCACCACCACCCAGGAGTTCCGGGCATCCCCCCGCCCCCACCCCAGGTACGAGCCAGGACCCCCCCAAGGGAGACCCGCTCCGCACTCCAGGCAGCCATCCGCCCGGCCCACGTTTGGTCCTGGGAGGAGCAAGGCAGGGGCCCGCCGCCCCCGCCCAGGAGGGGGAACCCCGGGGAAAAAAGAGGGCCCACAAGGGGTGTTATAAATATGGCCCGACCAGGCTCGGCCTTGTTGGAAGTTTGGCGGGGCCCAGCGCTCAGGGGCAAGGACCAGGACCCACCCCCCAGGGACACGAACACCCCCGGCTCAGGTGTAATATGAACCCCCCCACCGTGCGGAGAGAGCACCGCCGGGCCCATGGAGCCAGCACCCAAGGGACACGGCCGCCATCGCCAAGGGGCCGCACCCCCCACCAGGGAAGGGGTAGGGGACAGATGGACCCAGTTCCCACCTTCCTTGCAAAATGTGTGTGCGTGTATGTGTGTTTGAGAGGGTGTGTGTGTGCATGTGTGTGTGTTTATGTTGGAATGTATATATTGAAGGGGGAGGGGTGTGTGTACTAAGGGGGGTGCAGTTAAAATTGGCGAGTAGGGCACTAAGGGGACATCTCCTGATTACTCACAGTGATGTCCCCTCACCCTCCCCACCAAGGGGCCCTAAATGTCTAAGGTGCGGTTAAAATTGGCGGGTAGGGTGCCAGGAGGACATCTGCTGCTTGCTGGCAGTGATGTCCAAGCACCCCCCCTACCAAGGACCCTACATGTCCAAGGTGCAAATAAAACCGAAAGAGGGGGGGCCCACTCCATACGGCAACCATAGGAGGGGGGCCACTGCCAAGTACCCCCCCCCAAGGCGCATCGCAGGCTAGACCCCCCACCCCCTCACCCTAATATGAGGTTATATGAGCAAGGGGGTAAGTTGGGGTCAGCTGGTAGACTGTCCCCCGGTGGTCAAACAGCTGTCCCCCAGCCTCCCCCCCCCAGCAAAGGGGCCAGGGCCACCCAGCCCAGGGGCCCCACCCCCGGAGGCGCTGACACCCCAGGCCCAGCACCACCCACCCCACACAGAGAGAGAGGAGCCAGAAAGCGTCGCCCCCCCCCGGAGCAAGCCCAGGCCCCCACCCCCAAACGCCGGCCCTAGAAGAGCTCTGGTCAGGCCTCGACGGGACCGAGGCAGCCAACGGGCCGGGGAAACCGCCGATGGCCTCAGCGGAGACCCCGACCCGTCAACCCCCCCTGCCCCGTACCAATAGTGCCCCCCCCCTCTCCCAGAATGCCCCCCCACAGGACAGGGCCGACAAGACCCCCCCCCCCACCCCACCCCAGACCCCCAACCGAAGCGGATGACACCCAGAGCAACCGGGGGCCCCAAGAGGGCTGTCCCGTCCCGCCCCAGAGCCAGGGAAGGGCCGATCCCAGCCCCAGGTGTAGATGGACAGCCCATCCGGCGCCGCTGGGCCCCCCCCGAGCAGGGCCCCCCGCCAACCCCCCCAGCACAGGCAAAGGGACCACCCCCCCAAGCCAAGCCAGACCACCACCCCATCCCCCCACCACGCACCCCCACAACCAAGCCCAGAGGACAACGCAGCACCCCAGCCCGCCCCACCCAGGCGCCGGACCCGACCCCCCGACCAACAGAGCCCCCACCACCCCCCGCCAAGCACCGGAGGCCCCGACCCCCACCCCGGCCCACGGCAGAAGGGCAAGGAGCACCGACGACCAGGCCCCCCCACCCCCTAAGTCATGGAGTTAGCTATGGGATACCAGAGAGACCGAATTCCTTCAAAGTTACTTGAACCTTGGGCTGACATTTTTTCCAAGCTGATATGATCAAGCAGCAGATTTCTGTGTTGACTTATATTTATATTTTTCTTGCTTTTCCAATTTATTAAAATAGTTTTTTTAGCAATGCAAAGAGTTATGAAAATGATAGATGCTAATCCTCCTTCTACATCGATGGCACTCATGTCACCAAGCACACAAAGTGACGGTGAGGCAGTGATTGAAACCTTAAGCCAGACTGATAGATCGGCACATACCTGCCGCCAGAGAGCCTGGACAGGAGTGCAGAACCACAGTGCATGCATGTAACTGTCGGGTAGATTACTGTCACAGTGCTGGCAAATGTCTGAGTTACTGAGACCCATCTTGAACATCCTCTGTCCAGTGTAGTAAATTCTGTGTAGAGTTTTGAAATGGATTAGCTGCAGATTTGGACTTTTTGTCATTTTAAAGGTGTTTAGACAAAGTTCTGACCAGAAGCTTTCATTTGTGCTGATGCTCAAATCCGCATCCCATTTTGTTGTCGGAAGTGAAATATTATTATCTAAATTACATAAAAGTTTGTATATTTTTGAGAGAGTTTTATTCATTGTTAAATTAATCAGAGTGGTAACTACACCTGGTAGCTTTAAATCGTTGTCTCTGTATTTAAACTTTTTAGTAATAATTGATTTAAGTTGCTGATATTCCAAGAAGTTATATATTCCATGTTTGTCTTGAAGTTCCTGGGGAGTTATGAATCTTCTATCAATAATTATGTGCTCTAGTTGTTTTATGCCCCCTGCTTGCCAAGCTGGGAAGTGGATAATTTTTTTGTTTATGAGGATGTCTGGGTTGTTCCAGATGGGTGTCATTTTGCACGGTTGAATTGATGATTTTGATATTTTGAGAAATTCCCACCAGGCTGTTAAAGTGGCATTTATATTAATGCTTTTGAAACAATCCTGTTTTTTTAACTGTTTGGCTAATAAATGGAAGATCTGACAGGTTGATCTTTCCACATAACGCCTGTTCCAAGTCTAACCATGAGTTGGTTTCTGGATTATTTTTTAACCATTTTAAGATGTATTGTAATCTATTTGCAAGAAAGTAATTGTGGAAGTTAGGTAATTCTAATCCTCAACAGCTTTTTGCAGATTTTAGACTTTTTAGACTAATTCTTGCAGGTTTATTGTTCCATAAAAAGCTTGATATGGATGAGTCTAATGTTTTGAACCATTTTAATGGCGGTTGTGTGGGAATCATTGAGAAGAGATAATTAACTTTGGGTACGATTTTCATTTTTACTGTGGCTACCTTGCCCATAAGGGACAGAGGCAGGTTGGTCCAGCGTGTTAGATCGTCCTGTATGTTTTTCAGTAATGGGGTGTAGTTTAGCTGCACCAGTTCTGATAGTTTGGGGGGAAAATTGATACCTAGATATTTGATATTTCCTGATTTAACTGGTATTGTGAGTCTTTGCTCCGCATTATTGTTCAGTGGTAATAAAACAGACTTATTCCAATTAATGGAATAGTCTGATATAGAGGAGAATTCATTAATGATTGTTGCCGTTTTATTTACAGAATGTAAATTACTTAAAACAGTAATATGTCATCTGCATAGAGACTAATTTTATGATGGCTGTGTTTGGTTTTAATTCCTTTAATGCTCTCATTCTGTCTTATTGCTGCAGCTAGAGGCTCAATAAATATAGCAAAAAGAGAAGGAGAGAGTGGGCAACCCTGTCTGAAGCCTCTAGCTTTTAAACGTAATCAAAACTCATTGTTTGGGTGCAAATGAATATAGGGTTCCTGCGGAAATCCTTAATATAAGGATTTCTACAAATGTATTTTTCTTTTATATCCTAATTAGCTATTATGGTAAAGTTTGAGGAACCTGGGTAGGGATTTCAGTATCTGACCTACCCATTTGGTTTCTATTTGGGCCGTTTCATTTTGGAAATCATGGGGTTGCTGGAGGCCCTCCAACGGTTGGGTGAAGGTGGAGCACACCCCGGATGGGTCACACACACAGTCACGCCTACAAGACAATTCAGAGCCACCAGTTAACTTATGAGGCATTTTTTGGGTTGTCAGAGGAAACTAGACATTTAAATGCATGCATTCAAACTCCAGACAAAAAAGAGCCGGCTGAGATTTGAACCGGGGCCTTTTAGCTTGGAGGCGACAGTTCTAAACACTACGTCACAGCTCATTGTCATACCTAAATATTTACCAATATATTTTGTTAGAAGTTTTGTAATAATAATTACGTTTTATAAGTTGCTTTTCAAAACACCCAGGGTTACAGTACTATAAGTAGTACTGTAACTTGTACACACAGATCTTCCCACAGGCCCCCGTTGAGTCCAGCCAAAAGTGATGAGGTGGGATCACTACTCCGAGGGCCCGCTACCTATGGGAGAGGGGTCAATGCTATATGGTTTGGGTCACAGTCGAAGGCAGTGCCTTGGCAGCCAGACCCCCGGTCACTGAATTTTGGGGACTTGAAACATCTTTTCCATGAGAGGGGACGAGGCCAAGAAGGTTGAAAGGTTCCCACTATACAGTCTAGCTCACCTCCACATGGAGCAGAACATGATGGATGTTATTCTATTCTAAATAGGATTTTTTTACCGTCAACTTCAGTTACCTTAGGGTCTGAAAGATGATGCCTTGGCTGCATGTTTTGCAATCTTGTGAATTTGATAGTGTGTGTGTAAAAAAACAAAAACGAATTCACAAATATATCACGCTGAATCATGAATTCTTTCTGGTAAATCTGTATTTATTCTCGGTTCCAGGGTGTTCCATTGTAGTTGAAAAGACCTGCACATGTGTCCAGTGTCCACAAGTCATTTCAAACTCCTCTGAAATTATATGATATTGGATTTTGGTGTTCAAACTCATTTCCCAGACAAAGAACAAATGAGAAAAGCCTTCAAGCATTTCAAAACTTGATGGCTACAAATTATGCAGGTCTCCAAACTCCCTTTGTGTTTAGTAATTGGAATTATAATGGAGGTGCTTCTTTACCAGCAAAGGCATTTTGTTAAAGTAGGACTCTACACTTATTAAAAATGAACATTAACAAAAACACTAACCTTAATGGCTCTCACCAGAGCTCCCAGTGTTTTTTTTTAATGAAAGAGAAATACATTAGTTTGTTCCTCCATCCTCAAATCCACCAGCATGCATCAAGCTTTGGCTTTAAAATATGAGGCGCTGCTTTCTAAGTCAAATGTGAACCTGTAATGAGGCAGTCTGTTTCCATGGTCCCTCTAAACCGGACTTCCTTTGGAAACCAGAGTGACTGTTTGTTTTTTATGAAGCAAATATAATCAGACACATCAATGAAAAACAAATGACATCAATCTATTTGTGGAGGTCTTAATTACGCAGTTAAGTTTAGAGTTTAGGACAGTAGAAATAATCCATCTTTTTGTTTTTTGATTTGATTTAAAATGGTTTATTTCAAGCAATCAAAGCAAGAATAATGCACAAAAGAATACCCTCAGCAGTTATACATCCATATTAGTATATTATTGAGTTTGTGTAATAACATGCATCAACCTGGTAAATATAATAGACTTTATCTGTTGGTGCTTCTGGATGTTTCTGATGGCAAATCTTTGTTCCATGAAAACACATTTTTATCAAGCTCAAGCAAATACCATAAGATTCTGTCCATCTTCTCTTTGTGCTAGATCTTTTACAAGGCGGTGAGCTCCTTTGACCCTGAACTGGACCTCTCCAACCAGAGTGGGAAAGTAGTGAAGATGAGCAACGAAACCACCCACGTGTTCACAGGCCTGTACCCAGGCTCCACTTACTCCTTCACCCTGCGTGCCAGCACAGCCAAGGGCTACGGCCCTCCCGTCATTACCCAGTTCACCACCAAGATTTCAGGTCGGAGAAGTCAAACGAAGCATGTTTTAGAATAAGGAATGCAACTCTCAAGACAAAATATTTTTCCTAGAATAGCAATACATAAATCTGATCATCTGATTTCCAAGCAGACATAGTTTCTTAGAGGACGATGAGCATGAATGGATTCTGACAAAAGCTGCCTATTCACCACAGCACCCTCCATGCCTGCTTATGACCAGGAGACCTCTCTGAACCAGACAGACAGCACCGTCACAGTCCTCCTCAAACCAGCCCAGAGCAGAGGTGCCCCTGTAAGGTAAGAAGAGAACAAAGTCAGAACATTTCACCATTAGTGACAAACTTTAATCAAAGAGCTTTTTTTTAATAGATACTCTACCATGAAGTTGATTTCCGTGCCTTGATGTTCACATTTGGGCTTTGTGAATCTTAAACCTGGTGCGGGTCCCTGTCATTTATTTGTCTGAACCCCAAACGCTACGGAGTACATGCGGGAATGTTTTCTGGCTTGATGAAGTGTAAATTATTATTACTGCAGAAAAGCTGCTCTGTTTGAATATCACGTTTTTTTTTAATGTCATTTAGCTTACAAAGGCCACTGCGGCTTTAGGTTGAGTTGATTTATTTTGGTTGGCGTCTCCGTCAGTGGTTTCTGCTCCACTGTTCACATGGGATTTTGGCTGAAGCCCAGACTGAGCCCTGCAGGAGGTCTAAGCTGTTGTTTGGAAGGATCTGCTGCAGCGGTCAATGTTACAGCAGATCTGGAGAAGCCTCCCACTGAAGACTCTGTGTTGTTGAGTCACTGTGTTCAGCTTTAGGTCCTGCCGTCCTAACAGGTGAATAAGGAAATGATCACAGATTCTTCTTCATTCAAGGAAACTTCTTGTTTCTGCACCATGTGTCAGTGGTCCAACAGCATCATTTATATCTTTGCAGCGTGCTGTATTTGTCCAGCTGAGCTGGACTAAACATCCTAGTATCCAGTAGATCCTCTGCTGAACAGGGTACTACGGTGGCCCAGAAGGGTCACAACACAACACAATAACTTACCTCACAACACCTTAACTCACAACACATTTGCATTCAGGGATGGCATTGTCAGACAGAAGTATGTTGTGTTGTCAAAAATACAGAAGAGAGTGAAATGTGATCTAATCTTCAGGGACAGCTTATGGCTTTCTACATGTTTTTAGCATACAAGTTATTTGTCTTCCCATGCGAGCAGTTTTAGGTTTTCTCTTTAAAAACACAATTCTTTATCATGAGAACTGGATTCTTTTGGTAAAACTGATTCTCATTTACTTTTGTAAAAAAGTTTATTTTTCTTTCGCAAGAATGTCATATATTTCTATAACTGTTCTGTAAAAACTCACAGTACACACAGGGGAGTGACAAACTCGCGTTTCCTGAACAAATCCATTTTATGCCATCACATCAGAGTTTTTTAAAGACTGCAGCTTGGACATCTTTCGTCAGGCTTGTCAGCTCCTGTTTGCCAGACTTTCAACTGCTGAGATCTCGAGAAGACGCCCCAGCAAGTAAAACAAAATGATGGTGTGTTTCTCGCAGGTTTTGATGACAAAAGCAGCCGTTCTTATCAAATACGTAGTTACAAACCTTTCATTGTAAAACAGTGTTCAGAGTTGAAGCTTCTGTTCATTAACATCCTGCTGTTTACCCCTGAAAGGCACAGGCTGCAGGAAAGCCTTTCAGAAATGTCAATTTTGGATGATTCCTTAAATTTGATCATGTTGGTTCAGAAGATGCATACTCTGACGTAGATCTAAGATATTTTTTATCATTATTGATGTTAACCCTTGTGCTATCTTAGATGACCCCCCCCCCCCCCCCTTCCATTGACGTGTTCTCCCTACCATGACAAAGGTGGATAAAGGTGGAAAGATTTCATGTAATCCATGGACACCAGTGAAGATCACAAATCATTGAAGAAAAAAGGTTCAGAGCTCTGTCTAGTGCAGGGGTCACCAACCCTGTGCCCGCGGGCGCACACACCCCTTGTGGCGCCCGCAGGGAATGCACCCAAAGAAAATCTTTTTTTTTTTTTTTTTATTGAAGCAAATATTCAACAAACAACCACGGCATGTCTGTCAATGACAACAATATCAATTCTGAGATAAAGGTAGACAAAGAAAACCCAAATATGTAAACAAATATGACTTAAAAAATAATCACTAAAAGTAAGTGTCTATTACAAAAGTTTAAATAGATCAAATAAATTACACAATTTCTGGACATTCTTATGATTCATGTAATGTAAAGATTTTGAGAATAGGTTGAGGTGGTTGAGTAATCCATTAATGTGAGGATTAATATTCCTGTCTGTTTTTATTTACATTTATGTTTAAAAAGTTAAAATTAAGTTAAAGTTACAAAGGTTTAAAAGTTTAGCTTTAGTGTGTTCAATAAATATTTATCTTGTTCGGCTGCAACCTAAAGTCTGTTTTGAAATTAGGCTCCCTCTGCAACTGAGTTTGACCCCCCCCTGTAATACGAGTCTAGAAAATTCATGCATGTTTTTGTGTGTAAAATGAGCAAATAAAAATAGGGCACACAAAAGGAAGTCCTCAAATTGTGTTGTTTTTTTTTTGGGGGGGGGGGGGGGGGGGGTAGGAGGTTTTTAGTGGCGCCCTTCATACCACTTGGTGCCCATGAAATAGCCCTCGGTCTCAAAAAGGTTGGTGAACCCTGGTCTAGTGGGTCTAGATGACCCCACTCCCAACGTTAAAGTGCCCAGGATAGCACATGGGTTACAAGACAAATCAGCGCAGCACTTTATGGCAGTGCTGCACTTAATTACAATTAACATTGTATAAATGAATAAATGATAAATACAATTAATTGTGAAATGCTTTGATGACAGCAGAGCTTCTTGTCTCAACAGGTGCATGTCTCCTTTTCCATCTCCTGCCTCTTTATCAATTTTCAGAGGACATGGCGACTAGCGGGTTGTCTTCATGTGTAGCTGCCTTTAAATATGCTAAAGAGAAGAGGTGGAGGAGACAGCAAACAGGAGACTGATGGAAGTTTTAGGAAATATATGGGAAGCTTTTTCAAGGTGTTTTTCAGCCACAATAACGAAGCCCCTTCTAAAAGTGGACGGCCAATAATTAACCCTATACATATACGTTTTCATTTTAAATGACTGAATTCAGTTGGGTCTGCAAAACCATTCTGGGTAGCACTTTACCTTTTACAGACAGTGAATTATGCTTACTGTGCAGAATTTAGGCCCAATAAGACTTGGAGGTTCCTGAAAGTAACAAACTCTGAAGCAGATTCAGAGATTCTTCATTGAAGGAGGACATCCATCTGCACTGGTTTGTGCAGCCGTTCATGCAGAACAACACGCAATGAAAGCCAACACTTCTACAAATCAATTTGAAATGCTCTGTGAAAAGGATTTGACTGAAGACAACAGTGATTAAGGAGTCGCAAAGCAAAAGTTTCCTGGTCTGATCATGCTCTTCTGCATACAATTATACTTTTTCACCTATAATTAAAATGTAAAATAATGATTAATGATAGACTGTTCTCAAGTGATAATTCAATGAGCAATTTCTTTATACAATTTAAAAGGATTTTTCCATTTTTCAAGTTAATTTGCAATTCTAAGTTAATTTTAAATTAATCTAAAATCTACCGTGTCTTTGTGTCAAAACTCAAAATCAATTGAAAAATATACCCCACAGGTATGGATCAGAAAAAGTGATGAATTGGGCCCAGGGGTAGGAATGAGGCCATTTTCTGAACCCATTGAACCCCCTTTGGGGTCCCAGAGCTGCTGAAGCCTATCCCAACAGTGGGGCAAAGGCAGGGTTACACATTGAAGAGGTTTCCATTGCAGGGCTGTTTTACAATTTCTTTTGAATTCTGGAACTAGAACACTGTTGCAAATTAAAATGCAATCCATTTTAGATTACGTTAAAATGAAATTAAAACCGAAAATGAACTGAAATGTCGTTTTTCATGTTGAATTATCAATTGCATAAAACATTTTAAAACTACTGATTTGCATATGGAATTGACAGTTGTAAAATGTGTTTTCTATTAAATTGTGGTACACAAATGTATCTATTTAAAATACAATTGATGAACAAAAGTAAGACGGATTTGGATTTTCTTCACGTTGATTTCTAAATTGGTAAATGGATTTTTTTGAATTTATGCTTGGATTTCATATTGAATTGTCCAACGGAATCTGCTATTTGAAAATGTATGATTAAAAAAATGAAATTTCTACTAAAAATATTAGTGTGGATGACATCAGTTTCCAGATGTGATGCTGTAACACTGGAAAATGGGGGATTGCTCGATAGTGTGGGGGTAAAAAAATGGCACATATGAGCCGTGCTGGCGTTAATTGATGGACCACAGCAGACATTTTCTTGGCTGTCAATTTTTACATTTTTCAGTGTAATTACTAATTATTATAACATTTCCACCCTGACATTTGCCTCTAATTTCTGAAGCAGGGGAACAGTTTTTACCAGAGGGTATGTTGTTGCTTTAAGAGGATTATTGAACCCTCTATCAGTCTTGTCATGTTCAGCTAATGTGTGCAGAAGCCCGTCGTAGGGCCAGAACCCGCCTCCTCACTCAGGAACATCAAAATAGACGTTTAATAAACGATTTATGATGCTTTCCTTATCATCCTCCACACTAAATCAGCTGTTCTCTTCTGTCAGATGTTTTTTTTTGCCTTGAGGAAGCTCGTGCAAGTCAAAAAAAATCAGTAAAATACTCCAGTTTCAGTAGAATTTAGGTGTTATTTCTGCCCTGTAGCATCAGATTATCTTGACTTAACCTAAAATCACTTCAGTGATTTTTCTGCCATCTTGAAATAAGCAACAACCTTCTTTAATTTTTGCACCGCGAGCAGCAGCAGCTGTAACGTATGCTACCTTCTGATTTGTTGGCTTCACAGCTAAAATCTGGTGTAGAGACAGAAGCAGGAGGGAGATGCTGGGTCAGGAGAACCGCTCTTAAATCACATTAAGGCACCGCTGGCACATTAGCATTACAGAGAGACGGCCAGGGATTGGAATGCTCCCTGTACCCCCCCCAGCCCTTGAGAAAAATAAATCTAAGTTTCAGGTCACAATTCAGTCGATTTCAAGTCAATCCACCATAATTGGTTGGCGTCACATGGCAGCAGAGCTGAAATCTATCGGGCAGCGAAGCTGGAGGAGGCCTAATTGGTGTCAGTTCAGGTTGCATCGTGTCCGGCGCTGCTGATAGATCAGTCTGAACAGCTTAAAGCCTTCTTCTGGTACACCTTCCCTTTTCACCTCTGTTCAATTCTTAGTTCCTCAATTTTCTGTTCTCAAAGATCCAGAAGCTTTTTGTGAAATGTGCCACACAAATAAAAATTACTTATTAATCTGCAGGAGTTTTATTGCAAATACTGAAGCAAGTGGAGTAGCTGAGTATTAACTATTTCTGCTCCCACTGCTCTGAAGATTGGAACCCATCTGTTGGTGATGTTTTCTAGAAGAAAACCAAAGAGGAGGTTTATGGATGCAGTGAAAGAAGACATGAAGGAGCAAGGTCATGCAGCTTTGGCTTCTTTAGTCATAGCCTCCAATGTTCATTTTTAACCCCTAAAAGCCATAGTGATGCACTGAATGTAAGGCTGAAGCCAAATCCTCCCCCCACCCCGACATTAAGCCCTCCAAACGGACAGTTATGGAAAAATAGTGTCTTCAAATTTGGGTACTCCAACTTGATGACATCATCAATAGCCACGGGTCAGCTACGATAGCATGGAGGTGCTAGTGCTCAGAAATACATAAACACATCAGTTTTATATCATTAAAAATGTCATGCTAAACAAAAAGTCATTACTTACATTTAAATGTAGACATTTGTGCTCTAAAGGCCCGTTCACACCGGGATGAATTTAACGCCTCGTGACTAAACAAAAGGCACCAATGAGAGTGTGCACACCGACGCGAAAAAACGCCAGGCGTCAGAGCGTCAAAAAAAAAAAACGCCTCGGGTTCGTTTTCTATTCGACCAATGAGAATGGCGCTTTCGCACACGTGTCTGGAGCTTCTGAAGTTACAGTAAAACACAACTTGGGGGCGCTCAAACACAAAACTGCCTTGCTGAGCACACATACCAGCGAAGAAGATAGACGCCGAGTAGCGTCTACACTGCCGCGAAGAAATAATGACGGACATTCTAAAATATCCCCGAACCAAGCACCAGTCGGAGCTACTGGTGCTTGAAATATTCATGTTTTCTTTGTATGATTCTGACAAGCGCGTAAACACTTGCTCTCTTCTTCTGAGTGAAAAGCGACTTTAAGAAGCATAAAATTGTGCAGCGCCACCTTGTGTACAGGAGTATTTCTGTTTACATTAAGCGCCATCTAATGTCAGGGAATGAAATTGCATGTTCGCTCGGCTCATCGTCAGCGAAGATCGCCTGGGTGTGAACACAAAAAACGCTGGCGAAAAACGCTGGCGAATAACGCCTGGCGAATATTCATCCCGGTGTGTACGGGCCTTTAAGCTCACCCACGTGAAGAAAAGCACTTCTCCTCAGAGTAACGCGGCGGAAGGATGCAGAGCCCCCCCGCTGCGAGGGTTAGCCCGTAAAAAAACATTTTGGGCACCACTACCCCTTGCAATTGGAGGGATAAGGAGAAGCCGTAGGGGTAGAATTTATGTTTAGCCCAGTTCAAATTCCTTAAAAAATGAGCAGATCATGCTGTCCTTGTCACAGCAGAAGACTTGGTTCTAAAACTGAGGTCTGCTCCTCCAGATTTGTTAGAACTTATCGGATCATTTCCAGCCTCATGCTTCTCCTGGGAGGACTTATTTACTGAAACCGCATTAGCTGCATTTTTGTTTCATTATCATAGGGGGACTAGGGGTGTGTGTTGGCAAGAGTCTGGCGATCCGATACGTATCCCGATATTTTACCGAAACATATTTTACACTGTAATAAAATTTTCAAATTCAGTTTATTTAATGATCACAATTTTAAGCACTACAACTGTATCTCATATATAAGTTGCTTTTACCAAGGCAAATTCAACAACAACAAAATATTTTTCAGCATAAGAAAAAACAAAGAATGTATGTGCCTTAACTAATAATGGGGAATTAAAATACTGGGTATTTTTTTAATATTGCTTAATGTAGCTTCTCCAGTGCTTTTAAATGGTTGAGGAGCCTGAATGGTGCTTCAAAAATAAAGGGTGGGAGCACTGATTCTTTCCAGAAACAATAAAGTGCGATGACGAGGCAGCATGATGACAGAATGAAGGAGACGTTTTAATGTGACAAAGATCCTTTGTTTTGTTAACATATCACTCTGCTCTGCACCGTTGCAGCCAGGCTTTCTCATACTAGCAAACTATTAACGTCGATCACCACGATGTCGGCCTTTTTTCAGAGCGTTGTACACATCCCTCTGATTCATCAGGTCTCTGAACTAGAATCTATTGCTGGGAGGTTCAGCAGAACTTTGACCCGCTTTGCTGACAGCATTAGCCGCTGCGCAGCTGCACTGCTTTTCGTTTTTATCTGAGCCGCTAAAAAACACAGCAATCCACGTTTTTATACCTTACCGGCAGCAACATGGCTCAGAGTTTCTGTTTGGTATCCATACCAACTAAAAACGAAGTCGTTCATGGCTCATAAAAACAGAACCAGCTGCCTCTGGCTGCAGTCTTCCTGTTGTCTTGTGTTGTGTTCAGCTGCTCAAAGAGGCTCCGTGTTCTCTGCTGCCAACTAGCGGTCGGAGGGTGAAGTGGACAACAAGAGTCAGACACTGAAGGACGCTCAGAAATAATTAAATAAATATCGTCATGGCAGCATTTTGAAGCCATACAAGTATTGCCAAATGAAGTATTGCGATATGTTGCCAAATCGATTTTTTTTCTTACACCCCTAATACTGATTGTCAGCAAGTTCGAATCAGAAACAAAAGAGATGATGAGGTAGGTTTTACACAAAACAAACCCAGTGTCTGATAAAAAATAATTTAACTGCTTAATAGAATTTATAGACACAATGAACTTCATTGAATCAAAAGAGATGATGATTTTCTGCTGCAATGGTTTCACATTGCACTAAATGACAGAATCAAAATGATTCATTCTGTAAACTCTTCCTCTGCTCAAAGGCACATCAGCTTCCTCAGTAGAACACACAGCTCTTCTACTGAACGCAGAGGAAATTATTTTTTACATGAAGGGCGGGTGCTTTCATAAAGTATGGTCTTGTCATTTATAGTAGTAGGTTTAGGGGCTGTCATCTGGACTTAGTTTTTAAAGGTTTACTGTAAAAACTGAGTCCAAATGACAGCCCCTAAACCTACTACTATGATGGAATCAACCTGGATGAATGAGAGTCTATTGTCATTTAAGCAGTGTATCGCATAACCCCCCCACCCCAAAGCATGTTTGCTGAATCTCGTGTAGATTTTAGTTGCAGTTTCGTTTCCCAGTGGAGTGAAGATTCTGTGACACAAAGACTGGGGTTGGGATTTCCACGTTACTAGACTTCTTACCCTTGGAGCCTCATAGCCGTTGGCACTTGGTATTTTGCCTGAGGAAAAGAAGCCAGCTCTGCTCACACAGCCTGTCATTAAGTCATGGCACAACCACATCATCAGATAACAGAAAGCCACCAGGGACTGACAGTTTCTTTTCTTAATCTCTCTATCTGTTGGTTTTGGAATACTAAGTGCTGATATTGGCAAAACAATCCAAGGTTTATTGGGTTTTTAAAGGAATACATGACCAAACATTAGGATTTGTATAAAGAAATATGATGAGAAGTACACATAGCATTTAAGTCAAAGTCAAAGTAACTTTGTCAATCTCTACAACGTTTCCACATGCATAGAAATTGAAATTCTGTTTCTCTTCAACTCTAGTCTAAACGGGGAAACAACTTCAAATCACAGAATAAAACAAATAAACACACTATAAATAGGAGAAAAAAATAAAGTAACTGTAGTTTAGTTCCTGGAAGACTGGTGAAGGTGCACTTAGTGCTGATGAGGTAGATGACGTGTGTATGTCAGGGTCCAGCAGAGCAGGAGGCAACGGGGCAACAAGAGGGAAATGGGGGCAGGGCTGGGAGAGAGTTCAGCTTCCTGATAGCCTGAGTCTGCTGGTCCTGGCCTGGAGACGACGTGGTCTTCTCCCGGATGGCAGCAGACTGAAGGAGCTGTGGGATGGATGGGTGGGGTCATCTGCAATGCAGAGGGCTTTTCGGGTGAGGCGGGTGTTGTAGATGTCCTGGAGGGAGGGAAGGGGGGCACCGATGATCTTCTCAGCTGCCCTCACGATGCGTTGGAGGGACTTCCGGCAGGACGCGTTGCAGCAATAATTGGGGAATCCCTTAAGTGGAGTGGTGACTGAGGCGCAGGGGGACACGACGCGCCAGATGCACCGGGTGACACCCCCCCAAAAGCCCGCAGAGGTCCAACAGGACGGCTGGAGGAAGTCAGAACCGGCTCATAAGCCACTCGTCCTCGTTTGCCAGCAAGTCTTCTTGCTGTCTAAAGATGCGTTCACTCTGAATTCTTCCATTTGCCACATCTTCTAAGAGCGCCAGATCAGCCATTGTGCGTCATTACGCATTGTGATGGGGCATTTTATTTCCCTCCATTTAATTACATCTGACAAGCTACAGATGTCGGGAATAATCCACGTGGAAATGGGAAATTGATCAGCAAATGTAATTTCTTGTTGCTTTCTGAATGGTTGAGACATACGCCATACATTGTTTTATCAAAAATAAAACAAACTAAAGGCATATGCATGAATACCATAATTCTGTAGCTTATGAAGAAATGTTTTACTATGAAAACAACTTTCCCAAGTGGACAATTAATGCATCTCTCTCCATCTATCCATCCGTCTGTCTGTCTGCACCTCTATCTGCTCCGCCAGACGGACACATTATACACGCGGCTAATCAGTTTTGTACATTATTTCGTTCTGTTAACTACATTATTTATGAGGATGAATTGCACAACATGCCAATATTGCAGAACATATTTCACTTTTCTTTTTCCAAATAAGTGTTCATTTGAATTTCTGTTGTAATTTTCGTTTGATTGTTTTGTTTGTTTCACTGCTGATCGATCAAACGGGTGTTGGTGTAGCTGTTAATTGTCAGACTTGCTTTGTGAAGTCTTCATGTTATTTCTGAGAGGCAGTATTGTCATTTTCACTTTCACGTGTTTCTTCCATCTGCCGACGGCGTCGCCGTTTCTCATTCCACCCGTTTTTGTGCGTACGCCTGGGTCAGAGCTTGAAGGACCGCACATTTTCCCGTCAAGTTTGCTTTTCATAAATCTCAACTATTGCGTAGAGATTCGCGTACGCCTTCTTTTGTGCGTACGCAACCTTTAGAAATGAGGCCCCTGAAATCCACCACCATCTCCTTCGTCTTCTCCACGTTCAGGAGGAGATTATTGTCTCTGCACCAACCAGCCAGGTGGCTCACCTCACTCCTGTAGTTTGTCTCATCACCGTTGCTGATGAGACAAACTACACATTTTATGTCTCTTAATCGATGACAGTAGATTTCAGCTGAAGGGTCATTTCTCTGCTGCTCTGCAGCTGCTTAACTGGCTCCACTGCACCACCTGTACTTCACCTTTGACCTCTGCCCTCAATAGGAACATGTAATTAAAGGCTGAATTCTCCTGCAGACTCTCAGCAGGGTTAAAAATGTCATCATTTTCTCACCTAGATGCCAAACATGGGAAACCCACCTTGTGCAAAGGCAGATTTTCGAATGTACTTTAACTGCAGGGGTAAATATGCTGTACACTGCAGAATACTGGTTCAGACACTACCAACCGCAGGGAGCAATTGATCACGTCCAGAGCTGTGAGTGCTGAGAATCTTCTGCACAAACATCTTTTTTTTACTTGTCAGATGGATGTTCAGGGTCACTTACATTTCTTGCCTCTGCCCATTGTCATTTTCATAATGCATGTTCTGTGTAAATACAGGGATTAAACATGTGTGATTAGATATACGCAGTAATGGTTTAAGTCAGGGGTGTCAAACTCATTTTGGTTCTGGGGCCACATTCAACCCGTCTGATCTCAAGTGGGCCGGACCAGTAGCGTAAAGGCAAACAGCTTTATTCTTGTTTTTTTACTCAATTGGAAAACATGCCTCAACCAACATGGTAGCCTACTCATTTCTTATTACACATTCATTCACAGAGGCCAATGGATCTTAAATAAAATTAATTTCACTTTAAAAATATTAGTTTATTCAACTTTATACAGACTGAATATTTTAAATCTGACACTGAAGCAATCCTGATAATAAATTCAAGAGGGGCTACAGACAAAAATGAAACATCTTCCTAAAATGTAAACGTCCAAACGATGACAAAATTACACTAAATTAAACTTGCAAACATTTGTGAGAATCAGAGTTTGGAGTTAACCTCCTTTCTCTCCTGAAACTTCACCAGACCGTCAATATCAGGATTCCAATCCTGTGCAGAAACACATTTACTGTCATTCAAGTGTTCAAAACACAATGAAATGTCCATTATTATTATTATTCATAATTATAAGAATCTTTCCTGGTTTCTGCCTGAATTTTGTGGAAACACCTGCCTCCTTCCTGACCTTTGATGGAGCGCCATCAGTGACCAAAATTACTTCATGTGACCAGTTCACTCCAACATCGTCCAGCACAGTAACTAGAGAGCTGACTATGTCATCAGTTGTTGTGTCCATCAACTCAAGAAACTCCGCTGTGACGTCTCTTTAACACCTCTAAGAAATATGCACAGTTATGTGTGATGTTGGTGCTCTCATCAATAGTGACTGAAAATACAATAAATGACTGGAATCCTTCATATGGCTGCCCATGTTTCCTCAGAGATGTTGGATCTGATCGGAATTCTGAGAGACTCATGTTTAAGGTCGACTGCTTTTTGGGAACAAGACTTCTGCAGCCTTCAGCATTTTTCAATAAGTTCACCATCAGAAAATGGTTTGGATGTTTGCTCCAACTTGTCTGCAGTAAGGTAGCTAGCTGTCACTGCTCCATCACTGACGTCACGGCTGCAGTAAATCCAGATGGTTATTTATCGGTCCAGCTAATAGTTGCTAAATCTTTTTTTTTCTTAACTGCAAATGGTGAAACTTTTCTTTGTGGAGAGTCTCATAGTGGTGCTGAATGTTATATTCTTGGAGAACCTGTTGATGACATACCAAGCATGCAGGTTTGCATTCAGCTCCGTGAACAAATAAAACGCTTTCCATTTTCCTGGAAAGCTCAGGACTTCACTTCAACCTTTTTTTCTTCTTGACAACATTTTGGTCATTAGGGTGTCTCTACTGATCATCCTTCAGTGGTGAACCAAACTACTGCCTACCCAGACACAGAGCTGTTAGGTTTTGTTTTTGGCACATGCAGAGTTATGCTGTTTCACCTGTTTAGCTTTTACTTTGCTCTCCCTAGTGGCGGAATTGCGCATTACGGTTATTTCTTTAAAAAATGATAAATCGCCACTGGAATGGACTAGAAACTTGCTTTCTTTTTTAAACATCGTTATGATTTTTACACTTCATGTGTGGGCCGGACTAAACCACCTGGCAGGCCGGATTCGGCCCGCGGGCCGTATGTTTAATACCCCTGGTTTAAGTGGTTTCCTAAAGAACAAACTCATAAATTGCCTGCAATTCAAACAAATTCAAGCAGACGGAGCATTGATGTGCTCATCACTGTCAGCCAATAGGCAATCTTTGTTTTCCCCTTTCAAGGCTGATGTCCAATGTCAAAGCAGGAGCTAATATTGAACGCTACAACGTTACAAACGTTACAAATTACATTTCTATCTTAAATGCTCGCTGTCCTCTCTGGGATTCATTTGCATGTTTAAACAAGTTGAGATTCTTTATTCATTTGTAAGTTAACAAGTATGAAGTGCTTTTTCCTCTCGCACTCCATGAAAGACTTACAATTAAAAATTTCCAATGTGAAACTTTCTTGAAGGTATTTTATTCACATTGGAATAAAAAATAAATGTAGGAAAATATCTCACTTGTACACAAACCATTTTCTGTGAATCAAAGTATCAAATTTATGTCCTTTCTTTTTGGTAGAATCCCTGATCGAATTATTACTTTAGTCTAACTTTTAGGACTATCTTGTTCAAACAAAAAGACATCCAATGGTGTGACTCTCAGTGGCACACAGACTTTAAGTATTTCTAATCTGTCTGATGGAAACAGCTGGGAGTTATAACAGATAGTGTGAGGCTGTGGACACTCCACTCCTCTCCTCCATGTGTGCAATACTCATCCCTCCTCCAAGCCCCGGCTGCTGCCCTTTGGGGCTTTACATGAGAACCCTGATTGGCTCCTTTACCCCACCTTTCATCCCTGTTGTGACAATATTATTGCCCATCATTTGTGCAGATCAGCTGATTAGCTGCAGAGTGCATGTTGGAATGGTTTGAGTGCCCAGCCTTAAAGCTGTGTCACAGAAAACAACTTTGTGTGCAAAAGATGTCAGATAATCTGCAAAACCATTACAGAAAATTTTCATTCTTGCACCCATTCGCTTGTCTTTATTGCATATCAGCATTGATCCGTGTTGTGCAAGTTGATATAATTCAAGAGCAACCTATCCATCTTTTTTAAATACTTCATTCTAGTTTGGAGTGGCAGTTTGCCAGAACTTAACGCCTCCTAAAAGGTGGTATAGTACACCAAAGACTGTTCACAGTCGCTTACAGGGCAACACAGAGAGAGAAAAACCACACATTTATTTTCACGCCTGAGGAAAATTTAGCTTAACCCTCATCAATTAACCTTTCAAGTATGTTTTGATTGTGGGAGGAAGCTGGTTAAAACTCCAAGAAGGTTCTAAGGGCAGGGATGCCCGCTTTAGTTTAATCTGTTTAGTTAGTTCAGTTTAGAATTTTCCTATTGAATTCTATGTATTCATCATCTTTTTTTTCTTTCTTTTTTTATCAAACTTTATTTGTCAGCTTTTTCATTCACAGTATCCTGTTACAGTATTGTTGGGCTCATATTTATAGATATAGACCGGAAACAAAAACAAAAACAAAAAATTTTGTTATACATAAACAGGTAACAGGTAGAAAGTAGAATATAACTAAGAAATAAGCAAGAACAGACAAAAAGAAAACCAAAAAAAAACAAAACAAAAAAACTCCCACCCAACCCACCCTAGGCTCTAAAAACAGATGAAGGAACACTAAGAGAAACAAAAGAGAGATGATTGATAACAGTCTCAATTTCCCACATGCAAGTCCTCAAACGTCAAAAGTAAATGTTTTCACATATTCAATAAGGGGGTGCCACGTCACCGAAAATTTTTGTTGAGTTGATTTTAATTCATCATCTTTTTGATTTCATGTTCACTTTAGAATTATCAGTACGAAACTCTTTGACACGAGTGTTGTGATTTTGGGCTACATAAATAAAATTCAATTGAACTGAATTAAAACTCTCACAGGAACAACGTTACCATCTAGATCACTGGTCCCCAACCTTTTTCACGCCACGGAGCGGTCTTTCAAATGTAGGCGGATAATTATTGTAACAATACTAGGAGGAGGGAGGATTAAAGACGTGACAAGACGAACCCTGTGCTTTTATTTTGACACTCTCGGTGTACATCGCACAGGTGTCATCATCTTCTCTTCTTCCCACACTCATGGTGCAAAAATGAAATTCTGTCTATTAAATGTAGCTTTCTTTTTTTGGAAGTGGAAAGCTCCTCTTGTGTCTCCTGGCTGGGCCTCTTCCCCTTGGCAAAAAACCTTCCAAAGACGTTTGTTTTTTACTCATTTTGCTAGTTCCTGGGTTTTATTTTAGCGGTAACCTATCACGAGACCGAGAAGAGCGCCTTGGCCTGCGTCAAAAATGACATAGTCGGATGGAACAGAGAATTTTTCAAAATAAAACAACTTTCAGATTCCGAAATAAATAAAACAGAAGTAATAAAAGTTATTTTTTCTGTGCAGCCCGGTAATGACCCACGGACCCGGGGGTTAGAGGGAAGATCGGGCCTAAAAAGTCCAGCCTGACCCGATCCAGGCCCGCGGGCATTAAAGCCCAACCCAGCCCGAGCCCGACCAATTAACTTGATTTGCAGGCCCGAGCTTGAAGCAAACCTGAAATTTCAATTTATCCCATAGTGTTTTTGGCAGAAAAAAATGCCAGATTTCTTAAGGTTAAAATATTCTACATATTTTTATGATCATGATAAATGCACAACGAAATAACGCTGGAACACAGAATAAGGGGCCAGACAAAGAGAGTGAAAGAGAGATCTTGATGATAAGCACTCGCTTCATTACACGGAGAAATACTGCAGCCCAGCGTCTGCGCTTCCTGTTTAGTACTTATACAGCAATGACCTTACAGCGCCTTCTCTGTTTTAACCAAATTATTTATTTATAACAAGTATTCCTTAGTTTAGTATCCACACATCGTTTTGGTATACATTTTTATAAACATATATTTATTAAAAACGTCAGCGGAGAGAAGCCCGGCCCGACCCGACCCGAACGTAATGATTGTCATTTTAGTCCCCGACCCGACCCGAATTTTGGGCTTAAGATCTTACCTCTACCGGGGGTTGGGGACTGCTGATCCAGATCACAGTTCTTAAGGAACCTGTTTTTCTGTCTGTGAAACTCTGAGTATTCAGAATGAATTCCAACCCCTTTTTTTGCATAAATATTAAAACCTTTTTCTTCTGGTGTTTTAGTGTGTAGATTTATTTTTCCAGATTTCTTTACAGTCAAGACATATAAAAATGTATAGTTGTGAGGTAGCTTCATATCAACACAGATATTTGATTATGTCAAATAAAACAGATCCGGTATCCATAGAGTTTAACACAAAAATCCAAATCTCCAACTGGAGCAAACAAAAAAAGTTAGTTAATGTTTAGTGCTGAAGTGGGAGGTAGCTGTTCACTGGTGTCATGATCAACTGGAGAGGAAAATATTGTCCTCGTGTTCTTCATGAAATTATTTATAGATCACTGCAGATTTTCTCACCATTCACAGATCATGTTTGCATCTTTGGCTCTGTTTTTTATGTATATGTATATTAAGTTTGGATTTCTTCCTCTGATTAATGACAAGAATGTAATGCTGAGCCCTGTCTACTGTTCTTTTATGCTGCACTATTTCAAGTGTTTGATTCTGTTTAAAAAAGAGGGGCTTTCTGTTGAATGGTGGTGTAATGGTTATCACTCGCCTCACAGCAAGAAGCTGCTGGTTTAAATCCTGTCTTTAGGTGTGAGTGTGTGGTTCTCTGGGGGTGACCTGTACTTGTGAAACGTCAGGGTGTGCCTCATCTTTGGCATCTGGTATAGGCTCCGACCACCTCATGCCACCAAAAGGGATGAATGGATTCGGAAGGTGGATGGACTTTTTCTTCAGATATTGGTGACAAATAAAGATAAAAAAAGATTTTCTAAAATTGTGTTTTTACTCAGAAGAAGTGTTTTTCATAAAAGTCCAAGTTTCTTTCTTTTCTGCTCTTTTGCAGCGTGTACCAGGTGGTGGTGGAGGAGGAACGTCCACGCAGAGCCCGAGGGACCGCAGAGATCCTGCGCTGCTACCCAGTTCCCATTCATTTCCAGAATGCCACACTTCTGAATTCACAGTACTACTTCACCGCTCAGTTTCCCGCCGCCGGCCTGCTCTCGCCCCAGCCGTTCACCGTGGGGGACAACAAGACCTACAATGGTTACTGGAATGTGCCTCTGCTGCCGCAGAAGAGCTACAGCATCTATTTCCAGGCTGTCAGCACAGCTAATGGGGTGTGTTGAAAACAGTTGGGTTTAGTTTGGTTTCCTGTTAGCTGTGATAATTTGTTACTTTCTATTTTGAAAAGTTATCACATTTAAAGTACCTGCTGTAGATCTAAACTTTTAAAGGGCCTGTATCCTCTTATTCTTAAGCCCTTCAGAGTAAACTATATCTATATATAAGGTCATATATTAATATATTACCTTTTGCACACTAAAGAAACATTTTTAAATTAAATTTCAGTTATCTTCCTGAGTTCTTTTCCAACCCAGAAGTAAGATGCATCGATCTCTGAGGCTCCGCCTTTCTCTCCTTGTGGGTGCCGCCCATTTCATGACATCATGCTAGAGTCGCCCTCGGCAGCGTGTCTGCGTTTCTCCACGAAAACAAACATCTGAACTTTTGCAAAGGTGGATGTGCAGACTGTGCAGAGAAAATGAAAGCGTTTGGCCGATCACCGCTAGCTCCACTGAGAAAGTGTGTGTTAGTGTGGGGGCGGAGCTGGCAGCAGAAACTCTTCCTGGAAGGAGCCATTTCTCACTTTGTGACATCACAATGTGAGGAACCAATCGATTTCGTGGATTGGGAGGGGCTGGTGCTCAGAGAGCAGGTTTTTAGATATATAAAAAGAATATAGATGAATAATGTGTGAATTGGGGTTGTTTTTTGAATGAATTTCTTCATTTATTAACTCATGGCACAACCACATCATCATATAACAAGAAGCCACCAAACATTTCTTAATAATTGTGTAGAAGGAATATTCAGGCCCTAACAGCTCTGTCCATAGAAAACAGCAGCTTTAAGTTTTCATTCTGACCAAGTCCAGTGGGGAATGAGCAGGGAAGGTTCTCATCCAGGCAGCATGCTCATTGGACAGCATGGCTGGGACAGTCAGGGAGACTGTTGTCAGCAGACTTCTCTGCCAAGTGCAGGTTTTTGCTCCTTTCTTGATGTTGTCAAAAGCTGTTCTCAGCTGACGCACCGTTACATGTTCTGGGTTCTTCCTGTGTTGTGTTTGAGCTCGCCTCTTGTCGCAGGACTCTGATTTCTGCAAACCGGCTGACCACTTTCAGCCACAAGCTGCCAGCTGATGACTGTTGGCCGAGCCGTCAGCAGACTCGCCCTGCTAATCTGTGGGCGTCCTCGGTTAACTGCACGTCATGTCACAGTCATTGTGTTGTAATTGGGAGTACATGGATGTGGTGGCTGTATCATTTTGTCTTTAATAATGTATGATTTTCTTTGTCCAGGAAACTAAAATCGACTGTGTGCGAGTTGCCACCAAAGGTGAGGTTTTGTCAGAAAGCTAGAATGTGCCTGCACAGTCTAGTTAGAGTAACATCACTTGCATGCAATGTTTTAAACATTTTAAATAACAGTTTTAACAAGTTTTCTCCTCAATAAATACGTTCCTTATTATTGTAAAGCAGTTTTTTTTAAAGATAGTGATTTTGGATCAAATACACCTTTTATTGCAACACTAGGGTCCTGCCTGTGTGACTTCAAAGGTCTGCAGGATCTTAGATGACTGTTCTACTCAACGCCTTAAAGACTAACTGCAATGAAAATGTATTTTTTGTGTTTTTAACATATTATTGTGGCTATTTTCTGTAAAGAATATTAAGCTCAAAACTGCATTTCTGAAGATTTTTTTATTCAAATTGTTGTGAATCAGGAGCAGATGAAAAAAATGCCATTTGAAAAAGATCATATTTGATGTAGAAAATACGAAGGGGGGCCACAAGCTGCCTGCTCAACAATAGGGAGAAGAAGAGGTGGTGGGCGTACCCTGTTCCAACTCAGAGGGGATTTCTAATGAACTCCTGACGCTCTGCAGAAACTATGTCCTAGAAAATGACACAGGTTTTTAGATTGGTCATAATGAAAAAAGACCAAAACATGATGGGAGTGAGACTTCAAAATCATAAAACAGAGTCAATAAAGCTGTAGCTGCAGTTCTTTCACTCACTGACTGTGCTCCATCTTGGGGGTTTGATTTCAGCCCCTCTATGGACAGCTTGGGAATATCGGCTTAAGGAGTCACAGCCAATGATCCAGCTTTTACAGTTGGCTGTCGTTAGGGTACCTTGTAATTCTTTCTCTGTGACATTGTGTAAGAAGCTGCCTGTTTTCATCGTCTCTCTTGTCTCTTTCTCCCCCGTGCCTCTGGATTCTCTGAAAAAACTCAGCTGCCATTCTGGTGACTCAGCTTACAACCCCCTACGTCCGAATCGTCCCTGCCGCTGGTGACACCCAACTAACAGGTCAGATCTGTGGCCTTCTGATCAGCATAAAACGTCACCTCAATCCATTTCAATGGAAGGATTCAAGCAGTTGTGTATTCATCCAATGTTCTGAATTCGAAACATTTCTTTTCAAATAAAATTAGTTCATGTAAAAAATGGCAACAAGTGTATCCGCTAACATCCCAGGACACAGATTTGTCACATGAGTAGGATAGAAAATGGTAATATTATCTAAAGATTAGCAGGAGGTCATTATAGATTCTGATCTTATCACTGCTGACCAGCGATGGGGTTTTCTAGTTGGAACGTTGTTTCTGGCAACACTTCAATTGTTTTCCAAAGAATGAATGAACTTTTTCATTTTTGAAATGAAAAAAACGTCTCTTTGCACATTATTCTTTATAAACTTCCTGCTTTCAGTCTGACTTTAAATGTTTTGTATATTTCCAGCTATATTAAACTTGTAGAGTAAAATCTTTGTCAGGGTTTTGTCTCTTATTTATTTATTTATTTATTTATTTATTCATTCATTTATAATGTGCCCTGAAGCTCCATCACACAGAGCTGAGTCCACTGAGACCAGGGATCAAGGTGCACCTCTTTGGACAATTAAGTGTCACTTTGTTTTACCCTTAATAGCTGAGTCGCTCTCTGGTCAGTGGAACAACAATCCACCTCTTCGCTTTCATGCTGAAAACTGGGAAGGAATCCCTGTATGTCAGGAAAAAGCAGCCCTTTTCAATGGATTTTTTTTACTTTCCAGGTGCAGCAACCCCCAAGCCGGATTCAGTGGAGCCTGAGAAACAAACGGACCACACGGTGAAGATCGCAGGGGTCATTGCTGGGATCCTCCTCTTCATCATTATCTTCCTTGGAGTGGCGCTCCTAATGAAGAAAAGGTAAACTTGCTTTTTTCAGATGAATCCAAGGCTTGCAGGATCCTCAAAAATAGGCGGCTTCACTTTTGCGTCTTCTAATATTTCTCCCTTCATAACAGCAGCTTTGTTAGAGTCATCATAAAGAATGAATTTGATTAAGCTGATACAGCCCATTAACACTGTTTACTGCCAGGAGATACAAGTGTTCTATGAAAAATTCAGTCATTTCTGCGGCAGCCTCCGACAAATGTGCAGTCCTTCGGTGACAGAGAAACGTTTTTGAATTCTGTGCTATGAAGAGAGAAAAAGGAGAATTTGTTGAAAGGCTCAGAAGGAAAGGCGATGGCTGCATTGCCGGAGGCAAAGTTTACATTAGCTTTAGACCCCGTGCTGCAGAGGTCTTCTGTGCATATCCAGCAATCAAAAGAGCTGCAGCTCAGCAAATATCAATACCCTTCTGTCCACAGTGAGAAATAAGATCCCACACTATCAACTTCTAAGGTTTTCTCTTGCTGAACTCCACATCTGCAGTGCCTTGATGAAAAAAAAGACAATAAACTTTGTGTGTATCTGGTTTTGTTTGTTCTTTAATGTATAGCTGAAGTCTAAAGGCCAGCTCAGTTTATGGAGATGTAGTCAGCTTTGCTTGACTACGACTCTCCATGTTTGTTGCCGGGAACATTACATTTGTCTGCCTGAGCAGCGTAACAGTCAGTGGGTGGGTGTGAAAGTAATGGAATTGTTTTCAATTAGGCTTAATCAAAGCTGAGATGGAGACACCTTCATTGGTGAAGTTTGTCTCATTAACTGAAGCCAACAGGGAAAGTGAGTTGTGTTTAGACATTTGAATTGCTTTTTAAGTTTCCGCCGTGGAGGTCACATACGATCATTTTTGTAGCAGCCAGCGGCTCCGTTGGAATCAGGAACCTTTCTGCATTGTGCTGAGACACTCTCGTTGCAAAGCATGACACGACTCCAAGCGATCACCTTTGCTCTCACAATCACTGGTTTACCTCCACTTGTGCCTTCATATCTGATTTTGTTCATTTCTTTTTTCAAACATTAATCTGTTTTTACTTTTTCTTTCCTTTTCATTCCATCCCTTCCCTCCTACACTGCTTAAATCCTACCACCACCCCAATCGGCAGAAGAACCTATCACTCCTACACTTACTACCTGTAAGTAACCAGTTTGTGAAATGTTAGTGCCATGCTTCTCACCCACATGCTGTTTCCAAAGCATGCCAGGAGTCATGTCATCCTCCTCCTGCTCTGGAGATATTGCAGAAGCCTGGCTGTAATCTCTGCTGCAGGACTGGGAGACGCCACACCAATGCATCTCCATGACATGCTGTGTGTCACTTTGGCACAGCTTCTGAAAAAGCAGACAAGCTTGGCAGCAACCTGCTAGAACCCCCCATTTTGATGTTTTTACAGACACATATTTATGGAGTATTCCTATTGAATGATTTAATCGTCTTTTCAAATGTGCTGCTGCCAAATACATCTTATGAAAGCAGGAACAAACTTGTTGTTGCAGCACCACTATGTGGGGATGTGGATTTGCCTCCAAGGACGTCATGTATGTTTCATCTCAGAGCTCTTTAAAGTCCATCTTCAGTTGGACATAATTCTCTTCATGCTAAACGACAGTCAGCAGTTCAGAGTCGGTTTGCTTCATGTCTGAAGTGTTTCTCTCTCCCTGCTCCTTCACAGCTTTCCATCCTGCATGTACTTTGGCTTGCTGCACGTCCATCCCATTGACTCTGTGGTGATGGTGGAGTAGTGTCTTAACCTGCAAAGATGTTTAGAAAAAGCTGATTACCGTGTTTTCTATTCTTGGTGTCTTCAGCTTCGTAAAACAATGCTTCAGTGTCTCTTAAGGATGATCCTCCATCCAAACACTGAGTGGTTAAAGAGGCTCATTCTGCAGCTCTACCTTCCCGCTGCAGCTCTGTGCAGTCTTTGGGATGAATGCCCACAAATCTGTTGGGGGAGATGAGTGAGATCAGAGAAAAGAAACACATCACACAACATGTTGGAGCACACCTCACCACAGATAACTGCTGTCTTCTGTACCAGGAAGTGACTGTTGATGGACACACGAGATGATTGGTCAGGTCTCAGATTTATTGTCAGATCAAACAGGAAAACACAAATGATATGGAAGAGCAAAAAAGGCACCGCCATTTCATCCTCCTACAGTTTGGCTTTTTATGTAAATATGGTACATTTGATCAGTTTTTAGTAGTTTTTTTTATGTTTACTCAGTTAGAAAGTAATTAAAACAATCATTCATGATTAAATAGGTGTCTTTAACATTGTCATCATTCTTAAAAATCTGTTACTCTTTTGGAAACTAGATTCTGGTTTGATCCACAGTACAGGTGAGCTTTCACATCTACCCAAACCAAGTCACTATCTGAAGAAAATGAAGTGTTGTAGGTCAAACCGCTCAGTTGAATGTTTCTGCAACACGTCACGTAGATGTGGCACCGCACCACTGACTGACAGGTAGAACATTTTCCTTAAAATCACCTCACTTTTTATAAAATGTCCAAAACTGAGCTTGCCTTTAGCAAATGTAACTGCTGTATAACATGCGCTTCCAATTTACACTGTCAGATTAGTTATGCACTGTATTTGAAAGTATTCTACTCAGGAATATTCTCCCAAGTCAGTTGTCAGAAGCCTGTTTGTGAGCTTTAAACAGGTTTATGATTGGTGAAAGTTATGAATGTTTTTATCCATTCATCAAAGACTCTTGAAGACATGAAAGCATCCTGTGATGGCCAAAAGTATTTCTCCTAAATGCATTGCCAGAAGTGGCGGTGAGGGGGGGCATTTAACGCGGCTTCAGTCAAGGAGCTGATTAGAAATGCTGTTACATGCGTGATAAAATATGCTAGTGCCCTTCAAGCAGCTAGCCTTACTGTGTTGTTTGCACCTGGTGGGGACAGGAGGGATCATTTGGACGGCCAGAGGTTGTGATTGGATTTTTATTTCCTGAAGAGCTGGATTTATTTGTTAAACAGCTGGGAAGATAAGTTCACTTTCTGACTGATGTGTCTGGCTTATGCCATGTTCTCTATGTCCAAGTGTGTCAGCTAGTTGTACATTTCTTTAAAATAAACAATCCATTCTTTATTTAGAACTTGAGTTTAAACTTGGATTAAAATAAAAGAAATTTCAAGTAAAAGTCAGAGATTTGCCAAAACGTATTGCAATATTCTGACAAGAAGTGGCAATTTATTGCATTAAAAACAAAACATAGCCACAGCGCCACAGCTATTATTTTTTATTATTATGTAAGGGATAACGCTGATCAGGAAGGCGGGTTCTGTCATTGGCTGCAAACAGGAAACCTTGGAAGCAGTGATGGAGAGGAAGTCACTGAACAAGCTCTTATCCATCATGGACAACCCAGAGCATCCTCTCCACCCTCTTCTGGACAAACAGTGGAGCTGCTTCTCTAGGAGGCTCAGACAGCTAAAAAACTGTCCGATGCCGGAAATCCTTCCTACCCAATACTATAACACTTTACAAAAGGAAATAGATAACTTTTGCACATTTTTGCTTAAATTGTACTGTTTGGAAATAGTTATAAATTATTATTATTATACCACCTTATTTGTTTACATTTACTTTGTTTGATGTATTATTCTATTTTCTTTTTATGATGACAATGCTGCTGCAGTAGTTGACCACCAAATCCTTTTGTCTCGCCTGGAAAGCTGGGTGGGTCTTCGAGGTAGTGCTTTAGAATGGCTCAGATCGTACTTAAATGAGAGGAACTTCTGTGTCCGTCTTGGACGTGCAGAATCCCGTAGAGCAACTTTCACATGTGGCGTACCTCAGGGCTCTGTTCTGGGGCCTCTCCTTTTTTCATTGTACCTGCTTCCACTTGGGTCTATTCTCCGCAAACACGGGATTTCATTCCACCTCTATGCTGATGACAGTCAGATTTACATACCGTTAAAACAGGAAGAAGCATATTCTGCTCACCAGTTATTAGAATGTCTTGATAACATTAAGACATGGATTCAATTCAATTCAATTTTATTTGTATAGCCCAAAATCACAACAACAGTCGTCTCGATGGGCTTCGAAGTAAAACATGAAATCAAAAGGATCACGAATACAAAGAGTTCAATAGAAAAATACTAAAATGAACTAACAAACTGACTAAGCTATACTGGCATCCCTGCCCTTAGACCCCCCTTCGCGGTAAGGAAAAACTCCTAAAAAAAACGGATTCCGGAAAAAACGAAGAAACCTCAGGGGTGCCCACATGAAGGAGGGATCCTCCCCCAGGACGGACAGGCGATTTACCAGAACTCTTAGAGAAGAATTAACTTATCTAAATCTACAACTACATATATAAAAGTCCAGCAGACGAGCTTCATCCAGCCGTGGTTGTGGGGACAGTCAAAGGCGCGAGTCGAGCCGGAGACAGGAACCACAGCCAGGTGTAGGAGCAGGAGCAGAGACGAGGTAAACGGTCAGGAACAGGAGCACGGATGAACCAACTGGAGTCTGGAAGCACTCCCACTCCCCAGGAGGGGAGAGGAAAAGAGGGACAATACATGAATCGCACTGTACCAAACAGAGGCATGGAGAACTAAATGATAAATTATGATCAAGAATAGAGGAGAGAGGAAGGGTAGAAGTAGATGAGAAAAGAGGACAGAACCCCAGAGCACCATAGTTACCCCAGCTTCAACTTCTAGCAGCCTTTTAAAAGAAATAGTTATTATTAAGTTTAATTTAAACAAACTAACATTAAGTTAAATAATCTCTGAATACTAACTAGTCTGACAATAAGCCTGTCCAAAGAGGAATGTTTTCAGTCTAGCTTTGAATGTAGAAACTGAGTCGGCCTCTCTTACATGAGCTGGGAGTTTATTCCATAA
Organism: Oryzias latipes; assembly: GCF_053564925.1. Taxonomy (NCBI): domain Eukaryota; kingdom Metazoa; phylum Chordata; class Actinopteri; order Beloniformes; family Adrianichthyidae; genus Oryzias; species Oryzias latipes. Next base: position 36,743,984 of record NC_136253.1, read on the forward strand.
GACAGGGGCTTGGTGGCTAAACGCTCTACCTCCAACCGTACTTTTACTAATTCTAGGAACCACAAGCAGTCCTGCATTTAGTGAGTGAAGTGTTCTGATTGGATGGTAAGGGACTATGAGGTCCTTAATATAGGACGGGGCCATTCCATGTAAGGCCTTATAGGTTAACAGGAGGATCTTGAACTTAATTCTAGAATCAACTGGGAGCCAATGGAGCGAAACTAACACAGGAGTGATGTGATCTCTTCTGCTAGTTCCAGCTAACAATCTAGCTGCTGCGTTCTGAACAAGCTGGAGACTTCTTAAGGAACTCTTAGGACACGCTGCTAACAAGGAGTTACAGTAATCCAGCCTCGACGTAACAAATGCATGGATGAGTTTTTCAGCATCACTCTTAGAAAGTAGATTTCTGATCTTAGCAATATTCCGCAGGTGAAAAAAGGCAGTTCTACATGCCTGAGATATGTGAGCCTTAAATGATAAATCCTGGTCAAGTAAAACCCCAAGGTTTCTAACTGTGGAATTAGGGGCTATACTTATGCCATCCAGGGAGACTATCTGAGCAGACAGAGTATCTCTGAGGTTTTTAGGACCAAGTATAATGACCTCAGTTTTTTCTGGGTTCAAGAGGAGGTAATTAATTGTCATCCAGGTCTTGATGTCACTGATGCAGGCGTTCAGTTTCTCTATCTGGTCATTCTGGTCAGGCTTCATGGATAAATACAGCTGCGTATCGTCGGCATAACAATGAAAATTAATGCTGTGTTTCCTGATTACGTTTCCTAGGGGTAGCATATAAAGCGTAAACAGGATCGGTCCCAAGACTGAGCCCTGTGGGACTCCATAGTTGACTCGAGTGCACTGAGAGGAATGGCCATTTACATTAACGAACTGATACCTATCAGACAGATAGGATTTAAACCACTGGAGAGCAGATCCTCTGATCCCTATGTCCTGCTCTAATCTATGGAGTAAAATACCGTGGTCGATAGTGTCAAAGGCAGCACTGAGGTCCAACAGGACCAGAATAGAAAGTAGTCCCTTTTCTGAGGCCAATAACAAGTCATTAGAGACTCTAACTAGTGCAGTTTCCGTACTGTGGATGTCATGTAACTTCTTGCACTTAAACCAGGAAAAAACAGAGGTTCTGCTATTTGGTCCAAGTGATGTCTCTAAGGCACATGTCGACTTAGGCGTTTTAAATGATCACCTGAAACAGACAGCAACAAGTCTAGGTGAGAAACTGGATAGCAATTTAACTTTTAATGCTCATATCAACTCAGTGGTGAAATCCAGTTTTTTTCACCTGAGACAACTGGCCAAGGTTAAACCTCTCCTCTCTCGCCATGACTTTGAGATTTTAATCCATGCTTTTATTTCAACACGTTTGGACTACTGTAATGCTCTCTATGTTGGGCTTTCCCAGAAATTACTTGCTCGTTTGCAGTTAGTCCAAAATGCAGCTGCCCGTCTTCTAACTGGTACACGGAAACAAGAACATATCACTCCCATTTTAGCATCTCTTCATTGGCTCCCAGTTCGTTTACGCATTGATTTTAAAATTCTCCTATTTGTTTTTAAATGTCTCCATGGACTCGCTCCAAAATATCTGTCTGACCTGATTCAGGTGTACACCCCCCCCCGCTCCCTTAGGTCAACCAATCAGACACAGCTGGTCGTCTCGAAGACCAGGAGAAAACTGAGAGGTGACCGAGCCTTCTCGGTCTTCGGACCAAAAATCTGGAACGAATTGCCCCTGTACCTCAGACAGATAGACTCACTCAGTATTTTTAAATCTGCTCTTAAAACATATTTTTTCACTTTGGCTTTTAACTGAGTTGGAATCCGGACCTATTTTATGTGTTTTATGCTTTATATATATATATATATATATTTATATATGCACTTTGGTGAACCTTGTTCTGTTTAAAGTGCTTTATAAATAAAGTTGAGTTGAGTAGCACACAAATTTCCCACGTGTGAGATCAAGAAAGTATTTCAGATACGGATTCTGATAAAGCCAGAGTAGGTGTTTGTTATCATAAATGATCGGGGTAAGTGGGGGGCTGATCGCATGAAATGGTACACTGTGGAATAAATTAAATCGACATACATATATGTGTTAATTTCGTAGTTTGTGGTAAATATTTTTAGAATTCTCATAAAAATGTGTTCCTACTGTTTTTATGTGTTAAATTAGAAACTCTGGACCTGATGTTTTGTTCTTTTTTTTCTCTTTTCTTTTACCTCTGAAATGAAAAAAAAAACCCTTGTTGGTTTAAAAGTTAAAGTTGGAAGTCTGTATTAGAAAAACTTCATAAAGGCAGTTTTTTGTTGTAATTTGATTAGGGCGGAAATGATTCCTCGAGTTACTCGATTACAAAAATTCCTCGAGGCAAAAACTCTGCCTCGAAGCCTCGTTAAATTCCTGACGCGCACTATACACGCGGCGCAGGGATTTGATTGTGTCACACGGACCGTTTATTCACACGGACCTTTTGAATTTAGTTGGCGCGATGGCGGAGAATAGATCTATAAATAAACGGCAGAAATTGTCTAAAGTGTGGGATCATTACACACTTAAGAAGAGAACAAGGTGCAGTGTCTCTACTGCAAAATAGAGCTGGCATACCACAACAGCACATCTTCCATTCAGCATCTGAACAGAAGACATCTGCGCGACCGCTGGAACCCCGACCCTTAGGCGCGGGATCCGCGCGTGCCACCGGCAGCGAGCGAGCGAGCGAGCGAGCGAGCGAGCGAGCGAGCGAGCGAGTGGTGGTGTCAGCCACTCCGCGCCCCCTCCGCGGCGAACAGCGCGGGGCGCCTCGGCAGGCGGCGAGAGCTCCTAGCTGCGGTATTCAGGCGACCGGGCCTGCTTTGAACACTCTAATTTTTACAAAGCAAACGCTTCGGACCCCGCGGGACACTCAGCTAAGAGCATCGAGGGGGCGCCGAGAGGCAGGGGCTGGGACAGGCGGTAGCTCGCCTTTCGGCGGACCGCGAGGCTTCTTTAGGCATTGCAAAAATAACAAGAGCATTATTTTTACTCGAAATATAAACAATGATAATGATCAAATATGTTTTTCTGATTCTTTTATTTTTAATGGCCTTCCACTTCGGTGTTGTGCCACCCGTTCAAAGTCTTCTGTCCCCCCCCCCCCCCCCCCCATACAAAATGTTCTAGCTCCGCCACTTCTCAAGACCAAAACACCAAAGTAACATTTGCATCAGAGCGGATCTTTAAAATCAAATGCTTGTTCATTTCACAACCACATCATTTTTGTTATGCATTATTTGTTTTGGTTGTTCAAAAACACACACAAATCGTTTTATCCGATTACTCGATCGATTAAGTGCTAGATTAATCGATTACAAAAAGAATCGATAGCTGCAGCCCTAAATTTGATCTTTTACTGCAACGCAATGTCACAAATCAAAAAATATATTTAGATGAGGCTTTTTACGGCATTTAGGCTTGGGCGATATGGCCTAAAAATAGAATCTCAGATTTTATTTTTTTTAATTCAATTTTTCGATTCTTTCCTGATTTCCCCCCCCTTCTTAAGGAAAGCAATAAGTACAAACGGCAGACAACTTAAAGCAAATTTTGATTTTATTTAATCAAACGCAAAACAAATTCAAATCTGTGGAAAATTACACTGTGACATATTTCATTGTATCTAGCCCAAACAATGCAACAACATACAGGGATACATACAATGTCTTTGGCCGTACGCAAAGCGACGGTTCGGTGGCTGTTCTCCAACCCTTTCCTGTCATATGCGGTGCCTAGTGCAAAGGATTCGGCTACAGTTAGCTGTTTTTTGGCTATGTTTTTTTGGTCACAGCGGTTTTGTTTCCCTCTGAGAGACTGTCATTTTTTATATTCGGCTGGATGTCTCTGTTTCAGGTGTTGGAATAGGTTTGTGGTGCTGCTGCCTTTGACTGCGATGGGTTTTAGGCAAATATTGCAGTGTGGGGGGGGGGGTCTCTTCCTCCACCCCTGTGGCAGCAAACCCATCCCAGTTCCAAACAACAGATGATTTTATTCCTTTTTAGGGAACAGACTTCCCACTCTCACCAGTAGCTATGTTCTTGCTTGCTGTTTCCTCTGTGCTATGATGTTGTTGTTTGTCAAAAATGCGCCATTACAAAAAAACTCGATTTAGTTATTTTTTAAATGGCCCATAACAAAAAATTTGAACTAATTCATTCAATCGATTTTTCGCCCAGGCTAACAGCATTTATTAGGTTAGATTAAAATAGATTAAGTACAAGTCATGATTAATTAGTAGCACAAAAAAATTAATCGTGTGACAGGACTACTTTTGACTTGGGTTTGCATCATTTCATTCTAAGAGACATGACGTTTTTGTTTTTGAAACAGATTTATTAGAAGACAGTCGAATGGATAAACATGGTCTGTAGATGTTTCCTTTTGGTCAGTGAGTGTCTTCTTTGTGACCACTCATAATTCCTTTTAGGGTATACTTCAGCTAAAAAGCTGTTTTATCACTCAGTTTTTAACCACCAATCTTGTAGTGTTTTATCGTAAAGGAAATATTGTGTTTGGTCAAGTACCAACAGTATTTCTAATGAATATGATCTTGGTTTCCGGTAATTTGTAAAAGAGAAAGATGGGCACTCATAAATTGTTACAATTCTTTGCAAATCTAGTATTTCATAATCTCTGCTGTCACACTGAATGGCAGGAAGAGATTTTCTTGTAATGTACAGTGTACAACACATAGCGAAAGGGGGGGGGGGGGGGGGGGGTAAATGTGGAAAATGCTGCAAGATTCAAATTGATTGATACAAGCCCTGAAGAATTTAGTATCTACGGGTCCAGCATGCTGATTAGGAGGAGAGAAGAGCCTCTTTTGCAGGCCAAAGAAAGCCAAGAAAGGAAAGACGATACCTAATTGAGCAATTCTGAGACATTTGGTCAGTAAGGAAAAGACTACTGTGAAAGTAATAACATGAAACTGAGCTTTTTTTATTTCAGTTATGCTGTTTGAAAAGCAAACAAATAAAAATAAATGCTTATAAAGGCTTCAAAACACAGGTTTGGCATTTGGATTGTAACAGCATCACCATTATAAAAAATAACATTTCAATTTAAAAAGAAAATCCCTATTTTGATGAAGAGCTATCTGGAATTTATTTCATACCAGGAAAATCTTTTCCCCCTTATTTGTTGTTTAAATATTAGTTCTTTATTTTAAAAAAAAATGCAGACAACACTGCTAATTAAGGATACAGGTAGCTGAGGAATGCTCCTGCAAGTCGGTTACCTTTATCTAAGGGTCTTCAATTACAGTTCTACATGACAGAAGGGATTTCAGACAATCTGCTTCTAAACAGAGAGTTTCAATTTGATTGAGACACATGACCTCCAATAATTTAGACTTGGAAACTGTGCAATTCCTACCACAACAATCAAAGAAACCAATGAACTGGTTTTCACTTCAGCAGCAATGATCCTTGAGATGCTTGGCTATAAGAGCAACCATGGAAGAAAACAATACCCACCATGGAAGCAACGGTTAGAGGACAAAATCAAGGCAACTCGGATTGATGTGAGTCAGCAGACAGAGGCTCAAAGAAGTGCAATGAGAAAGCAAGTACCTAAGAGATACAGCCAGATGTCTGAAGGACTGGAAACTGCCAAACAAAGGCTACTGGCTCTTACCAGCCAATGAATCCAGATGGATTAACAGGCTCAACCTGCAAACATGTACACTCAGTGGCAGGGTCAAAACAGCAGAAAAGACCCAACAAAGCTAGAAACTGAACAGTACTGGAAAAGTATATTGGAGAAAGAGACAGCACATAACAGCAATGCCCAGTGGCTGGTCTCTCTGAGAAAAAAAAACAAAAAGCAACCTCCCTGAACAGAACCCAGTGACCATCACAGTGGCAGACATCCAAGAAAGAGTCTCAGGTATGAAGAGCTGGAGTGCCTGGCAGCACAAATAAACCAGCTGCTAAGAGATGGGACTCACCCCGAATGGCTAACGGAAGCGCGAACGATCCTGATCCAGAAGGATCCCTCAAAGGATGCAGTCCCATCCAACTACCGGCCAATAACCTGTCTGTCCACAACATGGAAGCTCATGTCAGGCATCATTGCAACCAAGATAAATAGGCACATGGATCAATACATGAGTAACACACAGAAGGGCATTGGTAGAGACTCCAGAGGAGCCAAACACCGACTCCTGGTCGACAGAACAGTCGCTCAAGACTGTAAGTCACGACACACCAACCTGTGCACAGCCTGGATTGATTACAAGAAGGCCTATGACTCAATGCCACACACATGGATCACTGAATGCTTGAAGCTGTACAACATCAACAGGACTCTAAGAGCCTTCATAGGAAACTCAATGAAGCTGTGGAAAACCACCCTTGAAGCCACTTGCACAAGTGTCCATCACCAACGTGATTCTCTGTCCCCACTGCTGTTCTGCATAGGTCTGAACCCCCTCAGCCAAAGAATCAACAAGACTGGCTATGGATACCGACTCAGAAATGGGGCCAACATCAGTCACCTCCTCTACATGGATGACCTTTTGGGTTAAAACAACCTGCAACATCTGAACTATTCAAAAAGGAAGGAAAAGGCACACAGACAAAGGTACCTTTGATGAGGAGAATGAACAGAGAATAATGCCCAGTTACAATCTCTCTCCGCTCTGCTGCATATTCCTGTCGCCTCCCCTTTTTTATTAAGTTTGTGTGTTTTCCTAATTTACATATGCGCTGAGCTCTGAGGAGGGGGAACAAGAAGGCACAGCTGCTAAACTGGACAGCCCTGCCCTTAGACCCCCCTTCTCTGTAAGGAAAAACTCCAAAATAATCTGGATTCAGGGGAAAAACGAAGAAACCTCAGGGGTGCCCATATGAAGGAGGGATCCTCCCCCAGGACGGACAGGTGATTTACCAGAAATCTTAGAGAAGAATTTACTTATCTAAATCTACAACTACATATATAAAGTCCAGCAGACGAGCTTCATCCAGATGGAGATGGGGGGACAGTCGGGGGCGCGAGTCGAGCCGGAGACAGGATCCACAGCCAGGTGTAGGAGCAGGAGCAGAGACGAGGTAAACGGTCAGGAACAGGAGCACGGATGAACCAACAGGAGTCTGGAAGCACTCCCACTCCCCAGGAGGGGAAAGAGGGAAAGAGGGACAATACATGAATCGCACTGCACCAGGCAGAGGCATGGAGAACTAAATGATAAATTATGATCAAGAATAGAGGAGAGAGGAAGGGTAGAAGTAGATGAGAAAAGAGGACAGAACCCCAGTGCACCATAGTTACCCCAGCTTCAACTTCTAGCAGCCTTTTAAAAGAAATAGTTATTATTAAGTTTAATTTAAACAAACTAACATTAAGTTAAATAATCTCTGAATACTAACTAGTCTGACAATAAGCCTGTCCAAAGAGGAATGTTTTCAGTCTAGCTTTGAATGTAGAAACTGAGTCGGCCTCTCTTACATGAGCTGGGAGTTTATTCCATAAAACAGGGGCTTGGTGGCTAAACGCTCTACCTCCAACCGTACTTTTACTAATTCTAGGAACCACAAGCAGTCCTGCATTTAGTGAGTGAAGTGTTCTCATTGGATGGTAAGGGACTATGAGGTCCTTAATATAGGACGGGGCCAGTCCATGTAAGGCCTTATGGGTTAACAGGAGGATCTTGAACTTGATTCTAGAATCAACTGGGAGCCAATGGAGCGAAACTAACACAGGAGTGATGTGATCTCTTCTGCTAGTTCCAGCTAACAATCTAGCTGCTGCGTTCTGAACAAGCTGGAGACTTCTTAAGGAACTCTTAGGACACGCTGCTAACAAGGAGTTACAGTAATCCAGCCTCGACGTAACAAATGCATGGATGAGTTTTTCAGCATCACTCTTAGAAAGTAAATTTCTGATCTTAGCAATATTCCGCAGGTGAAAAAAGGCAGTTCTGCACGCCTGAAATATGTGAACCTTAAATGATAAATCCTGGTCAAATAAAACCCCAAGGTTTCTAACTGTGGAATTGGGGGCTATACTTATGCCATCCAGGGAGACTATCTGAGCAGACAGAGTATCTCTGAGGTTTTTAGGACCAAGTATAATGATCTCAGTTTTTTCTGGGTTCAAGAGGAGGTAATTAATTGTCATCCAGGTCTTGATGTCCCTGATGCAGGCGTTCAGTTTCTCTATATTGTCATTCTGGTCAGGTTTAATGGATAAATACAACTGTGTATTGTCGGCATAACAATGAAAATGAATGCTGTGTTTTTCCTGATTATGTTTCCTAGGGAAAGCATGTAAATCATAAACAGGATGGGTCCTACAACTGAGCCCTGTGGGACTCCGTAGTTAAATCAAGTGCACTGAGAGGAATGGCCATTTATATAAACGAACTGATACCTATGGGACAGATAGGATTTAAACCACTGGAGAGCAGATCCTCTGATCCCTATGTCCTGCTCTAATCTATGGAGTAAAATACCGTGGTTGATAGTGTCAAAGGCTGCACTGAGGTCCAACAGGACCAGAATAGAAAGTAGTCCCTTTTCTGAGGCCAATAACAAGTCATTAGAGACTCTAACTAGTGCAGTTTCCGTACTGTGGTGAGGTCTAAACCCCGACTGAAAGTCTTCAAAGTGGCTGTTGTCCTGTAGGTGGCAGTAAAGCTGCTTAACTACAACTCTTTCTAGGATTTTAGAAATAAAGGGCAGGTTTGATATCGGTCTATAGTTGGCCAAGATGCTAGGATCCAAACTGGGCTTTTTCAGAAGAGGTTTAACAACTGCATATTTAAAAGACTGTGGCACGTAACCCGTTTCCGGAGAGGTATTTATTATCGTTAATGTGGAATCATTAATTAGGGGAAAAGTTTCTTTAAAAAGTCTACTGGGAATTGGGTCTAATGTCTAAAATGTAAGAAAATCATCAGAGCTGAGGGGAAACAGGAACATGTGGTTCTACTGAGCTCTGACTGCGAGTTAATTTAGCAATAGTGCTAAAAAGAAATCTTGGGTTGTTTCCATTCTCTGATATTAAGGTTGAATAGTACTGGCTTCTAGCTCTACGCAGGGCTTTTTTATAATTTAAAAGGCTATGTTTCCAGATATCCAGAGACTGCACTGAACCTGAGCGGCGCCATTCTCTTTCCAACTTACGGGTTTCTTATTTAAGAGAATGAGTTTCAGCGTTAAACCACGGTGCTACTCGGTTTTGTCTGACGAACTTAGGTTTCAGGGGGGCAACAACATGGAGTGTACTCCTGAGGGCTTGTAAGGCATCATTAACAAACTGGTCATTTAGACTAGGACTGATACTATGGGAGCTGGTCTCAGAGTATTTTCTCAGAATATCACTAAGTACTGGCTGAACTGTGTGTTTAAACTCAGACACAGAACGGTCAGTTAAGGTTCTTCTAAGCTGTTTCTTATTCACTGGGACAGAAGGATGTTCCAGTGTAAACTGGAAGGTAATCATAAAGTGATCAGAAATGATGGGGTTAAGAGGAAGGACACTCAGCTGGCTGATCTCTATACCATGGGTTAGAACAAGGTCCAGGGTGTGCTTATGACAGTGAGTGGGTTCATTCACACTTTGGGTGAAACCAACATCATCTAATAAAGCTGCAAAAGCCTTTCCTAGGCAGTCACTGGGGTCATCAACATGAATATTAAAATCCCCTAATATTATAGTTTGATCAGAATCTAAGACAATAGTCGATAGGAAGTCGGAAAACTCAGTTAAAAATTCTGAATACTAGCAGCACACACACAGCAAATACACACCACTCACAGAGGGACTCCGGAGTGGGGGGCTTTGCGGCTTGGCAGCGGTGGAGTCCCCCACACTGGTGACCTCCTATTTTACCTGCAGCACACACACAGCACTCCCACACCTCCATACATGGGTGGGGTCGGGGGGGGGGCGGCCGGTGTTCAACCGCCTGGTCCTCTCAGGGCGGCCGGGCTTATGGGTATCCTTTCGGCTGCGGGAAGGGTCGGGCATGCGGCGCTGGGGGTCGGCCGGCTGGGGGGGGGGTTACTGCGTGGCGGCGGGGGTAGGGAGGGTAACCAGATGATTGTGAGTATGTGTGTGTGAGTGCATGGGTAGGACCGACCTGGGGGCTGGCTCGCTGGGACCCTCTGGGGCTTTCCCTCCCCATCACAGAGAGGGGAGGGCACTGAGAGGGTTGGGGAGGGGGGGTCAGATATTATGGCGGGGGGGGGGGGGGGGGGGGTTGTAGTGCGTAGGGTTTTAGGGGGGTGGCTGTGGCTGTGGGTGCGTGGCGATCCCTGGGTTGCTAAGGTCGCGTGCCTGGGCTGGCTTGCGGGGACGGGGCGCCGGTCGGGTGGTGGCTGGCTCATGGGTTCCGGGGGCCCTGGCTTCGTCCCTGGCCTTTGTCTCGGTGTCCGGCGCCCGGTGGCCCCCATGGCTGCCGCCTGGTACGGCTAAGCGCTCCTGTCTTGTGGCCTGGGGGCCGGACACTGGGTTCGCTTGTGCCTCTGGGCATTGGGGGGGCCCCTGTAGGGGGGGTCTCTCTGTGCCTGGATGGTGGGGTGGGCGGTCCCCTCCTCCTCCCCTTCCGGGCTGCCTGGGTCCGGATGCTGGGGGGGCTTCTGGCCTGGGGGGCTCTCCTCCCCTTTCCTGGTCTGGCTGGTCTGGCTGGGTAGGTTCTGGCTCCCTTTATGAACACACGGTTCACGTCGGCAGCATGCATGTATCTCCACCCCCACGTGCACGTGCACACTGCCACACTGCTCCCTGTCTGCTTCATCCCTCCTCCTTACCTACAGTGTATTGATGGACAGATGTTTTTCGCTCATCTTAGTGTCAGATTTTCACCTTTGATGTAACATTCGTCTTTCCAGCAGATCTGGTATAATTGTTACAGCTTAAATTAATAACTTAGTCAAATCAGTGCTTGTATCCCCCACCTTTTCACCTTTCTTCCTTTTACTCTCTTCCGTCCCCTCCCCTCACATTCTTCCCCTCTCCCTCCCCACACACACTAAATGTAACAAATAAATACAAAATAATACGACAAAAAGGGGTTTATACAAATCTACACTCTAGTTTCTTGAAGCTATATAACCTCTTTTTGTGATAGTAAAACCTGTCAAACACAAAAAGCCTTCAGCTCTAATCTGTTTGCTCAGCTGTTGGACAGAACAAGTTAAAAAAAGAAGAAGAAAAAAAAAAAAAAAAAGCAAAAAAAAAAAAAAAATTCTGAATATGGGCCGGGGGGGGCGATAAATAATTATGAATAAAACAGGTTTTCGAGTCTTCCTGTTTGGGTGACTTAAAGACAATATGATGTTTTCAAATGAATTATAAGCATTTTTAACTTTAGGGCCGAGAAGTAAGCTAGACTGTGATATTACTGCCAAACCACCTCCTTTCCCCGAAATCCTGGATTTCTGATAGTTAGCATAAGTGGGGGGGGGTTGCTTCATTCAATCTAACATAGTCATCCTGATGGAGCCAAGTTTCTGTTAAGGCTAAAAGACTGAGGTTGTTATCAGTAATTAACTCATTGACTAAGAGGAACTTTGAGGAAATGGATCGAATGTTTAATAAACCGCATTTAATGACATAATTCTGCTTGTGGGAACTGCTGTCCGTTACTTTAAGGTTTCTATGACGCGCTCCTTTTACTTGTCTTTCAGCACATAAGCTAAAGCTAGGACCTGCTTGACTTTCCCTGCATGGGTTTTGTAACCAGCACGAACCCTAAGGGAGGCTCAGAGGAGCGTTTTCCACTGCTGCTCTGCGCCCGGGTCTCGTCTCTGTGTTGTCAGGTTGACCGACTAAGGCTAGCAGAAATGTTTCTAGAAAGAAGAGCGGCACCATCCAGAGAAGTCAGCCCATGTCAAGGCCTGTCTGAAGTTTGCCAATGACCGTCTTGATGATCCAAAGGAGTCATGGGAGAAAGTCTTGTGGTCAGACGAGACCAAAATAGAACTTTTGGTCGCCCAAAAGTCGGTCATCTACGTTAGGGCGGAGCTACCAGAGCTTGGAAATGACATGGCTACATCAGTCTTGCCAAGTCAAAAAAGTAATTACCGTAATTTCGGGACTATAGAGCGCACCTGATTATAGGCTGCACCCATTACATTTTTAAAGGATAAACCATTTAGTACATACATAAGCCACACCTGTCTACAAGCCGAAAGTGCCCAAATTGAAACGTGTTGTAGAATGAGGATGTGTATGTGCTGAAACCCCACACGTGTGTAAGAAAGAAGGGAGAGCGCGTGCAGCGCAAGTGTGTTGGGGATGCACGTTCATGTTTGATATACAGAGTGAAGGAGAACTGTAATAAAAGAAGGTTTGCCCAAGACGAACGGTGAATGATTCTTTATTAACCCGCTCTGTAGGCTCTGAGGGTCGGAACTGGGAAGGAAACCCCAAAGAAAGATCCGCCTTCGGTGGAGAGGATCTCCCCTGCATTTTTCGACCACTGTCATAAGGAAAAAAAGTAATCGCAGGAAAGATTCAACACATGATATATTTACAAAGAGAGACAAAAAAGAAAAAAAAAAGAGTTTTCAAAGTTTTAATAATATACCTGAGCTTTTCTTTCAAAACAGTGCATGTGACGTGCCAGTAATGCAGCAGCAGTATGGTAGTAAGAGCACTAAGAGGGCTGGTTAAAAAAAACATACCGGTAAAAGTCACTGAGAGAAGCAGTAACTCATAGGTACGTGCTGCGCAGAGGCACGTGCGCAGGAAGTTTTCTTCCACAACAGTGACACACCGTAACACAGCACTGAAAGGGCTTTTTTTAAAAACATCTATGTAATAGTCACTGAGAGCTTTCTTCATCTTCCTCCTCTGCACTGAAACCATGGAAGTCTTCCTCCTCAGTGTCGGATCGGAGTAGCGTCAGATATTCTTCACCACTCTCTCTCAGTCTCTCCTTCGTTGTCGCTGTCAGTGTCACTCTGAGGTAAATTCTCTCCTGAGCTTGCGCTGTCCTCTACGTCACACAGCAGACCAGCTTTTCCAAACCCATTGGATTTTTTTCACACTGCTTTTAACGATTGCTTTCAACTTGAAAGCTGCGTCGTATGAGCGACCTTGGGAGCATTTCAGGCAGACTACTCTAGCAGTGTTTTACTCGGTTACTCCCCTAGGGCGGTTCAGTTAATAAACTCACCTGTTCAGCATCCTATTTAAGTCCAAGTGTGCAGTTGTCCATTCTCTTCTTTTACCGCAGCGCTGTGTTCATCGCCCCACCCTCCTCCCCGGCTTCCACCTGTGAGCTCCTACCTATTACCCTAAAGTTTTATGGAAAATTTGTTTCATGGAATTGTACGGAGCTTTATGCCAAACTAAAAGAATGGGAAAATATATATTTACATTAAATATTAAATATATTGAGATACTTGCGTCTTCCTCGACACATATACAGTATTCCCCCTGTCTCACTCTTACCCACTCTTGCCCGAGCACCCCTAGCGGCCATTAGAAGAAATGCATAAAAAAAGAAAAATGCATAAATTGGCGCAGGGTTGAAAGCGTGTGACAAACTTAGCGGTTTATAATCTGGAAATTACGGTATTATCATTTAAATATAAACTTCTGTGCTTCAGAACACACCCACGTGAAGAAATGGGTTTCTCCTCCACGTCACAGCATGACATGGATCACCCTTGCGCCGTAAGGATATCCAGCGCTAAGTTGCTACGGCCCCCCCCTAAAAAAACACTTTGGGGCAGCACAGCTCCAAGTGCCCCTACAACTGGAGCAATGGGGAGCTGCCAAAAGGGTAGGGGTGGAATTCAGCTTTTATTGTTAAAGTGCAGACAGTCTCTAATAAGGTTAAGGTTAGCTGCTGAATAATTCCTTGTATATTTTTTTTTGACACACAATTCTCAGACCATTTGTGTCAACCTTTAATTTCATTTCATTTTCAGGCGCACCTCTATACAAGTGTTTTCACAAATGTTTTTTTCCATCTACAGTTTTTCCGTGGCTGTCATTCATCAACACCCACAAATGTTCTACAACACTTTCTTTTCTGGTCTCTTCCGCCTATCAGCCTTTGGATTTTACTCGCCTATCTTTTCATTTACCACTCCTGCAAATGAGAGGAGAATAGAATGACAATTAATCTTCATCAGACACCCACGATGCTTTGAAAAAATTCCAATATTGCTGCTGGTTTCCTCATTTCTGGCTCAAGTCCTTGTGCTGCCTCATTCATCCTTAATGTTGCTTCTGAATTGGCCCTGGAAAGAAGCTTTGGGTTGAGGAGCTGTGGTAGTTTATTCCAACTTCCTTCTAATTTTTGTTAAGTCTTTTCCATGAGTGTGAAAAGGGCTCAATAAGTCTAAATATTGGCCCCTTTCGTCATGACTGCACAATGAAGATGTGCGGGGAGGAAACTGCAACATAGATGTTTTGTTTTCAAATAAACGCAGATTAAGAGGAAAAAAGTGAGTCCAGCATTTGAAATGTCCCTTTGCTTTAAGATCTGCTTCACTATCGGCCTCATGTGGTGGCCTTCAGTGCAAATATGTCTCCATATGGCCTGAGATGGCATCAAAATTAAATAAACAGACAAGATTTGCAAAAACAAAGCAGCAGGGGTTGCATCATTAGACAGCAGTCGTCTGTTAGAGAGACTTCAATTCAAACAGGGGAAGGGTCCATGCAGAGGAAAACAAAGTGCAAGGATCTGCTCCCACCCACTCAGGAAACATGCATCAGATATGACTGCTCCTGCTTTTGTTCCCGCTCAAGCTGTTTGCAGTTCATTATGCTTCTCATGTTTGCAAACTAACAGAAATATATGATTATGCCTGCTACCTTTTATTCCATGTTAAGAAATTCTAATGGTAGTGATGTCTCGATCCACTCACATGATCGGAAATCAGGCCCAATCTGACTCTGAATATTGTCTCCAGATCAGCGACTGCATATTTATGTATTTATTTTTTTATTATCATGATCACCAAAAATCTGCATCTGCTGTAAGGTTTGAGAAGTAAAATCACAACTTACAAATTACCATTTGCCTATGTTCATTTAGAGTTACAACCTCAAATTGGCGATTACAACTTCTCCAAGCTGTTGCTGCGTGTGCGCGAACCTGCTGCTGCGAATCACAGTGTGCTACAACTGTGCTCTGACTTTTTTTTTTTTTTTTTTAACTTGTCCTGTCCAACAGCTAGGCAAACAGATGAGAGCTGAGGGCCTCTTGTGTTGGACATATTTTATTCTAACAAGAGGGGTTATTCATCTTCAGACAAACCAAAGGTATGTCTGAATAAACCCCTTTTGTAATTGAGGCCAAACTTTATTAATTTCAATCATGTTTGAAAATCTTTGGTGTTGGACCGGACGGAAAAGGAAAGAGGGGAACAAGAGAGAGGGACGTTAGAGAGAGGGGGGGGTAGGAGGGTGATAATAGGAGGGGAAGGGGGGTAAGACCATGAAGCAGCATAGAGCAGGCAGGTTTACTGGTTGTTTATCGTTACGGTACGGTTCAAATGTAGTACAAAAAGGGCGGGGCCTGTTCACACACACTCAAATATTATCAACACACCTGCTAGCCGCAGAAATGTCCACATGTCAACATGCACACAAAACAGATAGTGTTCACGAACGCATACTTATGCCTTTAAACCAACTAGTGTGAAATCTTTCATTCATTCAATCATGCAAACTATTAGTGCAAAGGTGAGCTAACACCTGTGCTCAGGTGAGTGTTTATGTTCTTCTAAAATGGATGGTGGAATGTGAAAAGAAGGAGGAGGAGCGCCCAGCCACCCCCACACCCATACCCCCGCCGCAGCAGCAGCGGCAGCCGGAATTCCCCCAGCGCCACACGGGAACAGGCAGGGAACAACCGCCCCCCGGGCGACCAAGACCGCCACCCAGGCCAGGGCCAGCAGGACCGCCGCGAGGCCCCCAGAGCCAGAGAGCAGGGAGGCGCAGAGGGAAAGAGAGCGCCGCCCCAGCCCAGCCAGGAAAGCAGCCCCCCGCCGCGCCGGAAGAGCCCAACGCAGGGCCCCACCGGAGAGGGACGCCCACAGCCCCAGACGAGCACCCCACCACCACCCAGGAGTTCCGGGCATCCCCCCGCCCCGACCCCAGGTACGAGCCAGGACCCCCCAAGGGAGACCCGCTCCGCACTCCAGGCAGCCACCCACCCGGCCCACGGTTGGTCCAGGTAGGAGCAAGGCAGGGGCCCGCCGCCCCCGCCCAGGAGGGGGGAACCCCGGGGAAAAAAGGGCGGCCCATAAGGGATGTTATAAATATGGCCCGACCAGGCTCGGCCATGTTGGAAGTTTGGCGGGGCCCAGCGCCCAGGGGCAAGGACAAGGACCCACCCCCCAGGGACACGAACACCCCCGGCTCAGGTGTAATATGAACCCCCCCACCGTGCGGAGAGAGCACCGCCGGGCCCAGGGAGCCGGCACCCAAGGGACACGGCCGCCATCGCCAAGGGGCCCGCACCCCCCACCAGGGACGGGGTAGGGGACAGATGGACCCAGGTCCCACCTTCCTTGCAAAATGTGTGTGCGTGTATGGGTGTTTGAGAGGGTGTTTGTGTGCATGTGTGTGTGTTTATGTTTGAATGTATATATTGAAGGGGGAGGGGTGTGTGTACTAAGGGGGGTGCAGTTAAAATTGGCGAGTAGGGCACTAAGGGGACATCTCCTGATTACTCACAGTGATGTCCCCTCACCCTCCACACCAAGGGGCCCTAAATGTCTAAGGTGCGGTTAAAATTGGCGGGTAGGGTGCCAGGAGGACATCTGCTGCTTGCTGGCAGTGATGTCCAAGCACCCCCCCTACCAAGGACCCTACGTGTCTAAGGTGCAAATAAAACCGAAAGAGGGGGGGCCCACTCCATACGGCAACCATAGGAGGGGGGCCACTCCCAAGTAGCCCCCCCCCAAGGCGCATCGCAGGCTAAACCCCCCACCCCCTCACCCTAATATGAGGTTATATAAGGAAGGGGGTAAGTTGGGGACAGCTGGTAGACTGTCCCCCGGTGGTCAAACAGCCGTCCCCCAGCCCACCCCCAGCAAAGGGGCCAGGGCCACCCAGCCCAGGGGCCCACCCCCGGAGGCGCCGACACCCCAGGCCCGGCACCACCCACCCCACACAGAGAGAGAGGAGCCAGAAAGCGTCGCCCCCCCCCGGAGCAAGCCCAGGCCCCCACCCCCAGACGCCGGCCCTAGAAGAGCTCTGGTCAGGCCTCGACGGGACCGAGGAGGCCAACCGGCCGAGGCAACCACTGATTGCCTCAGCGGAGACCCCGACCCGCTAGCCCCCCCGACCCGTACTAATAATGGCCCCCCCCCTCCCCCCCAGAACGCCCCCCCACAGGACAGGGCCGACAAGCCCCCCACCCCACCCCACCCCAGACCCCGCAGCCGAAGCGAGTGACACCCAGAGCGACCGGGGGCCCCGAGAGGGTTGTCCCGTCCCGTCCCAGAGCCAGGGAAGGGCCGATCCCAGCCCCAGGTGCAGATGGGCAGCCCATCCGGCGCCGCTGGGCCCCCCCCACCCGAGCAGGGCCCCCCGCCAACCCCCCCCAGCACAGGCAAAGGGACCACCCCCCCAAGCCAAGCCAGACCACCACCCCACCCCCCCACCACGCACCCCCACACCCAAGCCCAGAGGACCACGCAGCGCCCCAGCCCGCCCCACCCAGGCACCGGACCCGACCCCCCGACCAACGGAGCCCCCCACCGCCCCCGCCAGGCACCGGAAGCCCCGACCCCCACCCCAAACCACGGCAGAAGGGCAAGGAGCAGCGACGACCAAGCCCTCCACCCCCTAAGTCATGGAGTCAACCACAGGAGACCAGAGAGACTGAATTCTTTCAAAGTTACTTGAGCTTTGGGCTGACATTTTTTCCAAGCTGATATGATCAAACAGCAGATTTCTGTGTTGACTTATGTTTATATTTTTCTTGTTTTTCCAATTTATTAAAATAGTTTTTTTGGCAATACAAAGAGTTATGAAAATGATAGATGCTAATCCTTCTTCTATATCGATGGCACTCATGTCACCAAGCAC
Source organism: Oryzias latipes (assembly GCF_053564925.1). Taxonomy (NCBI): domain Eukaryota; kingdom Metazoa; phylum Chordata; class Actinopteri; order Beloniformes; family Adrianichthyidae; genus Oryzias; species Oryzias latipes. Next base: position 36,762,054 of record NC_136253.1, read on the forward strand.
ACAAAGTGACGGTGAGGCAGTGATTGAAACCTTAAGCCAGACTGATAAATCGGCACATACCTGCTGCCAGAGAGCCCTGACAGGAGTGCAGAACCACAGTGCGTGCATGTAGCTGTCGGGTAGATTATTATCACAGTGCTCGCAAATGTCTGAGTTACTGAGACCCATCTTGAACATCCTCTGTCCAGTGTAGTAAATTCTGTGAAGAGTTTTGAGATGGATTAGCTGCAGATTTGGACTTTTTGTCAGTTTAAAGGTGTTTAGACAAAGTTCTGACCAGAAGCTTTCATCTGTGCTGATGCTCAAATCTGCATCCCATTTTTTTGTTGGAAGGGCAATATTGTTATCTAAATTACATAAAAGTTTGTATATTTTAGAGAGAGTTCTATTCATTGAAAAATTAATCAGAGTGGTAACTACATCTGGTAGCTTTAAATCGTCGTCTTTAATTTTATACTTTTTAGTAATAATTGATTTAAGTTGCTGATATTCCAAGAAGTTATTTATTCCATATTTGTCTTGAAGTTCCTGGGGAGTTATGAATCTTCTATCAATAATTACGTGCTCTAGTTGTTTTATGCCCCCTGCTTGCCAAGCTGGGAAGTGAATCATTTTTTTGTTAATAAGGATGTCCGGGTTGTTCCAGATGGGTGTCATTTTGCACGGTTGAATTGATGATTTTGATATTTTGAGAAATTCCCACCAGGCTGTTAAGGTGGCATTTATATTAATGCTTTTGAAACAATCTTGTTTTTTAACTGTTTGGCTAATAAATGGTAGCTGTGACAGGTTGATCTTTCCACATAACACCTGTTCCAAGTCTAACCATGAGTTGGTTTCTGGATTATTTTTTAACCATTTTAAGATATATTGTAATCTATTTGCAAGAAAGTATTTGTGGAAATTAGGTAGTTCTAATCCTCCACAGCTTTTTGCAGATTTTAAAGTTTTTAGACTAATTCTTGCAGGTTTGTTGTTCCATAGAAAGCTTGATATGGATGAGTCTAATGTTTTGAACCATTTTAATGGCGGTTGTGTGGGAATCATTGAGAAGAGATAATTAACTTTGGGTAAGATTTTCATTTTAACCGTGGCTACCTTGCCCATAAGGGACAGAGGCAGGTTGGTCCAGCGTGTTAGATCGTCCTGTATGCTTTTCAGTAATGGGGTGTGGTTTAGCTGCACCAGTTCTGATAGTTTGGGGGAAAAGTAGATACCCAGATATTTGATATTTCCTGTTTTAACTGGAATTGTGAGTCTTTGTTCCATATTCCTGTTGAGTGGTAATAAAACAGACCTATTCCAATTAATGGAATAGTCTGATATGGAGGAGAATTCATTTATGATCATTGCTGTTTCATTTACAGAATGTAAATTCCTTAAAAACAGTAATATGTCATCCGCATAAAGACTAATTTTATGATGGCTGTGTTTGGTTTTTATTCCTATAATGCTCTCATTCTGTCTTATTGCTGCAGCTAAAGGCTCAATGAATATAGCAAAAAGAGAAGGAGAGAGTGGGCAGCCCTGTCTGGTTCCTCTTCCAAGAAAAAACCTGTTTGAAGTCTGTTTATTAGTTCTAACTGATGCATTGGGGTTGTGATATAATATTTTGATCCAATTGATGAATGCTTCTCCAAAACCAAACTTATGGAGGGCAGCAATAAGGAACTTCCAATTAACTCTGTCAAAGGCTTTTTCAGCATCCAGTGATAGTACCGTCATTTCCTGTTTTTTAATGGTGGCAAAGTCTATTATATTAACTAGTCTACGGACATTATCATCCGAGTGTCTGCCTTTGATGAATCCAGTCTGGTCGAAGTGAATTATGTGAGGAGTGATTTTTTCTATTCTCTGTGCTAGTGCTTTGCAGATAATTTTTACATCTGCATTGATTAAAGAAATGGGGCGATAGCTTGAAGGACTAGTGGGATCTTTGTCTGGTTTTAGAAGAAGAATTATGTTGGCTGAGTTCATGTTAGGTGGCATTGATTGGCTCTCATTAATAGATGTGACAGTTTTATAAAATGTTGGTGCCAGTTGTTCCCAGAATTCTTTATAAAACTCAGCAGGAAAGCCATCAGGCCCTGGTGCTTTACCATTGGGCATAAGTAACAGAGCTTCATGAAGTTCAGACAACGAGAACGGAGAGTCTAAGTTTGTTATTTGATCCTCATTTAACCTGGGTAGGTTTACATTATTAAGAAATGAGTCAATACTTTGCTCTGACGGATTGATCTGCGGTGTGTACAGGTTTTTATAAAAGTTTTCAAATTCGTTATTAATTTTGACCGGGTCATGGGTGACATTTCCTGTTTGGTCCATAATAGAGGTGATTGATGATTTTTCTCTGTTAATTTTAAGCTGATTAGCCAGAAATTTGCCAGATTTATTAGAGTTTTCAAATCTTTCAAGTCGTAGCCTTTGTATTTGAAATTGTGTTTGTTTATTAATGATGTCATTTAACTGCAGCTTTAAATTTTTCAGATCTCCCAGAATGTGTTCCTGTGCAGAAGCAGCATAAGCAGTCTCCAGGGTTTTGATTTTATTTTCTAATTCTAATAAATCTGCTTTCTCTTTGCGTTTTTTGTGCGTTGAATAAGAAATGATTTTCCCTCTCATGACTGCCTTTGCTGCTTCCCAAAGAACGCACGGTGGGATGTCTGGAGTATTGTTGAAGTCTAAGAAGGTTGCCCACTCTTTTTTAAAGAATTCAAGAAATTCCTGGTCCTTTAACAGAGACGTATTAAACCTCCAGGTTGTACCAGAGGGTGTGGATTTTTCCCTAGAAATGTTTACAGAGACTGGTGCATGATCACTGATAATAATTGGATGGATATTGGAGCTTTGAATATTTTTTAAAAGAGAGTTACTGATTAATAAATAGTCTAAACGGGAGTGTGAATAGTGAACTGGAGAAAAAAAGGTGAACCCTTTAGTGCTTGGGTGACATGAGCGCCACGCGTCGCAGAGACCCAGATCATTCATGTACTGCTTTAGAATACTTGCAGACCGCCATGTACGCTGGTTTGCTGCTGTGCTGAGTCTGTCAAGTTCAGGGTCCAAAACAAGGTTGAAGTCTCCTCCTATAATGATTGTGGAGTCAGAGTGAACTGAGAGTGAGGTGAAGAATCTGTGAAAGAAGGAAGAGTCGTCAACATTAGGACCATAAATACTCACTATACAATAGTCCTTATTCTGAATGGATATATTAATGATTACAAATCTGCCTTCTGGGTCAGTAACTGTATCCTTATGAGTAAAATTAAGATTTTTATTAATTAAAACAGCAACTCCTCTTTGTTTGGAGTTGTAACTGGCAGAGTATATAACTGGAAATTGTAAGCAGCACATAAGGTGATTCAAAGAATCTGATAAATGGGTCTCCTGCAGTAGAGCTATATCTGCTTTTAGACCATCCAGGTGATTTAACACTTTCAGTCTCTTTGGCTCAGAGCCAAGTCCACGCACATTCCAGCTAACGATGTTAAGACTGTTCATAACTGCTCTGACTGAAAAGGTGTAAAGCTAAGTAGTGCTTGTGTGCCAGTCCGTGTGCGCGTGCCCGCATTGAGAAGCGCTGTGCGCGTGAACGTTTTCTGGTTATGTGAGCTGCGTGTCGCGTGCGTCCTATGAGAGCCTGTGTGAGGTGATTGCAGTATGTCGGCGTGTGTGTGCGGGATCGCATGTGCACGCCCCTGTGTGCGCTTGTGTGTGCGCGCGCCCGTTCCGTGCATAAATAAATACTTACCGAGGATGAGTTGCTTCCAGGTGATTTACATATAATGAGGGGGGAGAGGGGGGGGGGAGAGTAAAGGAAAGAAAAAAAGAGATAGAAGGGAAGACGAAAACAACAACAAAACAACAATAGACACATGAGTTGGACTGAGGTGAAGAAGAAAAAAAAAGACTGTTTTCCTGCGATCGAGGTGTGGATTATTGATGATCCGGTTTTCCATTCATTGAAGTAAGTTTAGCGGGTTTCTTCTGGGCAGCGCAGATGTTCTCAGCGCGGATCTGAAAGCCTTCAGCACAGCCAGGGGGTGATCTCCGGGTCCCGGAACAGCCGGCCGTCCACGTAAAGTTTGTCAACGGCCACAATCGCTCTCGAACCAGCAGCAAGATGCTTCCTCCTCAGCGGGAACAGGATCTTCCTTCTGCGGAGGATTTCTGCCGGGAACTGGTCATTAACGCTGTAATGCGTGCCTCTCAGTTCCCGTCCGCGGCCCTTCACCAACTCCTTCTGTTTGAAATGTTCGAATTTAGCCACAATAGGACGCGGGCGCTGGTGGTCGGACCTTCTTCCTCCGAGGCGGTGGACCCTGTGGAAGGAGATCTTCTGCACCTCCTCCTTGGGGAGCTTCAGGTGGACCTGTAAAAAGGATCTAACGGTGGCCTCGGGGTCTTCTCCTACCTCCTCTGGAACCCCCGCGACCACTAGATTGTCCCTCATGCTCCTCGACTGAAGATCCAGGAGGGTTTCCTTGATGGATCGGTTCTCCTCGGAGAGACGGGCGGTGTCACTGCTCAGGGTCTTCACGGTCTCTCTGAGGGCCTGGTTCTCCGCTGCGAGCTCCCGCACCTGCTGCTGGCTGAATTCCAGAGACTCCCGCAGACCTTGAAATTCTCTATGGAGGATCTCCAGCAGATTGAGGCGGCCATCAAAGCTGGAGAGCTTTTTGTCAATCGAATCCAGGATATCGCTCATTCCGCTGCCTGGAGAGGACACAGCCCCGGGAGAGTCCTCAGGCCGTTCACGCTTGGCGGAGGGGGTGGTGGTGGCGGTTCTGGGCTTCACCATGTTGCAGGTATTAAAACACTCGTCGATGAAATTCTCCAGGTCCTCCAGGCTGACAGAAGCTTAATACTCTTAACAGGTTATGTTAGTTAGCAGGAAATGTTTTAATATGGCGGAAAAATGAAACAAGATCGAAAATGTTTGTTCAAATGCTTACGCGCCGCCAAGTCGACTCACCACACTCGTCTCGCTGGGTCTCGCGATACTACAGCATCACGCGATCGTCCTCGTGCTCTGACTTTTGACACATTACTTGTGAGAAACTTGTATCAAAACTGATCTATGTCCGATATTGGAACAAGGGGGGAGGGGGGAGTCGACCAATCAGAGTGCAGGACTCAGAGGACTTGTAAAGTTCGAAATATATTCAAGGATTCGGACTTCCAGCCACCATAACTCTTCTGATAAATGTTCAAATGTGACAGCAAGTATCTCAATCCTTTTGTATCAACACACAGAGTGATCTACAAATGCATTTCAAAAGAAAAAAAATTTTTTTGCATTTTAATAAGAAGTGATCTCTTTGAGCTGTAAATGGAGACCGACTAAGGGACCGTTAACAAAGTGCAAGCTACGTGAAAACACCATTCTGTAAAAATCTATCAAATTTTCTGTACTGTCTAATCATGACCCAATTTTCCTACTACAACAGAGATTGTCATAAGTTCACTTTGTTTATTTTAAATAATATTTTAAAATTTAAATGTGGATCATGTGAATCAGTCAAAAATGCCCCATAGTTCAAAAGATACTGAAGCTAACAAAGTAATGTTCTGATATAATCTTTGTTGTAGTAGGACAATTGGACCATGATTAGTTGGTACAGAAAGTGTAGTGACAATAGCTTCAAAGCTATTGAGCACCATTATTATGCGTCATATCTCTATTAAAATTGGATAAAATACAGTAAAATAAATATGGACTTTCTCACAAGATATTTATTGTAGCATGAATATGTTGACGAGTCTTCATTACCAGCTCAAATAAGTGTAGAAATGTGTCCTTTTGAGAGATTTTTGACTTTTTCAATATGGTGTTTTCATGGAACTTTCTGTGCTGCATTCTGCCGTTCTCCCATTACTGCAAGGAATAACTTTGATCTCATCAAGTTTAGATCAGTACGATACGAGCAAAACTCGCAATATAAGTGCCAATATTGCGATGACGATACAACTTGCGATTCATGAACAAATAGCAAAACAACCAAAAACATGATTTCCTTTTCACTGCAACTGTTTAATTTAAATAAGAATCAACATAACTTAAATTATACTGTAAGTTACCCTCGTCAACATGGAAGGTATGTAGATGAGGGGAGGCTCCCTCCTTCATGGGGACACCCCTGAGGTTTTTCGTTTTTTCCGAAATCCATTTTTTTGGGAGTTTTTCCTTACCGTGAAGGGGGGTCTAAATGCAGGGATGCCAGTATAGCTTAGTCAGTTTGTTAGTTCAATTTAATATTTTCCTATTGAATTCTATGTATTCATGATCCTTGTGATTTTATGTTTAACATTTTTTTAATTACCGATACAAAGCCCATTGAGACAACTATTGTTGTGAATTTGGGCTATATAAATAAAATTGAATTGAACAGACATAAAGAGCTTTATCCGATTGGTCAGATGCATAAAGGGATTTAATTAGTTCATTAAATACTTCAAGGTGCCATAAGATTGTTTTAACACATTTAAGGTTACCATTTATTGCAATTTTTACCAACTTTTGCGATATGCGTATTGCACAGCTTGATATCGCGGTAACGATAAATTAGCGATTTATTGTGCAGGTCTAATCAAGTTCATAAGAGTGGCTTAGTGCTGGACCCTGAGGAGGACAGCTGTGTGCAGATGCAACTAGGAACATCCCCGGGCTTAGTGGAGGGTCTATGCAATCGCTAAACATCTTATTCTGCTTTCTGCTGTTATGCACACACGCAAAAAATGTCTGTCCTAAATGGTAGGAGTGTATTTGAGAGTAGGCATGGGAAAAGTTATACCTCATAGCCCAGGGTACGAGAAATTGTCGATGCAATAAAAAAGTAAAATTAAACAAAGATGGAAATTCCGTCACAACTCAAATCAACACCATATAATACAGTCCTGGCGATAACCTGCTTGTTCAAGGTTACTCCTAGTTAAACCAAGTGTCTTCATAACCCATCATATTGAAAACTACGGAGCCCGTGTCATGACATTAAAAAATAAAACTATATCTCGTTCCGACAGATTAATATCTTGTTCCCACAAATTAATATCTTGTTCGCACGAAATAATATTCCGTTGCCTTGAAATACTATTTCATTCCCTCCAAATAATGAATTCGTTCAAACGAAATAATTAATTTGTGCGAAAGCAATAATTATTCACGTCATAAGTCATTCATAAACACGGATATGCTCTCCGTCCGGCTGCAAAAGCCGCTTTCAGCGGTAACTTCCATGTCTCTGTGACCCACATTGGTTCACGAAAGGAAAAGTAAAACAAGAATTATCAATTTATTATTGTCTCAGTGAATATAAGAAAAATATCACAAGATTTATGATACCTAAGCTGCTTTGCCAAATGATTCAGCGGACATAACTCCTAGCTCTGCCGCGTAGCTCTTTTGCTTTTCATGCCGGCATTCGGGCAGCTGGCTGGCCGGTAGACAGACAGCAGCTGATACTGTAGTTTAGGGTCGAATAGGAATAATAATATTCAGGACATGTCTTTTATTAACATACTCTTTAGCAGTCGCTTTAGATTGGAAGGCTAGTAGGCTACATGCTAACTAGCCGATCATTTATCCTGTTATTCACATGATAGATTTACAGCAGATACCTTCACATTTCTGTCTGTGTGTGTCTCATTACATTGTATTGAAGACCCAGGATGTTTAGAGATCAGATTTATTTATTTTAAAAAGCATAAAATAATCGGTAATGATGTTCATTCACATGATCCTGGTCTCTTTGAATGAAAAAAATGTAATTTTAACAATAACGTTTAACAATAATTCATACTTTCTTTCCTTTCTTTTTGTAGCATTGATTGATTTTATTTAGTCAGATTTTTAAATTTAAAGCTGAGGATCTCTTGAAACTGTAAATAAGTTAATCTGCTGACATAAAATCTACAGGCCTGTGTGTGATCTGTTAATCCTTCGGAGCAAAATATTGGTAAAAAGTTTGATTTAAAATATTTAAAGCACATATATTATTTTATGCAGCACAAGTGTTTTGGATTAGATGAACAGCAATAATAAGCAAAATAATGATGGATCACCAAAGGAACCTCGATGTATTTAACAGAAAAAGCATTTTTAACTTTTATGTTAATTTTCACACTGTCTTATTGTTAAGGACTTGTGTGTCTTTGTCCAAAGTAAAAAACAAAAATATCAAAATCATCAATTCATCCGTGCAAAATGACACCCATCTGGAACAACCCAGACATCCTCATAAACAAAAAAATTATCCACTTCCCAGCTTGGCAAGCGGGGGGCATAAAACAACTAGAGCACATAATTATTGATAGAAGATTCATAACTCCCCAGGAACTTCAAGACAAACATGGAATATATAACTTCTTGGAATATCAGCAACTTAAATCAATTATTACTAAAAAGTTTAAATACAGAGACAACGATTTAAAGCTACCAGATGTAGTTACCACTCTGATCAATTTCTCAATGAATAAAACTCTCTCCAAAATATACAAACTTTTATGTAATTTAGATAACAATATTTCACTTCCGACAACAAAATGGGATGCGGATTTGAGCATCAGCACAGATGAAAGTTTTTGGTCAGAACTTTGTCTAAACATCTTTAAAATGACAAAAAATCCAAATCTGCAGCTAATCCATTTCAAAACTCTTCACAGAATTTACTACACTGGACAGAGGATGTTCAAGATGGGTCTCAGTAACTCAGACATTTGTCAGCACTGTGACAGTAATCTACCCGACAATTACATGCATGCACTATGGTTCTGCACGCCTGTCCAGGCTCTCTGGCAGCAGGTATGTGCCGATCTATCAGTCTGGCTTAAGGTTTCAATCACAGCTTCACCGTCACTTTGTGTGCTTGGTGACATGAGTGCCATCGATGTAGAAGGAGGATTAGGCTCTATCATTTTCATAACTCTTTGCATTGCTAAAAAAACTATTTTAATAAATTGGAAAAGCAAAAAAAATATAAATATAAGTCAACACAGAAATCTGCTGCTTGATCATATCAGCTTGGAAAAAATGTCAGCCCAAAGTTCAAGTAACTTTGAAAGAATTCGGTCTCTCTGGTCTCCCATAGCTAACTCCATGACTTAGGGGGTGGGGGGGGCCTGGTCGTCGCTGCTCCTTGCCCTTCTGCCGTGGGCCGGGGTGGGGGTCGGGGCCTCCGGTGCCTGGCGGGGGGTGGTGGGGGCTCCGTTGGTCGGGGAGTCGGGTCCGGCGCCTGGGTGGGGCGGGCTGGGGCGCTGCGTGGTCCTCTGGGCTTGGGTGTGGGGGTGCGTTGTGGGGGGGGTGGGTGGTGGTGGCGGTCTGGCTTGGCTTGGGGGGGTGGTCCCTTTGCCTGTGCTGGGGGGGGTTGGCGGGGGGCGCTGCTCGGGGGGGGGGGGGCCAGCGGCGCTGGATGGGCTTCCCATCTACACCTGGGGCTGGGATCGGCCCTTCCCTGGCTCTGGGGCGGGACGGGACAACCCTCTTGGGGCCCCCGGTCGCTCTGGGTGTCATCCGCTTCGGCTGCGGGGTCTGGGGTGGGGGGTCTTGTCGGCCCTGTCCTGTGGGGGGGCATTCTGGGGGAGGGGGGGGGGGCACTATTGGTACGGGGCAGGGGGGGTTGACGGGTCGGGGTCTCCGCTGAGGCCATCGGCGGTTTCCCCGGCCGGTTGGCTGCCTCGGTCCCGTCGGGGCCTGACCAGAGCTCTTCTAGGGCCGGTGTTTGGGGGTGGGGGCCTGGGCTTGCTCCGGGGGGGGGCGGCGCTTTCTGGCTCCTCTCTCACTGTGTGGGGGGGTGGTGGTGCTGGGCCTGGGGTGTCGGCGCCTCCGGGGGTGGTGCCCCTGGGCTCGGTGGGCCTGGCCCCCTTGCTGGGGGGGGGGGTGGCTGTTTGACCACCGGGGGACAGTCTATCAGCTGTCCCCAACTTACCCCCTTCCTCATATAACCTCATAATAGGGTGAGGGGACGGGGGGCTTAGCCTGCGATGAGCCTTGGGGGGGGGGGTTTACTAGGCAGTGGCCCCCTCCTATGGTTGCCGTATGGAGTGGGCCCCCCCTCTTTCGGTTTTATTTGCACTTTAGACATGTAGGGCCCTTGGTAGGGGGGGTGCTTGGACATCACTGCCAGCAAGCAGCAGATGTCCTCCTAGCACCCTACCCGCCAATTTTAACCGCACCTTAGACATTTAGGGCCCCTTGGTGGGGAGGGTGAGGGGACGTCACTGTGAGTAATCAGAAGATGTCCCCTTAGTGCCCTACCTGCCAATTTTAACTGCACCCCCCTTAGTACACACACCCCTCCCCCCTTAATATATACATCCCAACATAAACACACACACATGCAAACACACACCCTTTCAAACACACATACACGCACACACATGTTGCAAGGAAGGTGGGACCTGGGTCCATCTGTCCCCTGCCTCTTCCCTGGTGGGGGGTACGGGCCCCTTTGCAACGGCGGCTGTGTCCCCGGGGTGCCGGCTTCCTGGGCCCGGCGGTGCTCTCTCCGCGCGGTGGGGGGGTTCACATTACATCTGAGCCGGGGGTGTCTGGTCCCTGGGGGGTGGGTTCTGGTCCTTGCTCCTGGGTGCTGGGCCCCGCCAAATTTCCAACTGTGGCCGAGCCTGGTCGGGCCATATTTACAACACCCCTTGTGGGCCCTCTTTTTTTCCCCGGGGTTCCCCCCCTCCTGGGCGGGGGCGGCGGGCCCCCTGCCTCGCTCCTCCCTGGACCAACCGTGGGCCGGGCGGGTGGCTGCCTGGAGTGCGGGGCGGGTCTCCCTTGGGGTGTCCTGGCTCGTACCTGGGGTTGGGGCGGGGGGATGCCCGGAACTCCTGGGTGGTGGTGGGGTGCTCGTTTGGGGAGGTGGGCGTCCTTCTCTGGTGGGGCCCTGCGTTGGGTTCTCCCGGCGCGGCGGGGGGGCTGCTCTCCTGGTTGGGCTGGGGCGGCGCTCTCCTTCCCTCCGTGCCTCCCTGGCCTCTGGCTCTGGGGGCCTTGCGGCGGCCCTGCTGGCCCTGGCCTGGGTGGTGGGCTTGGTCGCCCGGGCGGCGGTTGTTCCCTGCCGGTTCCCGTGTGGCGTTGGGGGGATTCCGGCTGCCGATGCTGCTGCGGTGGGGGTCTTGGGGTGGGGATGGCTGGGCACTCTCCCTCCTTCTTTTCACATTCCACCATCCATTTTAGAAGAACATAAACACTCACCTGAGCACTGGTGTTAGCTCACCTTTGCACTAACAGTTTGCATGACTGAATGACTGAAATATTTCACACTAGTTGGTTTTAAGGCATAAGTATGCGTGTGAACACTATCTGTTTTGTGTACATGTCGACAGGTGGACATTTTTGCAGCTAGCAGGTGTGTTTATAACATTTGAGTGTGTGTGTGGACAGGCCCCGCCCTTTTTGTACTACATTTGAACCTTACCATAATGATTAACAACCAGTAAACTTGTTGCTTTATGCTGCTTCATGGTCTTACTCCCCTTCCCCTCCTATTATCACCCCCTACCCCCCCCTCTCTCTAACGTCCCTCTCTCTTCTTCCCCTCTTTCCTTTTCCGTCCGGTCCAACACCAAAGATTTTCAAACATGATTGAAATCAATAAAGTTTGGCCTCAATTACAAAAGGGGTTTATTCAGACATACCTTTGGTTTGTCTGAAGATTAATAACCCCTCTTGTTGAAGTAAAATATGTCCAACACAAGAGGCCCTCAGCTCTCATCTGTCTGCCCAGCTGTTGGACAGGACAAGTTAAAAAATAAAAAATAAAAACCTCATGATATAATGCTAGTTTCACTTCATTTTTCAACATTTATTGATGAAAATCAAACAATAGTTCAGATATAAATCTGCATTGTAATACAATGTAACCTCCGGCCGGACACAGTCGGAGCTCTGACGTTTTTTTCTGCTGCAGACACTTTAAATACGCCAATTGCTACACTAACATAAATAAATAAAAACCCTGTTTTATTCAATTCAATTCAATTCAATTTTATTTGTATAGCCCAAAATCACAACAACAGTCGTCTCGATGGGCTTCGAAGTAAAACATGAACTCAAAAGGATCATGAATACAAAGAGTTCAATAGGAAAATGCTAAAATGAACTAACAAACTGACTAAGCCAAGGGTCAGCAACCCATGGCTACGGAGGCCCATGTGGCTCTTTCATCCTTCTGTTGTGGCTCCCTGTAACTTTGGAAAATAATGAGTATTTTATAATAATTAAATTTTATTTTAGTTTGTTCATTTTTCATGGCATTTCAAAGGCGCTGCTGGCTCCGCACAAAGCGGGTGCGACGTAAAAAACAGCTTCGTAATGAGCTTGTATTTATCGGGCGAGACCTGCAGAGCTTATAGCAGGAGGAGACGCGCTCCGATCTTCTGCCGTGAACTTGACGTGCTGCGGGGCAGAGACCAACTCACTGATGACAGAGTTCGCGCCAGCGTTGCCAGATAGTCACAGGTTTCCAGCCGAAAAGTCATCTGAAAACCGCCAGACCCAGCCAAAAACCGGCCAACACAGCTTTTGTTGATGTTTTTTTTCGTACTGGACTGATAAAATAAAAGATTTTTCTAAATAAAAGATAGTTCAGACTAATAATAAAATGTTTAAAATATTGAATATTTCTTCAGCGGGCCGCCTTCTTCCATTCATTTGCTTAACCCGCTCTATCCCCGCTATAACCTGCGTCCGGCTCTTTCATCCTTGTGCTGCGCTGGAGCGCCCCGCCTACCGTATTTTGCGCTTTCTGTGTCGGACACACTGAGGAGCGCGGGGGAAACAACTCTCAGCTACAGAGGATGTGAACAGGTGAACAGGTAGAGAGGAAAAGCAGGTGGAGAGGCGGAGGAGGGGCTTTGGCATCAAACTCTGTCAGAGAGATGCAAACACGGGCGTCAGATTGAGACGCAGCTTTCCCTGCAGGAGTTGAAGCAGAGACTTTCTCTGGGATGATTTTATGAACTCAAACATGGAAACATGATTACCAAGTAGAACTCTTCAAAATAATAAACCTGATCTCCACATTCTCAGTGTCTACCATGCATTGACAAACACATCGCTCCATGCAGCGATCAGAGCAGAACCAGTAACTCCTCCCACACGCGGCCGCGGTATCATCCTTTAAAGAACATAATGTGCATTTGCAGCGACGTATGCTTCAGACGATGTCCGATTGGCCAATCTACATGTCAATCAAGCCCCGTACTTCTCAGTGAGGATTTTGATTGGCTGGTGGATTTTAAAGAAGTACTTTTTTTTTTAAATCTTTTCTGGCCTGCGATCTACACTCATGTCATTGAAGATCGACCGGTCGATCGCGATCGACGTAATGAGCACCTTTGAATAATATATACATGCATAAAATATATAATGATGTCAAAACGGGTTGTGGCTGCGGGTGCTTTTTTTTTTATTAGGGGTGGTCCCAAATGGCTCTTTGAGTAAAAAAGGTTGCCGACCCCTGGACTAAGCTATACTGGCATCCCTGCCCTTAGACCCCCCTTCTCTGTAAGGAAAAACTCCTAAAAAACCGGATTCCGGAAAAACGAAGAAACCTCAGGGGTGTCCACATGAAGGAGGGATCCTCCCCCAGGACGGACAGGCGATTTACCAGAACTCTTAGAGAAGAATTAACTTATCTAAATCTACAACTACATATATAAAGTCCAGCAGACGAGCTTCATCCAGCCGTGGTTGGGGGGACAGTCGGGGGCGCGAGCCGCGCCGGAGACCGGATCCACAGCCAGGTGTAGGAGCAGGAGCAGAGGCGAGGTACTCGGTCAGGAACAGGAGCACGGATGAGCCAACTAAATTCATCATTTAGTTCTCCATGCCTCTGTTTGCTGCAGTGATTCATGTATTGTCCCTCTTTCCCCTCCTGGGGAGTGGGAGTGCTCCCAGATTCCAGTTGGTTCATCCGTGCTCCTGTTCCTGACCGAGTACCTCGCCTCTGCTCCTGCTCCTACACCTGGCTGTGGTTCCTGTCTCCGGCTCGACTCGCGCCTTTGAGAGCCGAATGGATGGTGAACACGGCGGGAGGACCGCCCCAAGCAAGACGAGTCGTGTTTCGCATTTGCAGCAATCGGAAAGAAAATGCGTCATGTAAACACACCGTTCGGAATACTCTGCCCCGGTCAGACTTGTTCGGATCAGAATTTCTTTCCGATCGAGATAGGTGGGTTATAACGATCGTTTATCCGATCGTGGAGCATGTAAACGGTTCATTCCGATCGTGTGTCACTACTGCTCTGGTTTACGTCATGCATAGATGGTGTTTTGCTGAGAGAAAGCATTGGAGCTCATACGGGACCAACCAGCCGCTCCGCTCTCGCCCCGCTGGCTCTCCCCTCTCTTTCACCCCTCACGAGGGAGATGCGGGGGGGATGCGTGCCCACTGACTTCTGGACCCGGCATCAACCGAACTCTGCGTTCGGGCTCCGGTGCCAGTGGACCGAGTGAACCTCTCTGAGCACAGCAGCTAGATTTATTAATGTGTTTGAGGGGAGGGTGCTTTGTTACGTGTGTGTTTTGTTGTTTTGTTATGTGTGAGAATTCGGACTGCGAGCCGAACCGCCGCTCTGGGTTAGCGGCGGCCGGACTCGCGAGGGCAGAGCAGAGCACACAGTGTGTGTGAGCTTAGAGCAGAAATGCCGCTCAGTCCTTAAAAACTGTTCAAAAAAAATCACACGGAACTGTGTTTACAGTTGTGCCCCGACAAATTAAAGGCTGATGTTATTCCCAGACATTTACGTTCAGCCAGGATGCAGATTGCAGCGTTTCCCGCATGGTTTGTCCTGGATTTTGTGTCCATCGAAAGGCTAATGTTGTTAGCTTGTGTTGTTATCCTATCCTAACACTGGGTTCTTCTTCCAGCTCCGTACTTCTTCCACAAAAAAAGCACTGACCACACGGATTAAATATAAAATGATGAGCGGACCGGCACTACATAATATTCATAACATTAATAAAAGCACGTTTGGAAGATCGCCTCGTATATTACCGAGCTGCTGCATAATATATGTGACACACTGACAGCAAAGGTTTGTTTACAACAGGACACATTTCCCTTCCCGTATTTTCAACACTATATTTTTTCGACACGATATTTTGCCCATGTAACCACGCACTGGTCGGCAATCCTGTAGATGTCGTTCACGTCGATTTTCGGGAGACCTTGTAGACAGCGGGTGAAATATGCCATCTTTCGCAATCAAAATCTGCCGTGTCGCTGTTATAAAAGTCGCAAACCGGAAATGGTCAGCCTCACACTCAAGGCGGCGGAAGTAGAACTCCTTAGTTACGTGCACGGAGCCTATTGTAAACTGATAGTGGCGCAGATTTTGTTTCCCTCCAAGCACGGCAACTACTACGTGCCCCCCCCTCGCATCGCCCCCAAAAAGAACTGGTCTAATGAAACTTTTTTTTTATACTTAAATATTTGTCTGTGAGCCAGATGTGGCCATCACAAGAGCCGGATATGGAGATTGAAATTGAAAGCAAAAAATAAGCAGATATTTAATATTTTCATTTACAACTCAGAAAGTTTTGTGTGCAACATGATGACATAAATATCCTTACTTACTTTATAATGAATAATTGACATCCACTTGGCAGTCAGGCAGCTTCAGAACAAAGGAAAGGAAAACTTTCAGGTAAATAAATCAAATGAAAACAATAAATTAATAGAGTTCCTAAAGCTTTATACGAAACAATAGTAACAATAATTGCTAATTCTTAAAGGACACTAGAGGTTTTCTGATAAATAGTGTGGTCTACGCAAATATGAATTTAGTGCATTTAGCACTGTGTGCATATATATATAAATATATATATGTGTGTGTGTGTGTGTGTGTGTGTATGTATTTGTATGTATGTGTGTGTGTGTGTATATATATTTATATATATATATATATATATATATATATATATATATATATATATATATATATATATATATATACACAGTGAGGTCAATAAGTTCTTCCACTTAGAAAACATGGAGGAGTCTAAAATTTTCATCATAGCTGCATTTCCTCAGTGACAGACAGAATCTGAAGAAACATTTAGAAATCATGTTGTACGATTTTTTTTAACAATTTATTTGTATATCACTGTGACAAATAAGTATTTGATCACTTGAGTTAAACAACTTTAATATTTGGTACAGAAGCCTTTGTTAACAATTCCAGAGGTCAAACGGTTCCTGTAGTTCTTCACTAGGTTTCTACTCACTACAGCAGGGATTTTGGCCCACTCCTCCATACAGATCTTTTCTAGATCTGTCAGGGTTTGGGGCTGTCGCTGAGCAACACGGAGTTTCAGCTCCCTCCAAAGATTCTCTATTGGATTACAAGTCTACAATTTTTACAGTTTACAGGTCTACAATTTTGTCTCTTGTGTCTTTTGACAGCTTTTTGGTTTTGCCCATGTTGGTAGTTAGACTTCTGACTGATTGTGGGGGGGCACAGGTGCCTTTATGCAGGCTAACCACCTCAAACAGGTGCCACTAATTTAGAATCATGAGCAGAGTGGAGTTTGACTATTTAAAAGCAGAACAGCAGGTCTTTGCTGCTCAGAAATCTATCTGATCATCAAGTGATCAAATACTTTTTTGTCACAATAATTTACAAATAAATTGTTTTAAAAAATCATACAACGTGATTTCTGAATGCTTCTTCAGATTCTGTCTCTCACTGTGGAAATGCAACTATGATGAAAATTTTATACCCCTCAATGTTTTCTGAATGGGAGAACCCGCTAAACTCACTTGCTGACCTCACAGTATATGTGTATATATGTGTATGTATTTGTGCATGCATTTGTGCATGTGTTCAGAAACTGATAGAGAAAGCTGAATAATTTATTATAAAACACTAAAACCTGATTTGATCAATGAATGTGGAAAAATCTCTTGATCCTGTTGTACTCAGGAAGATTAAAGAGTATCTTCCAAGTCAACAATTGTACAAGGTGACAGGCCCTGTGACATATTGTATTTGATAATGAAAATCAGTGAGTCAGTATAAGAACTTAGAAAAAGAATGTTAAAATTCTTTCTTTTTTCTAAAGCTGTTTTGTCAGTTATTTTCTGACAATGTATGTAAACCATGACCTCCACACAAAAGTCAGTTTAATTTTTATTTTATCTTAAATTTAATATTTTAACAAAGATAATGTTAAACGCAGAGCAGCCTAAAGCCACATTTGCTATCTCTGTGGGACAAAAAAGCATCACTGCACATTCTCAACTTGTCTACAAAACGAAATAACTAACGGCTCTATTTGCTGATTTGGGCCAAAACAGACAATAACATTTCTATACCTTATAGTATGTAAGCAAAACAAAAAAAAAAAGCTAACATTTGTCTGCAGAAGAAACAATGCTGACATCTTTTTAATTAGAGTTGGTGACTTTACTGTGGCCAAATGGTCATTGTCCTTACATACTGTACTATGAGGTGCAGGTTGGATTAAGCAGATCACATATTTTATTTACATTAAAAGGAAGAGAAAACAGATTTTTCACAAGTCATCCCTTACTCTCTTTGAATCTACAAGGATTGTTTTGTTTATCTCAACACTCTGACCTAATGTTTTTTGATCAGGCCCTGATTTCTTCCGTGCTTTTAGCATCCTGTAGAAGTAGGTCAGTTACAGCAGGTTGACTGTTTTAGTTCAGTGTTTACAACTCTAAATTCTTCAGTACTCTAGCCAGTTTTGAATCAACTGGTCTGCTGAGGAGTTTAGGTTAGAGCACTACTTTCTGCATTCTCAAGGACATAAATGCATCTGCTTAAAAAAGCATTTGTTTCCTAATAAAGCCTGATGTGGCCCCAGCCCAACTCAGCTCATCTCATTACTTCTATGATTAATGCCCCTTGACTCAATGTCAGACTCACCCTTAAGTGTTGTCTTTGCTGTTTAATGGTTACATGCTTTTTTTCTTCTCCATGAAAGGAAATTGGCAAAGAAGCGTAAAGAGACCCTGAACAGCACTCGCCAAGAGATGACTGTGATGGTCAACTCGATGGACAAGAGCTACACAGAGCAGGGTACCAACTGTGATGAAGTGTTGTCCTTCATGGACACACACAACCACACACTTAACACCCAGAGCGAATGTGCGCTCACGCTCAATGGCGGAGGTAAGAGCCTGTTGTACTCACACTTTTGCACAGATGCATAAGCTGAAAAGACGAAATAATTTTTTAACATGTTATTAACATTAATCATTTTTACTTAAAATGTCTTTAATTTGTTTGTAGGACTAAAATCCATCTTTAATTTGAAAACAAAGGCTTAGATTTTTTGTTGTTGTTGTTTTCCCTTTTTCCACCTTTCTTTTTCTTGAAATAAATAAAAAGAAATTCCGTACTTTTTTCACCTTCCCATTATTTTCAGGTTTATTACATACAAACATCAAAGGTTGATGTCCAAGTCTCTAGCTCTCTTGTCTTTCCCTAAAAGGGACTCTGCTGTTGTGAAAACCATTTTGTAAAAACTCCTTAATCTGCAAGTACCGGTAATCTGGCAATCAGATATTGTTGATAAAGACATTTTTAAAATCCCAAACTAGACTCCAAATCTAATCAGTAAGCGTCAGGAGCCCCACGGAGTCTGTTACAAGTATCAGTGTAGCCCATACTACATACAATTGATTTTTGTCTTACCAGGTAAATACTTTTTTAATGGGCAACTGAGCCAAATCTGAATCCAGGACACGACCCGTTTTAATCCCAGTCAAAAGCACCAGATTAAAACCCACAGCAGTTTTTTATCTCTGCAGGGGGTGAGCCCCGAAAGGGCTATGACCTTGGTTAACTGTCTGCTGGTGTAGAACTTCAAATCTGGCCCTCTAAAAAAGATTTAAATATGTCACTTCTTTATCCCTTTGAGGAGGAGATGCCCTCTGTGTCTGCCTCCCCCACACAGGTTTTATTGAAGTTATTTATTTGATTGAGACAATTCACACTAATGACCATCTGTTTAGACAGCGGTAAATGTCGGTATGCTGGATTACGTTTTTCTAAATTACATCCTTAGACTCTAGACAGGTTAGCATTGGAACATAATGAGGCATTGGATGAAAATCAGTGACGTGGAGTCAGATGAGGCAAGTGAGGCACAGCCTCACCTGTCATGATCGTGATAAAATGGAAAAAGGTAATTTAATAAATATTATTTTCCACTGATCTGTGTTAAAGATAGATTTTCAGTCAACTCGAAACGTTTTCCGCAGTTTCTGAGGTAAAAAATTGCCTAATTTAAGTGTTGCGCGATCACAGACGGAGCGGAAACTCCTGGTGAGGCTCTGAAGTGCTGTGCCTCATGTCTGACTGCAGGACTCAATGTTAACAGAGACGTGCGATGAGAATGCTGCTATAAGCATGCAGAAACGCAGCAGATTAGACTGGCCTCACCAGCAGGGGGCAGACGTGAGCTGGCAGCTGCTTTGTAGCTACACTGCTGCCGCAGAAACAGACTAGGAACGTTTTTCTCCATTGAGAGCGAGAGACTCATATAAAATAAAGGAAAATAAGGAGGACTTTTCCAACAGATCATAGAGCTTTTTGTGGAGAAGGGTTGGCGCATGGACTCATAAAATAAAACAAACATGGTTTTTAATTTTTGTTTTATAAAAATAACATGGGAGTAAGTGGGAAAAAAATTAAGTAAAACTAAATTGTAGGCCTAAATTTTTTATTTTTATGATAATTTTCACAGACATCATTTGATAACATTAAAGCACCAGAATTAGAAGTTGGAAAAATACCAGAAATAGTTACTGAGGGTCATATGTGTGCTGAACACATCTGTATACTTTAATTTGTTTACAGTACATGTATACATAATAATGAAAAAATAGTGTGTGTACATGAATAATGTATACACAAGAAGAGTGTTCTATCCTTGGCTATGACAGAAATATTCTCTGTAGGACAAATATGTTCTTGTGTGTATCTTATATGCTGTTTTCCTCCTGTTAAATGAACGGTAAAATATACAGTTAAATCTGACTGAACTGATGAAAATAGATACACATCGAAAAGGCAGTGCATTAATAAGCGGGTTAGCTGTTCTAGATTGTAGTGGGTTTTTGCAGAAAGAGCATTTGGTCCAATGGCTTTTTTTCACAGTGGTTTCAGATTTCTTGTCTTTAAGATCATGGGTGTTCCTCGAATCGTTCATGGTGTGAATCATGTGTCACATACAAATGCACTATATTTAAAGTAAGGTTTATCTAAATGATGGGAACTAGTGAAACAGCACTCATCATTTTTGCCTATGCTGGGGGGAGGGTGGCTGGAGGGGGCTACCGTGGGGTTGGGGGTGTGTCTGCGCTGGATGTGCTTCCATCCACTCACTCCTTCCCTAGCTCTGGGACAGGGCGGGGCAACTCTCTTGGGGTTGTTTTGGGAGACAACTATCATTGCCGCAGGGTCTGGGGTGGTGGGCAGGAAAGCTGGTTGGCCTTGTCAGGGAGGGGCTTCCTAGGAGAGGGGCAGGGTCTACTATCAGTACGGGACCTTTGAGGTTTGGCGGGTTGGGGTCTCCGCTGAGGCAATCAGTGGTTGCTGTTGGCTGTTCAGGCTGCCTCGGCCCCGTCAAGGCCTGACCAGAGTTCTCCCAGGGGCGGCACTTGGGGGCATGGGCTTGCTCCGGGGGGCGGGGCTTTCTTGGCTCCTCTCTCTTTGTGTAGGGTGGGGGGGGTGGAGCCCCTGGGCTGAGGATACCTGGGCCGAATGATAGGGGGGCTAGGGGATGGCTGTTTGACCACCGGGACACACAGTCTACCAGCTGTCCCCGACTTACCCTTTTCTTCATATAGCCACTTCTTAGTGTGTGTGTGTGTGTGTGGGGGGGGGGGTCAGCCTGCGATGCACCTTGGGTGGCGTAGCTACTTGGCAGTGGACCCCCCTCCCATGGTTGCCTTATGGAAACACCCCCCCCCCCCTTCTCGGTTTTAATTGTACCTTAGACATGTAGGACCTTTGGTAGGGGAGGGGTGCTTGGGCATCACTGCCAGCAAGCAGCAGATGTCCTTTTAGCGCCCTACCCGCCAACTTTAACTGCGCCCTTTAGTACACACACCCTTTAACCCTCAAAAATATAAACTCCAATACACACGCGCTCACAAACACATATACATTGTACAAGAAAGGTTTGACCTCTGACCATATGTCCCCTACCCCATCCCTGGCAGGGGTTTCCGGGCCCTCTGCAACGGCGGTTATGTCCCTTGGGTGCTGGCTTACTGGGCCCGGCAGCCCTCTCTCCACACAGGAAGAGGGATCCCTGTGCTCTCTGGCAAGGCCAGGAACCGGAGATCACATCACACCTGAGCCTGGGGGTGTCTGTGTACCTATGGTGTGGGTTCTGGTCCTTGCCTTCTTGTGCCGGCCTTCTCCAAAATTCCAACTGTGGGTGAGCCTGGTCGGGCCATGTTTATAGTACTCCTTGTGGACCCCCTCCACTTTTGGGTAGGGATGGGTATCGTTAAGGTTTTAACGGTACTACTACTCTTATTGATGCTGCTTATCGGTCCGGTATATTAACGATACTCTTATCGATACTTTGAGGGCAAAAAATGAATAAATAAATAACAAATTAAGAACAAAGTTTTTTATTTCTTCATTATGCAACACCATTGTTTTTTCAACAAAACCTTTTTACTTCATACATGATGATGTTACAGTACAAACCTGGACTGCACGTGGATGTGCTAGACCAGGGGTCAGTAACCTGAACCTCTCAAAGAACCATTTGGATCAGTTTCCCACTGAGATGAAAGCACAGGGAGCCGCAACACTATGGTGTGTTAGAAAAAAGGTTTTTACCAATATATAGCAATAGTTCATTTAATTAAAAATACTGTCAGGATATTTATTTAATTATTTATTGTAGTTATTTGTATTATTTATGAGCGTGATGTTTCCTTTGATCTTTTGTCCATTTTCCACAACCTTGAATACTTTTCTGTCGGTCAAACACTCAGAGTTAAGATGAATGAGATGATGGAAACAGATTCACTTTGATGCAGACTTTCTATTTATTTATTTTCTTTAAATCCAGTAAACCCAATAAATTGTATTAATTTCATGGATGACAAATATTTTTTATTAGGAAGCAGCTGTTAGTTTGTTGCGGGTCTGGAATCATAAGCGGTGTGTCTAAGCCCCGCCCCCGCCTAGGATAGTGGGGGCGCCCTGACGAAAATTTAATTCATTTTACGCGGAAATGGGTGGTTTTTGTCTAGGGGGATAAAATTATATTTTTTTCTTTCTTGGGTGCTCATGTGTCTCCTACGAGATCGCCACTGACCGTCTTTCCAGAAAAACATTCCATCCCATCCCCTCCGCGTGCTCACGCTGCTCTCTTCCTCCTGCCTGCTCTGACGGTGTTAAAGACACCATGACAATCTGAGAACATGATGGTAATTTTACAGAAACACAGAGAGCTGCAGCATTTTGGACCGTTAAGCTCTTTCCACCATCGTATATCTTTGGTGGCGTTCCTCTGTGCGCGCGCCGCATACTGTCTGAACAACAGCCCCGCCCCCTGTGCACATAAATAGCCAGACAGACCTCTCCTCTTCACTGAGAATAGCGAAATTAATATGATCATTAATTAAAGGAAAATTGACTGACTTGTAGAGTTACATGTGGCAGATAAAGTTTATATCTTATGGGATACAAAAAAAGCGACCTCTCCAGTACCGATAGCAGAACCGTTGAAGTCAGATCTTAACGATACTGCGGTCTTGAAGAATGTGGCCCCGGGGTTCGTTCAGTACCGGGGCTCGGTACCCATCCCTACTCTTGGGCGACTTCCTCCTGGGCAGGGGTGGCTGGCTCCTGTCTCGTTCTCTCCTGGACCAACCGTGGGCTGGCGCGGGTCTCCCTTGAGGGCGCCCTAGCCCGTGCCTGGGGTCGGGGTGGGTGGATTCTCAGAACTCCTGGGTGGTGGTGGGCTGCCCGTCTGGGGCAGGGGCTGCTCTCCTGATTCTGCTGGAGCTTGCACTCTCTGTCCCCCTGTGCCTCCCTGCTGTCTGGCGGGGGGGGGGCCCTGTGGTCGTCCTGCTGGCCCTGGCCTGGGGGGGCGGGTGTGATTGCCCGGTGGGCGGTTGTTCTCTATCTGCTGCCGTGTGGGTGTCGGGGCGGTCCTGGCTACCACTGCTGCTATGGCGGGGGTCTTGGTGTGGGGATGGCTGGGCACTCTCCCTCCTTCTTTTTCCATCCCATCATCCACCTCAGAAGAACAGAGACACTCACTCCAGCACAGGTGCTGTCTCACCTTTGAACTGGTGGTTTGTGTGACTGAATGAAATGTTTCACATGTTGGTCTGAAGGCATAAGTATGTGTTTGTGAACATGAGTTGTATTGAAAACATGTTGACATGTCTGTTTGTGGACATTTTTGGAGCCAACAGGTATGTTTATAACGTTTGAGTGTGTGTGTGGACAGGCCCCGCCCCTTCTAGATTTGTATCACTTCTAGACCTGACTGTAATGATTATAAACATCGAACAACTTGTTGCTTTATGCTGTTTCATTCTTTTATCCCCCCTCCCCCCTATAATCACCCTCCTACCCCCCCCCCTCTCTAACATCCCTCTCTCTTCTTCTCTCCTTTTCCTTTCCATCCGGTCCAACAAAAAATGTTTCTGTCAATAACTACAAAAATGTCACTTTGGCGTAGGTGCCATGCAGAATGTAATATGAATGTATAACATGTACAAAGCTGTAAATAGAAATATGCAGATCATCAGGTGTTGTAAAAAAAGGGGCGGGATCATACAAGATTCCTCTTCAACCTACTCCTTTTTAAACACTGTCTTGTTTTTTCTATTTTATTTCAAATCTTGTGTTTATTTTCATTTGTGTTTGAAACAAAGAAATTGGAGAGAAAAATTGTTAAGATTTTACATTTTTAGGGGGCATGTCTTTATTTGGCTTGTGGGTAGACTGATGTGTGAACCTGAAAGAGCTTTAAGCTCTTCTTGGTGTTGCCTAGTTCCTGTTTTTTTAATCTTGAGTTGGATTGAGCAAATACTGTTTAACATGCCCCTCCCACTTTACGTCTAATTTTTGCATGCAAAAGTTGGTACAACACAGTTGGTGTTGACAGATTATCCTCCAGTGTGTAGCCATATATATATATATATATATATATATATATAAAGTGATCTATATAAAGTGATCCTTGAGATGCTTGGCTACAAGAGCAACTATCGAAGAAAACAGTACCCACCATCGAAGCAACGGTTAGAGGCCAAAATCAAGGCAACTCGGATGGATGTGAGTAAGCTGACAGAGGCTCAAAGAGGTACACTGAGAAAGCAAGTACCTAAGAGATACAGCCAGATGCCCATACCTGAAGCACTAGAAACTGTCAAACAAAGGCTCCTAGCCTTGAGCAGCCGCCTAAAGAGGTACACAAGAGACAATGAAGCCAGACAAATAAACAGGCTCTTCGCAACTCAACCCGCAAAAGTGTACGGACAGTGGCAGGGTCAAAACAGCCGAGCAGACCCACCAAGGCTAGAAACTGAACAGTACTGGAAAAGTATATGGGAGAAAGAGACAGCACATAACAGCAATGCTCAGTGGCTGGTCTCTCTGAGAAAAGAACATAGCAACCTCCCTGAACAGAATCCAGTAACAATCACAGTGGCAGACATCCAAGAAAGATTCTCAGGTATGAAGAATCACCGGGCCCTGACATGATACATGCCTACTGGCTAAAGAAGCTTACCGCACTCCACGAGCGCCTGGCAGCACAAATGAACCAGCTGCTAAGACATAGGACTCACCCAGAATGGCTAACGGAAGGGCGAACGATCCTGATCCAGAAGGATCCCTCAAAGGGTGCAGTCTGTCCACAACATGGAAGCTCATGTCAGGCATCATTGCAACCAAGATAAATAGGCACATGGATCAATTCACGAGTAACACACAGAAGGGCATTGGTAGAGACTCCAGAGGAGCCAAACACCAACTCCTGGTCGACAGAACAGTCGCTCAAGACTGTAAGTCACGACACACCAACCTGTGCACAGCCTGGATTGATTACAAGAAGGCCTATGACTCAATGCCACACACATGGATCACTGAATGCTTGGAGCTGTACAACATCAACAGGACTCTAAGAGCCTTCATAGGAAACTCAATGAAGCTGTGGAAAACCACCCTTGAAGCCAATGGGAAGCCACTTGCACAAGTGTCCATCAAATGTGGGATATACCAAAGTGATGTGCTGTCCCCACTGCTGTTCTGCATAGCTCTGAACCCCCTCAGCCAAATAATCACCAAGACTGGCTATGGATACCGACTCAGAAAAGGGGCCAACATCAGTCACCTCCTCTACATGGATGACATCAAGCTATATGCTAAGAGCGAGCGTGACATTGACTCTCTGATCCACACCACCAGGATCTACAGTACTGACATTGGGATGTCATTCGGGCTCGAGAAATGCAGCCGGATGGTGACTAAGAGAGGCAAGGTAGTCCACACAGGAGGGGTCTCACTCCCAGAAGGAACAATTGCAGACATCGAGGACAGTTACAAGTACCTTGGAATTCCACAGGCGAATGGCAACCTGGAGCAGGCAACAAGGAAAGCTGCAACAGCTAAATACCTCCAACGAGTAAGGCAAGTCCTGAGAAGCCATCTCAATGGCAAAAATAAGACCCGGGCAAAAAACAGCTACGCACTGCCAGTTATCAGATGCCCTGCAGGAATAATAAGATGGCCAAAGGAAGAGATACAGACCACGGATGTTAAAACACCAAAGCTCCTCGCCATGCATGGAGGGTTCCATCCCAAATCCAGCACCCTGAGACTGTATGCTGGCCGCAAGGAAGGAGGCCGAGGACTAGTGGGCGTAGAAGCCACTATCCAGGATGAATCATCCAAGATGTATGAGTACATCAAGCTCAAGGCCCCAACTGACAGTGTGCTCAGTGAATGTCTCAGGCAATGGAGAGCAGAGGATACAGTGCTGGAGGACAGATCCTCATGGGAGGACAAACCCCTGCATGGGATGTACCACCGGACCATAACTGAAGTGGCTGATATCAAGAAGTCCTATCAATGGCTTGAAAGGGCTGGCCTACAGGACAGCACCGAAGCGCTCATCCTGGCAGCCCAGGAACAAGCCCTGAGCACCAGAGCCATAGAGGCTCAGATCTACCACACCAGACAAGACCCAAAGTGTAGATCTACCACACCAGACAAGACCCAAGGTGTAGATGTACCACACCAGACAAGACCCAAGGTGTAGGCTGTGCAAAGAGGCATCTGAAACAATCCAGCACATAACTGCAGGGTGTAGGATGCTGGCAGGGAAAGCATACATGGAGCGCCACAATCAAGTGGCTGGAATAATATACAGGAACATGTGTGCAGAATATGAACTGGAAACCCCAAGATCAAAATGGGAAACACCTCTGAAGGTGGTAGAGAATGAGAGGGCAAAGATCCTGTGGGACTTCCAGATCCAGACTGATAGGATGGTGATGGAGAACCAACCAGACATTGTAGTGGTGGATAAAGAACAGAGGAAAGCCGTTGTGGTGGATGTGGCAGTGCCAAGCGATGGGAACATCAGGAAGAAGGAACATGAGAAACTGGAGAAATACCAGGGACTCAGAGAAGAACTGGAGAAAGCCTGGAAAGTGAAGGTGTTGCCTGTGGTAATTGGAACACTTGGGGCAGTAACCCCCAAGCTGGAGGAGTGGCTACAACAGATACCTGGAAAGACCTCAGACCTCTCAGTCCAGAAAAGCGCAGTGCTAGGAACAGCTAAGATACTGCAGGACCCTCCAGCTCCCAGGCCTCTGGTAGAGGACCCGAGCTTTTTTATTTTTATTATTTTTTTTAACTTGTCCTGTCCAACCGCTGGGCAGACAGATGAGAGCTGAAGGCCTCTTGTGTTGGACATATTTTATTTTAACAAGAGGGGTTATTAATCTTCAGACAAACCAAAGGTATGTCTGAATAAACCCCTTTTGTAATTGAGGCCAAACTTTATTAATTTCAATCATGTTTGAAAATCTTTGGTGTTGGACCGGACAGAAAAGGAAAGGAGGGAAGGAGAGAGAGGGGATGTTAGAGGGGGGGGGGGGGGGTGATAGTGGGAGGGGGGGATAAGACCATGAAGCAGCATATAGCAGACAGGTTTACTGGTTGTTTATCATTACGGTAAGGTTCAAATGTAGTACAAAAAGGGCGGGGCCTGTCCACACACACTCTGAAATGTTATCAACACACCTGCTAGCTGTAAAAATGTCAACATGTCAACATGTACACAAAACAGATAGTGTTCACGAACGCATGCCTATGCCTTTAAACCAACTAGTGTGAAATCTTTCATTCATTGAATCATGCAAACTATTAGTGCAAAGGTGAGCTAACACCTGTGCTCAGGTGAGTGTTTATGTTCTTCTAAAATGGATGGTGGAATGTGAAAAGAAGGAGGAGCGCCCAGCCACCCCCACACCCAGACCCCCACCGCAGCGGCAGCCGGAACCCCCCAACGCCACACGGCAACAGGCAGGGGACAACCGCCCCCCGGGCGACCAAATCCGCCGACCGGGCCAGGACCAGCAGGACCGCCGCAAGGCCCCCAGAGCCAGAGAGCAGGGAAGCACGGAGGGAAAGAGAGCCTCCCGCCGCAGCGCCGGAAGAGCCCAACGCAGGGTCCCACCCGAGAAGGGCACCCACATCCCCAGACGAGCAATCCATCACCACCCAGGAGTTCCGGGCATGCCCCCGCCCCAACCCCAGGTACGAGCCAGGACCCCCCAAGGGAGACTTGCTCCACGCTCCAGGCAGCCACCCACCCGGCCCACGGTTGGTCCAGGGAGGAGCAAGGCAGGGGCCAGCCACCCCCACCCTGGAGGGGAGCACCCCGGGGAAAAAGGGGGGCCCACAAGGGGTGTTGTAAACATGGCCCGACCAGGCTCGGCCACTGTTGGAAGTTTAGCG
The DNA here is from genome assembly GCF_053564925.1 of Oryzias latipes. Lineage (NCBI taxonomy): Eukaryota > Metazoa > Chordata > Actinopteri > Beloniformes > Adrianichthyidae > Oryzias > Oryzias latipes. The sequence goes on from NC_136253.1 coordinate 36,790,044, forward strand.
GGGCCCAGGGGCAAGGACCAGAACCCTTCCTCAGGGACATGGACACCCCCGGCTCAGGTGTAATGTGACCCCCCCCCCCCCCCCCCCGAGTGGAGAGAGTACCGCCGGGCCCAGGAGACCGGCACCCAGGGGACACGGCAGCCGTACCCGTACCCCCCACCAGGGAAGGGGTAGGGGACAGATGGTCCTAGGTCCCACCTTCCTTGCAAGATGTGTGTGTGCGTGTATGTGTTTGTGAGGGTGTGTGTGTGCATGTGTGTGTTATATGTTGGAGTGTATATTTTGAGGGGGGAGGGGTGTGTGTACTAAGGGGGGTGCAGTTAAAATTAGCGGGTAGGGCACTGAGGGGACATCTCCTGATTACTCACAGTGATGTCCCCTCACCCTCCCCACCAAGGGGCCCTAAATGTCTAAGGTGCGGTTAAAGTTGGGAGGTAGGGTGCTAGGAGGACATCTGCTGCTTGCTGGCAGTGATGTCCAAGCACCCCCCCTACCAAGGGCCCTACATGTCTAAGGTGCAAATAAAACCGAAAGAGGGGGGGCCCACTCCATACGGCAACCATGGGAGGGGTAACACTGTCAAGTAGCCCCCCCCCCCCCCCCCCCCAAGGCGCATCGCAGGCTAAACCCCCCACCCCTTCACCCTAATATGAGGTTATATGAGGAAGGGGGTAGGTTGGGGACAGATGGTAGACTGTCCCCCCGGTGGTCAAACAGCCCCCCCCCAGCCCCCCCCCCCCAGCATAGGGGCCAGGCCACCACAGCCCAGGGACCCCATCCCCCGAGGCGCCGACACACCAGGCCCAGCACCACCCACCCCACACAGAGAGAGAGGAGCCAGAAAGCGCTGACCCCCCCCCCCAAGCGTCGGCCCTAGAAGAGCTCTGGTCAGGCCTCGATGGGACCGAGGCAGCCAACCGGCCGGGGCAACCGCCGATTAGAGTGGACCCGAGCTTGGAGGAGAAACCACTCGCGGAGGGTGACAGGGCGTTTTTTTTAGTTTTTTTTTTATGTGTGATTACTGTTCTTTTTGATATTTGCAGCCGGATCCCCTCCCTCCACGTTCACGCTGCCAACAACCAACACACTTGGCTCATCCATGATGCCCACCAACTCCTTCTACCCAGGTAAACATGCTTCATTATTCCCTCACCCTGCAATGCAGTTATCATCTAGAAACTAATACCAGATGTATGAAAAACATCTGTAAAAAATAGTTTCTACTCCAATACTAAGGCCTTTTCTTGTGGAAACGATTGACCTAAACAAATTTCAACAGTTTTAACTTCAGTCTTTATGTTTTACCAGTATTCACATACGTCTAATATTATCGCTTCAAGGCCTGTTGTTTAGAAGGAGAAAAGGACAGTATGAATTATAATCAAGTAAATGAACTGTACAACTACTATTAGATGAAAGAATATGATCATTTTGAAATGTGACTAATATTTCAAACTTTTCATTTTCTTTTTTCTTATGTTTTTTTTGACTCCTTCTGGTTTTATGTGCAACTGTCTTTCCTCTTCCTACTGCACGTTTGGCGCCCCGAGCAGATCCCTTTGTGCCAACAGCTGTTCTCGGTGAGACACATTTTCTTTCTTCACTGCTTTTCCTTACTTCAGACACCTGTAAGCTAACAGAGAGAAATCACAGCTATGCAGGATAGTTAACCCAGAACCCAAACAGACATTTCTTTGGCGTTTTCTAAGTTCTTGATTTGTTTGTGAAGAAAAGGTAGCTAGTTCACCTTCACTCATGCCTGCTTCTCCCCCTGTCCTTACTCCCCCCATGACCCCCCCCCATGATGGGGGCTGTGCCACGCTGAGGTTGGCTTACACGCATTCCATCCTCATTGCGTGTCCCTCATTTGTTTGACCTTTCATGTGCATGGCCAAAGATGGTGATGGATTATACGTGTGTGTGTGTGTGTGTGTGGGGGGGGGGTGATGGGTAGGAGACAGTCTTCCCCAGCATTCATGGGTACTACAGTATGTTGATGCCATGTCAGCTGAGACACAAAAGATGGTAGAATGCTCTCCTTTTCTCTGAGGTTCCAAACTTCCCATTAAAGTCTAGCATTAACTGTGCTGCCCCCCCCCCCCCCCCCCCACTGCACATTTAACTCCCCTTCACCAAAACAACAAGCTATTCCATTATTCTTTTTAATGTAGCTCCCCCTGCCTTTGGCTAATCACTTTTGACCTACTTGTTTTTGTTTTGGTTTGTGAGTTTGAACATGTTGTTCAGCGTGAAAACAGAATAACGAATAGCATTTTGTATTTTGGTTAATTATTACTGCTCTGCGCTGCTCCGGCAGAGGAGCTTTGTGTGCAGCATCGCACGCGAGCATTTGATGTTGCTGCTAAATGGGGCATTAGAACTGTGGTAATTGCAAACTGAGGGCCAGGGAAGAAACGGGCTCCAACTTCACTGCAAGCACTGCACATGCAGTCTTAAGCTCCCACTTATCTTTGCATTCGTGTAACTTTAAGCAGCGTGTTTCGTCACTGTTTCTGTGACTACTGCTCGTGTTTGTTCCACATTTAATGAAGCATGAAACAACTAACATCAAATTACAGCAGCCAGAAAAAGTTGCATAGTTTTGGTGGTAACACTTTAGTCATGGAGTTTACAATCAGAATAGATCTGTGACGTGTTGAATTCAGTCGCCTATTCATTTGGGGAAGTAGACAACAAAGGGAAAACAGCTGTAGAAGCAGCTAAAATAACTGTTTGGGGAACAACTAAGATTTTATAGTAAATTAATCAGCATCAGTCAAACACAACTGAGGCTTCAATTCCATGAATTCCTTGCTTTTTTATGTCTTGCACTGTTAAAATTGCCCCATCCATCCACCTCATACCTCCCCTCTTGATTAGGCTCTTTAACTGCATTTTGAACTGGGATGACATGTGGTTGTGCCCTTTAACATAGACCTAGAACTACTGTAACGAGTTATCTTGCTGTATTGTTGCTTATCCCCTCTCTCCTGTCTCTTTTCCTCTTTCTCTTTACATACATAACCTCTTATGTATCTGCTATCTAAAAAGTACCCATTAATGGTAAGTTATCCCAGGTGGGCCCTGGGCTGGGGGAAGAAGGCTGTGTTTACTCAGGAAGCAAGCCCACACTTAGAGGCTGCTTCTGACATTTAATGCATGACACACGGTCATGTCAGCATCTCACCACCCTCTGTACTGTGCCACCATTAACTTAGCATGACCAAAGCACATACAGCCCCCCACCATGGCATCATGCATTCTCCTTCCATTTCTAGTTCCCCTGTGTTTTTTTTTTTTTTTAGATTTAATTAATTTTTTCTCTTTGTTCTGGATTGGGGGGGGGGGGCAGGTACATGCTGTGTCTGTGATGCTTCTGATGGTACCTGCTGCTCCCTGTGGGCCAACGCACCCCCTAGCATCCTTGCCCTCCATGTTTCTGGAGTCACTCCATCGTCTGCTGACTCCTCAGAGCATCTGTGCTTCATGTCTGCCACTGATTGGAAAATAGTGTAAAATGCTGGAATAGAATCTGACTTACAAAAAAGAATCTTAGCAGAAACCAAGAGGCTAGTAACCAAAGTAAATGTTATGTTTTGTTATGCATTTCTGAAGGATCTGAGCTGTTTGTCACGGTTTAGGGCCACAGGTGTCTATTTCCTTTGACAGCAACTCTTAGTGTGTGGGTACAAAGTCCTTGCATTAAAATTGTGGTATTACAACGTTTTCAGCCACACTGGGACAGATGGACCTAACCCTTCCCACCACATGATTCATCCAATTACTCAATGACCTTGTGTTGTTGTGACCATCCATAACAAGCAGATTACTAGTTGAAGTTGTTTGTCAATCTGGAGGGGGTGACATAATGCTTAACAGTAAATGAGATGATGTGCCATCTGCTTATGAGAGCATTTGCTTTTCAGAAATATCCAGAGAAAAAGTCTAAACTTTGTATTTTAGTTTCACCTGTCAACACTCTTAAGATGTCTCTGACATTTATTGCTTCAAGCCTTGTGTCCCCCTGGTTTATCTCACAACATGGTACTGGAGGTGTTGTCAGTCAAACTCTTATTTCCTTATCCTCCCTCTTCGTGCCCCGTAGATGAGAGCCAGAACATGGGCAGTGAGACCAGCAGCCTGGTGCAGTCCCACTCTCACTCTTTGAGAAAGCGGGAGGTCGTGGATGTACCGTACCAGACGGGTCAGCTGCACCCCGCCATCCGGGTGGCTGACCTCCTTCAACACATCACTCAGATGAAGTGTGCCGAGGGCTATGGCTTCAAAGAGGAGTACGAGGTAGGACCTTTAAAGATTGCAAGCACATATCAAGCCTAACGTAGGAACTCCACTGAGGTTGATGATGGAGAATATGTCACATTTTATTATGAAGCTCGTTCTGTGTGGTGGTGTGCAGTTTCTTCTGTCACCTTCTGTGTTTCCACCACAAACATCATTGTTCTTCACCAGAATCACCTTTATAATCGGCTGTCCTTTCACAGTGGGTTTGTCCTGTTCCTTGTTGTCTGCAGGCAATTGAGCATTTTTTCTTTTCGTGTCAAAACCTGCTGTCCCATTTCTCCTGGAGGATCAACTAAGGGCCAACATGGCAGACAAAAATACCTCATCAGTAAACATATGTCACATGCCCCTCTGACCCAAGGCAGAATGCAGCTCTCAGAGCGGTGCAGCACCAAACATTACATTTGTAATCTGCTGTCCAACTCTCATTTTCTCTCATTGGAAGAATTATTATGCAGATAGCATGCAGTGCTATATCCCCTAACCATGAGAAGAGACGGCCTATGAAAGTTACAAACCTTCAACACAAATGTGTAGGATATGATTGCACCCTTTTCTGCAACATTACTTTACCCATTTCTCATGTCTCTATGTATTCTAGCCTTCATGCTTCTTTTTATATATATTTTTTGCCTTCAACCCTTTACCTCCAACAGTTCAATGTAAGTCTCTTTGGGGTTATGCAGAGTACAGAAAACAAAGCAAAACATAAAAATAAATGTTGGGTAAGATCTAATTTCACCCAACTGGAGCCATCCATTTGTGTTGTTTTTTGCTTCTGTCTTTATCAATCTGTCTTGAGGTTAATGCCCTTTTCGACCGTCTATTTAGATGATTGGAGCCAAGTGCACCTCTAAACCTGTTGACTTACGCTGTACTATATCTCTCTCTGACCCCTGCTTCTTGTTATTCTTTACGTTAACTTTGGATCAGATAAACGAGGTAAGCCAAAAACCTTTCCTTTTTGTGACTTTTTGGAGACTTTCAGATAAATAGTTGTGGTTGGCTACTTTCAAAGCTCTGTGAATGTAAGACAATTAGTTTCATTAAAAAAGGGCATTTACCAGCAGATGCTGTGAAGTTGTGGAAGTGTTTAACCATGTTCAAATGGTGGTGCAGTCTTTAGTCTACAGAATAATTTGGAATACAAAACAAGGAAATAGCAGTGGTAAGTAGATGCCAAAGAGGGGCACTGTTAAACACTTGCAGTCATTTTCAGTTTAAACTGTAACAAAGCATTTGCATGTGAAACCATCCTGCGCACTGGCACAATGAGTGAAAAAAAACACCTAGCAGGGAAGTTTCAGCTGTTATGTGGTGGTGAATCACACCTGCTTTGAGTTTGTGTTGTGACTTGACAGTCACATATTCACTTAATGCAATAAAAGAATTACACTAACTGAGCGTGTAGATTTCCAGAAAATAATGCCATGAGAGACAAAGGTATCTGTAATCCATGTCAAAGACACATGGCCATAACCACTGGAAGAACAGGTATATATTTATATGTTAAAGGTGTCTCTCTGTCAGTCGTAAGTCTGAAGGGTCTGAAAAGTCTTTCTTAGGCTAGCTGAACAGCCCGCTGCCTAACGATTAATAGCGTCATCCCTTTCAAGATATGTGATACTCTACACACAGAGAAATATGTTAACTTAAACCTTCCACCTCCATGATCTTTTATTTGCAGATGGTTTCTGATGCTGTAACTAACTTTTCATTATTCCATATTACAATGGAATCGGTAAGAGTGGCAGCAAATATTTTATTTTAATTTTTTTGTGCTGCTTGTCTTCTAGGTTCCAATCCTTGCCCCCCTGAACTGCAGTTCACAGACAGTAGAGATGTATTTTCATAATTTGGCTTAATTATGGCTGGTGTACAATCAGAATGGAACTCTCCCCAGCAGGAGATGATATATAATTCATGAGGGTAATCTGCACAGAGCGGTTTTCATGTTCAGGAGGAGAACTGGCTTTATTTTCCCCCCACTATGAGATGATTGAGCCCTCCAGATGAAGCAGACAGACAGCCATCCAGCAGAGCGGGGGGGTTGAATGTGACACCCACTGCCCCTGCACTAACAGCACACTCTGTGTGGCATTTCACTTCATGTCTCATATTGAAGTGAATGTTTTTTTTCTTTATTTCCAGTTTCTTTGTTTTGAACTACAAAGTAGCCTGGTTATTGTTGAATGTTACTTATTAGCACTAAATATCATCTTCTTGTATTTGTTCCAGAGTTTTTTTGAAGGGCAGACTGCACCATGGGACTCAGCCAAGATGGATGAGAACCGCATGAAGAACCGATACGGAAATATCATTGCATGTGTGTATAAAAACACCCCAAAGCACTCATGAACTTCTTGTGCTTTTTCATTCCTATTGTAGATTTAGTGACCAAGCTTGTGGCAAAAAGAGTTTTATCTGCCAATTAAAGCAGCTCCGACTTTTCCAATCAGTTTTCTTATGTTCATGCAGCCTTTTCAGATTCAGGATTTATATTTATATACACACACATGCATTTATGTGTGTGTGTGTATAGTATCTCTCTCTCTCTTTCTCTCTCTCTCTATTTATCTCGCTCTCTTTCTCTCGATCTATCTATCTGTCTGTCTCTCTCTCTCTCTCTCTCTCTCTCTACTTACCGACCGACCGAAAGTATCAAAGGCTACCATCAGTAACACACTACACCACCAAGGACTCAAACCCGGCAGGGCCAGACGTGTCCCCCTGCTAAAGCATGTGCAGGCCCGTCTGCAGTCTGCTAGAGAGCATTTGGAGGATCCAGAATGGCGTAAATGGCGTATACTTATATAGCGTCTTTCTTCCTAAAAGGACAAAGCGCTTTACATTCACACACACATTCACACAGACATTCAGACACTGGTGGCGGCTCCGCTGCCAAACACAGGCGCCTGCCTACCACCAGGGGCAAGGTGGGGTTCAGTGTCTTGCCCAAGCACACTTCGACTCATGGGAGTGCAAGGCGGGAATCGAACCTGCACTCTTATGATCATGGGTCGACCACCCTACCGCTGCACCACGGCCGCCCACCAAGGATTGGGAGAATGTCCTATTGTCAGATGAACCCACAATAGAACTTTTTAGTAAAAACTCTACTTGTCATGTTTGGTGGAGAAAGAATACTGAGCTGCATCCAAAGAACACCATACCTACTGTAAAGCATGGGGGTGGAAGTATCATGCTATGGGGCTGTTTTTCCGCAAAGGGACCAGGACGATTAATCCATGTAAACTAAATGATTGGGGCCACGAATGGTCAGATTATGGGTGAAAACCCCCTTCCATCAGCATACAAGATGAAAAGTGGCTGAGTCTTTCAGAATGACAAGCATTCCAAAAACATGTTGCCCAGGTGGAGTGGGGTGGCTTTGTAAGAAGCATCTCGATATACCTGGAGTGGCCTAGCCAGTCTCCAGATCTCAAACCCACAGAAAATCTTTGGAGGAAGTTAAACACCCGTGTCGCCCAGCGACAGCTCCAAAACATCACTGCTCTAGAGGAGAACTGCATGGAGGAATGGACCAAAGTACCAGCAACAGTTTGTAAAAAACCTTGTGACGACTTACAGAAAATGTTTGACTGCTGTCAATGCCAACAAAGGGAATAAAACAAAGTCTTGAATCGAAATTTTGTTATTGACCAAATACTTATTTTCCACCAGCAAGAATGGTGGAGCTACTCATTACTGTTTTGTTTGGAACCTTTGGTTCCTGTTTTGAGGACATAGCAGCAGAGGATGTTTGTTTGCTTTCTGCAGCTTTGCTGTCATTATTACTTCCATTGGACTCCAATCTATTCCACATCATGTGTCTCTTTTCATCTTTTTGCCTTCTTTTTTATCATCGGTCTTTGTCCTTCTCCTCCCTTACTGCACTCGTTAAAATGATTAATTCAATGCTAGTTTCTTCCTCTCTGCGTCTCTTCCAGATGATCACTCCCGTGTCAGGCTGCAGGCACTGGAAGGGGAACAGAGCTCTGATTACATTAATGCAAATTATGTTGATGTAAGTACACACACCAGCCAGTGCCACCAGCGCATAGGTCAAAGCGCTGCCTCTTGAGGAGTGGGGGGATGCTTGGTAACACTGCCAGGGAATCTAATGGCAACCATGCAGCCCCACTACCTGTCAGTCACATGAACAAACGAAAAAGCTCAGACTTCCTCTTTCCGTTTATGAAAACTGCTGTATTTATTAGAAACATTAGATAGAATAACGTTGGTCGAAGAAAGAGGGGAGGCAGAAGGGCCCGTGGCCAGAGAGAGAAGGGAAAAGGCAGGAACATAGGTTTGAGAATAGGGACTCTTAACGTTGGCACAATGACAGGGAAAGGCAGAGAGCTGGCAGACATGATGGAGAGAAGGAAGGTAGATGTACTGTGTGTGCAGGAGACAAGGTGGAAGGGCAGCAAGGCACGTAGTATTGGAGGAGGATACAAACTGTTCTATCATGGTGTTGATAGGAAGAGAAACGGGGTAGGAGTGATTCTGAAGGGGGAGTTTGTAAACAGTGTTCTAGAGGTGAAAAGAGTCTCAGACAGGATGATGAGCTTAAAGTTAGAAATCGAAGGGGTGATGGTGAATGTAGTCAGTGGGTATGCGCCACAGGTTGGCTGTGAGTTAGAAGTGAAGGAGAGATTCTGGAGTGAGTTGGATGAGGTCATAGAGAGTTTTCCCAGAGGAGAGAGAGTTGTTATTGGAGCAGACTTTAATGGGCATGTTGGTGAGGGCAACAGAGGTGATGAGGAGGTGATGGGCAGGTTTGGTGTGAAGGAAAGGAATCTGGAGGGACAGATGGTGGTGGACTTTGCGAAGAGGATGGAAATGGCTGTAGTCAACACTTACTTCCAGAAGAGAGAGGAACATAGAGTGACATACAGAAGTGGAGGTAGGAGTACTCAGGTGGACTACATCCTATGTAGACGAGGTCATTTGAGAGAGGTTATTGACTGCAAAGTGGTGGTAGGAGAGAGTGTAGCCAGACAGCACCGCATGGTGGTGTGTAAGATGACTCTGGAGGTCAGGAAGAAAAAGAGAGGGAAAACAGAAAAGAAGACCAAGTGGTGGAAGCTACAGAATGAAGAAACTTGTGAGGAATTTAGGCAGAAGTTGAGACAGGGTCTGGGTGGTCAGGATGAGCTTCCAGATGACTGGGAAACTACAGCAGAAATTATCAGGGAAACAGGTAGGAAGGTGCTAGGTGTGTCATCTGGAAAGAGGAAAGACGGTAAAGAGACTTGGTGGTGGAATGAGGAAGTACAGGAATGCGTCCAGAGGAAGAGGTTGGCTAAAAGGAAGTGGGATGTAGAAAGGACTGAGGAAGGTAGACAGGAGTACAAGGAAGCGCAGCGTAGAGTGAAGAGAGAGGTGGCAAAGGCCAAACAGAAGGCTTACGATGAGCTATATGACAGGTTAGACACAAAGGAAGGAGAGAAGGACTTGTACAGGCTAGCCAGACAGAGAGACAGAGATGGGAAGGACGTGCAACAGATAAGGGTGATTAAGGACAGAGATGGAAAGGTGCTAACAACCCAGGAGAGTGTACAGAAAAGATGGAAGGAGTATTTTGAGGAGCTGATGAACGTGGAAAATGACAGGGAAAGAAGGGAGGAAGATGTGGTTGTTGTGGAGCAGGAAGTAGCAGAGATTGGAAAGGATGAGGTTAGGAAGGCTCTGAAAAGGATGAAGAGCGGAAAGGCCGTTGGTCCTGATGACCTACCTGTGGAGGTATGGAAGTGCCTAGGAGAGACAGCAGTGGAATTTCTAACAAGGTTGTTCAATAGGATTCTAGAGAGTGAGAAGATGCCTGAGGAATGGAGGAGAAGCGTTCTGGTCCCGATCTTTAAGAACAAGGGTGACACGCAGAACTGCAGCAACTATAGAGGAATAAAGTTGATGAGCCACACAATGAAGCTGTGGGAAAGAGTAGTGGAAGCCAGGCTTAGGAAGAAGGTGGAGATTTGTGAGCAGCAGTATGGTTTCATGCCCCGTAAGAGCACCACTGATGCCATTTTTGCTTTGAGAATGTTGATGGAAAAGTACAGAGATGGTCAGAAGGAGCTGCATTGTGTGTTCGTAGATTTAGAGAAGGCGTATGACAGGGTGCCGAGGGAGGAGCTGTGGTACTGTATGAGGTCGTCTGGAGTGGCAGAGAAGTATGTCAGAGTAGTTCAGGACATGTATGAGAGAAGTATGACGGTGGTGAGATGTGCTGTAGGTCAGACAGAGGAGTTCAAGGTGGAGGTGGGACTACACCAAGGATCAGCTTTGAGTCCTTTTTTGTTTGCTATGCTGATGGACAGGCTGACAGATGAGGTAAGACAGGAATCTCCCTGGACAATGATGTTTGCGGATGACATTGTAATCTGCAGTGAGAGTAGAGAGCAGGTGGAGGAACAGCTAGAGAGGTGGAGGTTTGCTCTGGAAAGAAGAGGCATGAAGGTCAGTCGTAGTAAGACAGAATACATGTGTCTGAACGAGAGGGATCAAGGTAGAAGCGTTAGGTTACAGGGGGCTGAGGTGAAGAAGGTGCAGGAGTTTAAGTACTTGGGGTCAACAGTTCAGTGTGATGGGGATTGTGGAAAAGAGGTGAAGAGGCGAGTGCAGGCAGGTTGGAGCGGTTGGAGGAAAGTGTCAGGAGTGTTGTGTGACAGAAGAGTGCCAGCAAGACTCAAAGGAAAGGTGTACAAGACAGTGGTGAGACCAGCTCTGCTCTATGGGTTAGAGACGGTAGCAGTGAGACAGAGACAAGAGGCTGAGATGGAGGTAGCAGAGATGAAGATGTTGAGGTTCTCCTTAGGAGTGACCAGGTTAGACAGGATAAGGAACGAGTACATCAGAGGGACGGCTCATGTTGCCTGTGTTAGCGACAAAGTCAGAGAAGCCAGACTGAGATGGTTTGGACATGTTCAGAGGAGGGATAGTGGATATATTGGTAGAAGGATGTTGGAGATGGAGCTGCCTGGCAGGAGGGCAAGAGGACGGCCAAAGAGGAGATACATGGATGTCTTAACAGAGGACATGAAGTTGGCTAATGTTAGGGTAGAAGATGTCCATGATAGAGTGAGGTGGAAAAGGATGATTCGCTGTGGCGACCCCTGATGGGAAAAGCCGAAAGAGAAAGAAGAGATAGAATAACGTTGAGAAGCTGACTGGAGATTGGGTCTGTGCCTGTTTGGTCTCTTAAATTAATCCCAGTCGGAACTAAATTATGTTTGCAATTAGGTTTGTACAGTTTCTGCTTAGGAAAAACTAAGATAACTAAATGCTAGTCCAGATGCCTCATGGAATCCTCCTTGGGGAGGTTTCCCGGGTATAACCTATGACCCTCTGGAGAGATGCTGGCCTGGGACTGCTGGGATTCCTCCAGAGGAGCTGGAGAAAGTGGGCAAGGATAGGGAAGTCTGAGCATCTTTGCTTAGCTTTCTGCCCCCACAACCTGGTCCCAGATGAATGGAGGAAAATGGATGGATGGATGAGTAGATAAATGCAGCATGTTTATTCTGAAAGAAAGTCTTCCAATAGTTATATTAAAAAAAGGTTATCATGTGGATCTGCTAGGACACAGATTTAAAGCTTACTTATTCTGTTGGTCTTCAGGCATACAGAAGATAAGTGTCAAATAACATGAATGATTGTTTGAATGTTTTATGCAGCGACTTTGTTTGTTCTGTTATAAAAAAAAAGCTTAATATTATTGTACTGAAAAAAACAAAAACCCTTGCAGACTTGCCTTTCGCATGTGTTGCTAACTCACTGTGCATACATGTGATATAAAAATCAGAAAAATGAGGCAATCGGCATGCTCCTTGCTGAAAACAGATTTCCTCCCGGCCTCCTAATCTGACTTGATATGCTGTAAATAGCGACTAAACAGCAGGATCTGACCAATCAGCTCACAGCCTCCTACAACAGATGCTTCTGCTACATGTGTAATGGGATGACTCTCTAAGTGGAGACAATTTACACTCAGTCTCCACCCCCCACCCAACCTAATGTGGTAATTTGTAATCTCGTGTTACACCATCCAACATAAATTCCTAATGCAAGGTGTGCCACAGTAAATGGTAGAGGCTTAAATTATTTACCTTTCCCACTCTACAGTTTATGACCTATTATGCTGCAAAAAGGATGACCTGCAGAGAATACCCTGACAACAAAGAGGGTGCCATAGAAAAATGGGAATACTCATATTTGAAAAAGGGGACAGATTGAGAAGGATTTCTGCTGCTCTGCCAAAATCAGTGAAAAGGTACTTAGTAAAATGCAGGCAGATGGGTAATGATGTTTTGCTCTCCAGAAAGCTTTTTAACCTCTTTCTAAAAGCCTTTTCTGCCAATAAATTGGATGTGCATGAGTGGTTCCCATAGTCTTTGTTATTATACTCTATCATACTTGTCTTGTACAAGAAAGCAGAATGGCTGTGGTCCTCTTGACTGCAGCAGTGTTTTTTCTCTCTAAAACATTTAGGATGCTATGCGACCATGTTATGGTCTGTTGTGTGTCTGTACAGTGGAAGCTTGCTGGGACTCTTGGCTGAAAATTTAAATGATGCAGTGCTGAATCTGCAGGTGTTTGCAGCCCTGCTCACTAAACACAATCATTTATTTTTTATCTGCTTGGCTGGTAATGCATTTTTTACAGTTTGTGTTTATCAGGGTAGCTGTAACGGTGCTTGATGTAACAGACAAAAAAAAACAGAACATGTCTTTATCTCTCTCTGGGTTGGGGTTACCCCTAACCCAGTGTTTTTCAACCTTTTTTGAGCCATGGCACACTTTGACCTTGACAAAAATACCGCGGCACAACAGCATCCAAAAATTTAAAAAAAGGAGAAACTCATAGTCTGTATTGATCTACAGTCCCTCCACGATCTCATGTGCATTTTTGTGATAAATGTGGCAGAAAAAGCTGAAAGCTGCAGCTGTTTTTACTAAAAGATAGAATAAAAGTTAAGTTAAAATATTTAAAAACTGTTTGATGTGTGTTCTTTGTGGTTTCAAGACGTTTAACAAGGACGACTCATTGTGCACTGAGACGCTGTCACTTTAACCCAATGCATCATGGGAGATGTAGTGATGGCAGACAGACTCTCTTCTCTGAGCTTCATTGTTTTGTTCTCTTGTTCCACGGTCTGACACCGGATTCTGTGGAAAGCTACACCGCTAAAGACGAGCTTTAGCTGGTATTTCTGTTGGAACTGAGAGACTTTATGAGCAGAATCAGAACAAGGAAGTGAAGAATTTAACCACTTCTGATTGGTCAGACTGATGACATGTGATTAAGCCTTCAAGAATGATTGGTGGAGACAGTTAAAGGGGCGGGACTTTTCAGAAAACAGCTGAAGCTACGGCTAAATCGCGGTACCGTCATTCTTATCAAAGTGTCTTTAATAGAATCAAATAAACACAAATAAAATTATTTTATGATCTTTCATATTCCTAACTACTCACACCCTAACCCAATACTCTTCAGCACCAACAGAAGAGACACTCAGACTAACAAGATGTTTGCTATTTATGGCCACAGTCAGGCTGATGCCCAGAATGTCCCAAATATCCATGTTTAATGTATAAAACAAGGTGTGTTCTTTTTCCTGAGTTTGACCCATGACAGCATATCAGAGCATGAAAGGAAAAACATGTCCACAACTGGAAGAAAACAAACTATCAAAGATGATCTGGTGAAGTTGAGGCATGGACTTAAAATTCTCTTTGTGGAATTGTTTCACCACTTCATCCAATAGGCTTCTCAGACCAGTGATTTGGATGAGTTTTTCAGTCCAGAGTCCATGACAGCACCTTAAGACGATGTCACTGGAATAAATGAGAACCTTACTAACATCACAGATGGTTGTTATGCCTTTTTATGTCAGGGGACCTAGAGGAGCAATGTTTTCCCTCACCCAGAGACTGTCACCATGCAAAATAGCAAATTTATTTACAAATGGATAAACAACAATAACTTAAAAGGTGAAGCAAAAGGGTTTCAGGGTTAACCAAGGCCAAGATAACAAGGAAAACCACACCTAAGTGAAATCCTACCTGTGAATATAAGAAAAGGGAAATCAATGAGAAAACCTCCCTAGACTAACATAAACAGGAGAAAACATATGTGAAAGAAAATGGCAGTTCAGCCCTGCAGCTTCACTTAAACATAACTTCAAACAAAAGACTACACAGAGTGGGCCTGACGACAAAGAACTACAAAGTGCAACACAAAATACAGATGGCGAAGAGTGCCAAGCTGCAGTGGAGACAGGTTGCAGCAAAGCTGCCCTCTCGCAGGCTGGAGGTTCACACGGGGCTCTTAAAGGCTGCTCCATCAGCTTGGGTTCAATGGGGAGCCAACACCACACTTGAAAACTATTGGAGACGGACACAAAAAGATCCACAAAAACAATGAAGTCTCCCTCTGATACAGAAAATAAATGCACAAAACACAGAATAAAAAGACAAAGACTAACGGCCACGGTAACATGGTGTTCAAGGAAACTAACCCCCTTGTTTTCTCTCTTTTTAGGGCTACCACAGGCCAAATCACTACATTGCCACTCAGGGTAAGAAGCCCCCCCCCCCCACACACACACACACTAAAAATGGCACACCCTTTATACTGAAATTTGTTGGAGGGGGCAGTTATGGCTGTCTGTCTATCAATCCTCTGAGGCGCTGATGCGCAGCATCCCCCTCGCTGTTTGCAACTGCTGTTACAAACCACAATGCTCTTTGATGCTCAGTCAGGTGTGTGTGTTTGGGGGGTGATGCCCTTCTCCAAACACATTTTCATACCCCCCTTTCATAGATGCTTCCTCTTTGTGCTTCCTTTACTCTGTGAAGGATGTGGAGCGATTACTCTGGATGGCGGGGATGATGCTGAATTAATAAATGGATTATCTGGCATGTAATGCCACATGTCGTTACTGTTAATCTGGCCACCAGATTAGTAATGTGACAAACTCTTAGGTGAAAGATCTAACTGGCTGTTAATTTTTGTGAATTTTGCACAAAGCACCCACAAATGCTGGAAATTGAAAAAAACAAAACACAAAGATGCCCAGTCTGCTTTTTGTTGCTATGTGAGTTCCATAAAAACCTGTTCATTAGAGTACTGCCTCTCTTCCTGAGCATCTCAATTCGTTTTCTTTTCAGGTATCAGAATCAGAATCACAATCAGAATAGGTTTTATTGCCAGGTCCAGTAGAGCGCACTTTACAAAACGAGAAATTTGTCTTGGGGTATGGTACAATTAAAATAAGTTAAAAAATTAAATTAACACAACAACACACTATATACAGTTGAGTAAGGTGGGAGCACAGGTGGGCTGGGATGGTCTGTAAGTAGCAGCGATAGTCCTTTGGTGGTGGTGGGGGGGGGGGGGGGTCAGCTGGGGGGAGTTGGGGTACTGTTCAGCAGGCTGACTGCAGTGGGGAAGAAGCTGTTCTTGTGGCGCGAGGTCCTGGTCCTGATGGACCGGAGCCTCTTGCCAGAAGGGAGGGGCCGAAAGAGATTATGTCCTGGATGGGTCGGGGTCGGCTACAATCCTGGCTGCCCGTCTCCGGGTCCTGGAGATGTGCAGCTCCTGGAGAGACGGGAGGTGGCAGCCGATCACCTTCTCCGCTGAGTGGACGAGGCGCTGCAGCTTGGCCTTGTCTCTGGCCGTGGCCGCAGCGAACCAGACTGTGATGGAGGACGTGAGGGTGGATTCGATGATGGCGGTGTAAAAGTCTACCAGCATCTTTTCAGGGAGGTGAAACTTCTTCAGCTGCCTCAGGAAGTACATCCTCTGCTGGACCTTCTTAGTGATGGAGCTGATGTTCTGCTCCCACTTGAGGTCCTGGCTGATGATGGTTCCCAGGAAGCAGAAGGACTCCACAGAGGTCACCGGGGAGTCACAGAGGATGACAGGGGGGAGGGGGGATGGCTAGAGATGGCTTTCCAATCAGGCAGCAGGGCTGCTCCTGTGTGTTTACTGAAAGTATGCCCCCTCAAATATTGCTGCATGTTACACATACTGTAGTTGTGATACGCCTGTCCTGGTGGTCCCTCTTTCAAGTGATGCTTTAAAAAGCTTCACAATTATTTCTATTGGATTTTTATCTCCTTTTCTCTTTTAAATTGTCCTGCCCAGCCAGGTGCTAAACAAACAGATCCGAGCTGAGGCCCTCTAGTGGTGGACAGATGTTACTGTTACAATAGGGGTTGTGTGTAGCTTCAAACACATGAGGTATATATTTGTATAAACCCTTTTTGTATTTGTGGCTGAACTTTATTTATATTATATTTCTGAGCGTTTCTTATGGACCAGAAGGGGGGAGATGGGGCAGAAGGCTACAAGAAAGGAAAAAGACTTTGGAGGGTGATTTAAAAACAAACACATAAAGTGTGTCTGTGTGTGTGTGTGGGGGGGGGGGGCAGGATTACAAACAAAAAGAAGCAACACGCTGCTGGAGATTTAGCATTATAACCTTCACAGGTTTATCAAAAGGGTGGGGCCTGTCCTCAGACACTCCCATCCACACACTCAAGTATTACAAACATTTTTGCTGCAAAAACGCATATTGACACATACACAAAACAAACGCAGTCCTAATTACACACACGTGTACAAGCAAACACGTCAACTTATATCATTGCTGCACACATGGAAATATCCTGTTTGTGCAAAGGTGAGCAGGCTCAGGTGTTGGTTTGATTACTACTGGGGTTGATAATGTTATGGAATGTAAAAACCAAAGAAGGGGAGCCCCCAGTCACCCCCAAACCAAGCCCTCAGTAGGGGTCAGTCAGGGCCGAGCTAACACCTGAGCTGAGAAGTAGACTTCGGGGGTCTGCTGACTGGACACCTGGAAACCTGCTACCCAAACTTGAGACAGAGGGACCACTGCAGGAGGCCCTGGTGTCAAAAAGCTGCCGGGGCCACCCTGCCTTTTAGCTCTGGGGGCTCCCAGGCACAAGAGAATAGAGAGCACAAGCCCCATCCAAGCCTGACAACAGTTTCCCTGGTGTTTCCGGGGTTCAGTCCAATACCCTACCCACCTTACAGTCTCTGTATTGGATGATTGACTTCTGTAATTGTTAAACACTCACAAATAGACCAACATTCAAAGGAGTTTCTGTCCAAGTTAAGCTAGTCAGTGATCTCGTTGAGCTTACATAATGATTCTTTGTTTTTCATTGCTGGTGCAATAACAATTCCCAATACAGAAAGAAATCCAATACTTACAAGGGATGGCGTGTGCATGTGTGTGCACACAGAATGATCTGTATTCATAATTCAACATCAGCTCTGGCAGACTGACAGGAAGAACGGCTGTGCTGACATGAAGCAAAGAGCAGCCAGAGATGATAGGAAAGGCAGACACAGACCTGACTCAAACTGAATACCTTAGCAGCTGAAAAGAGCACCTGAGCACTGGTGCACTGGCTGAAAATGAAATGGTGGTCTTTTTTCTTCCTCAGCAAAGTTTTTTAGACTGAGTGACACTTTTACTAAACCAGCTCAGAAAGTCGTGCAGGCTCTCAATGACACTAGATGTGTTCAAATATATTTATCATAAATTGGTGGTGAAGGGAATTCATGTGTGCTTAATGTGACAGAAAGCTGGGGCGACTCGGCCCCAATTTCTCGTGTTGTAAACTACAGCCATTCTCGTTAGTTGTGGAATTATTGATGAATCCCTTTACTCTGGCAGGGTGACAGCAGCAGGTAGAACAGCTGTCACTCCATAAAAGCATTACTGCCCAAACTCTGCTCCTCATTATCTTGGTCATTCTTCCATCCAGTGGGGTTTTGCTGCTGTAGTAAAGTTGTCTGTCAGAAACTCCTTACCTGCAGCTCGCCTTATGAGCACAAAGAACACACGCCACCATGTCTGGCTGTAATTCAGTCTCTGTCCGGAGGACACATTTACACGGCCATGCTGCCAACAGCACTGATGAGTACTTGCCTCCTACTCGACGCTTCGTGTCCTACTCTAGACCCTCCAACCCTGGCCCCTCTGAGTACCAAATGTTACCAGGAGTGCCATAGTATAGTATTGTGTATTCGGGTTAACACCTTTGTGTGTGTGCATCATTGAATGCGTGTGTAAGTGTTTGTTTATGTGAGTGTGTGCACAGGTGTCTGTGTGTTAAATGCATGTGTGTGTTATGCACCATATGTTTGCGGTTTTTTGAATGCGTTTATGCAAATGTGTGTTTTTGTGTATGTGCATGTGTTTCTGAGCGAATGCACATGAGTGTGTGTATATGTTTGTGCATATAGGTGTGCTGATGTGACTGTGTTTGTATGTGCGTGTGTTTCTCTTCATGTTTATGTGTGTATTTTTACCTATAAGTGTGTGCATACTGTCCATGTGTTGTGTGTTCTTGGCTGGGTGTGTGTGGTTGTAGGTGTTGATCAGGAGTTGGGGGATTTCTGCAGCTGTCACAGCTGTCACCATCCCTGCTTCAGAGGAGCGGCCTGCTCCCTGAACACAGGAGCTCTAGCTGTCTGACAGCTGGAAGTAAAGCTCCTGCTGGTGCTCCTCTCTTCTGAAGTGCCTCTTCCAAACTTCTCCAACCTCACACTGTCCTTCAGTGCTCTCATCCTATGCTCCTCTAAACAACCTTGCTTTGAGACCTGTTTCTTTCTTCAGCTTGTTTTCAGGAGACACATTTAGTAATGTACGTAGTTTTTTGGGTGGAATAGAAATGACAGGGAAGGTGAAATCCACCAATTTGTCAAAGTTATACTGTATTTCACATCTTTTAGACACAACAAGATAACTTTATGGAATCTTTCTCTGTTGAAATTCTGTCAATGAGTGTAAAAAACTCTGGGCTAATGCCAATCAGTGGCTCGGGGTCTTATTCCCTGGTTTGACTGTAATTGAGATCTTGGCCACGCTCAGATGTGAGGCTCCCGTTAGTCTCCTTGGATTCATATTTTGGTTAATACATTACTAATAAACTGTGAGCGTACAGGTCAACACTCAGGATCATAAAAGGACATATTACTGTCTCACAGTGATCAACTTAATTTTATTGAATATTCATTCTCTGTCAAATGTTTGCAGCTGCTTAGGGACCACTGCTCTAAACAGAGAAGTTTTGTTTGCTAACATATTGGCATTGGCTAGAGCCAGGGGTCAAAACTCCTCAGACCATGGCTAAAGGAAAATCTGGCAGAAGACACTTAGGTCTGCAACAGTAGGCATCCCAGGCCCCAAAAGAACATTAACCCCCCTAATCCTTGTTTTGGTGTGCCATGTATGCTGGTACAGCTGGAAACGTGTAGTGGTTGCACTAACCACAACAATGAAAATAGACAAAGGAGGCCCTCACTATGATGAACCACGCACACAGCTGGCACCATCTTGCCCTAGATCCAATATGTCCAGATTTGTCATTTACTGGAATAGTTGTCACAGGTTTCAGTACTGCTTGTTTGGGAGCTTATTATCACCTTTAGACAAGTTGTTTCCTGTCATCTTGGTGTACTGCATGTTACGATTGACCTAAGAAAACTAGCACACAGGTTTCCTAGAAGTAATAAGGTTAGCATTACTTCTAGGTTAGGAGCCCCTCCACCGAAAGGTTTCAGCCTCTTGTAAACAATTCAATTCAATTCAATTCAATTCAATTCAATTCAATTCAATTCAATTTTATTTGTATAGCCCAAAATCACAACAACAGTTGTCTCGATGGGCTTCGAAGTAAAACATGAACTCAAAAGGATCACGAATACAAAGAGTTCAATAGAAAAATACTAAAATGAACTAACAAACTGACTAAGCTATACTGGCATCCCTGCCCTTAGACCCCCCCTTCGCGGTAAGGAAAAACTCCTAAAAAAAACGGATTCCGGAAAAAACGAAGAACACCTTTAGATTCTTCTCAGTCATTTTCTCATTGATTGATTTATTGTTGGTTATTTACTAAATGTATACCATCCGAAATATCGGGGAAAACTTTTTTTTCCCGCTTCATTATGTTGGATTTTTGGCTTTAAAAACATTTGCTGACTTTTATTTAGGGCATTTTTTAATGTCCTTGTTCTATCATCTTTGGTTGAACTTGACCTCAATTTTTATTTTTACAAAAACAAAAAACCGTCTTTCTCCCAGGATTGATTTAACACTGTTTGATGCTCATCATTATTTGGACTGTTCTTTTCTAAAAACTTTGCAGTAAAAAAATAAAATTACAATTAGATATAATCTGAACTCTAAAAACACCAAAAAGATTACTTGGTTTGAGTCTGGATATTTCTGGTAGTCTAACAACATGTAATAGACATTTTGGGTAAACAGAAGTGAAATTTGTATAAGTTAAAAGCTAAAAATTTGATAAAGAAAGAGTAGCTGCAAAGTAAGGTTGTTGTGAGAAATCAACCTTGAAGTCGTTACATGGCTCTAAAGCCGTGGAGCAATCGGTAATCCATTGGACTTGTAAGCTGCTTGTACCAGAGTTGATCTCAGTCTGGTTGTATTAGGAAGGGCATCTGGTTAACCCATCTTTTATACCCTTTGAATCCACAGTCATACTCACTTCCTTCTGCCTTCAAGTACCCAACTCAATTCTCCACCTTCACGTGCTTATAGAAGAATAAAACTGCTGCTTGGCACGTGTCTCACATTCAAAGATTTAGCATAAAATGCCAAGTGTTATTGTGTTACTGAAGTCCTACTCACCACCTGTTCTGCTTTGCAGTCTCCCTGAACAATGTGTAGCCTTCCTCAGGGAGAAATGTAGGAGGTAGCAGAGTGGGAGGTTCAGGTTGGGGAGTCATCAAAGAGATTGGATTAGAGTTGAATATTTCTGCAGTTTGAACAGAAGAACGGAGAAATTCCAAATCCCCGACTTGATCCAAAAGTCAGGAATGTCACTGCAACATGTCATCCAACAACTTTGAAGCACTTTTTTATTTAACTCTGTTGGCTGTAATATTTTCATTTTGAAACATTTACCTAATATTTAATCCACAATTGTTAGCAGCTTAATAATTTGCTGGCACCTATTCTTTAAAACAACAACAGAATCGACCTATCCAGGCTGAACCCCGCCTTTTCCCAGCAATAGCTGGAGAGGCTCCAGCAACCCCTTGACCCCGAAAGGGATAAATCGCATTCTAAAGATGGATAGTTGGAAATGCATAGTACTTTTAGCCAATTGTGAATCCTTAAAAAAAATGCTTTTTCTCATATCCATTTTCATCAACATTTTTCTTATAGGTGTTAGAGCGAAATATTTTTTATATTTATTTACTATCTAAACGACAGGGAAACTTTGGTTTCAGCCTGTCTCCTTGAGTGTCTGCATAAATTATGTCTCCAGTTAATTTGGACCAGTGGAGAACAATGTAGAGATTTGCATTGCCTAATTAATTTGTCGGAAGTAATTTTTTCAACATGATCCTTAATTAAAACTAACCAGATGAATAATTAATGTCTACCCACAATTATTGCTCAATGAGTTTTGAATATTTGATGCACGGAATAGTTCACTTCAACTCAAAAGTTAAGTTGTATTGATAGTTCTTTTTACACTTTGACCCATAAACACATCTGTATACAAAGGGAAATACTTTCTATTGTTTCTTTCATCAATGATTTCTTGTTTGCCTCTGAAAATTTCTTGAAACTTAATTTCTGTTAAGTAAGCACATGCCTTGAGACTGTTTAACATGAAGGAAAAGGGTTTACATTTGAAGTTCATAGATGCATGAATGCTTTACCTTAAAATTGAAAATATTGTAGCTTCCAGTTGTTAAATCATTGGTAACATAGCTCTTATTTTGCATAATTTTAGGAGCTCTGTATGAACAAATAGATTTTCTGGGTTCTAAATCCATCATTGAAAAAGTTACAAGTCACATTCAATATTCTTTCAAATGAGCTGATTGTTGTTTTTGATAGTTTAAAAAAAAAAGTGTTGTTTAAATATTTCTAACAAGTGTTCCATCACCACTGTTAGTTTATTTCATTTTTTTGCTTGATTTGGAAAACTTTTCAAAATGATTAATTTCTGGGCTGCACCCCTTCCCCTACAATCCATTTGGAATGATAAGATTTCAGAGTTTATTTGCTTTTTGGTAGCGTTTTTTTGTCTGTAGTCTGTAGAGTCCGAGTTTGCAGGAATGGTCATTTATCAGGTCAGAAAGAGGAGCTGCTTGACACAGCTTACATCAGTCTGTGATGTAGCAGAAGAGAATAACCATAGTAACCAGATAGCATCAATTCCAGAAGCACTCTGTAGAAAAGTAAATTTTGAAAGCGACTATTTACTTTACCATTCATCTTGTCCATCCAGATCTTTTAGATGGGGGACTGTAGCTGTTTGAAGAATGTTTGCTGTAAACAAAAAGCTTGCTTTTAAGGAATTGATCTGATTCACCAAATCTTCAACTATATAAAAAGTGGTCAAACTAAATTCCTTCTTTTTCTGTTTCTAAGGGCCCATGCAGGAGACGGTCTCTGATTTTTGGAGGATGGTCTGGCAAGAGAACACTGCAGCCATCGTCATGGTGACCAACCTGGTGGAAGTGGGCAGGGTGGATATAAATTAGAGTCCCTTGATGATCTTACATGACCTCACTGACAGCTTGAGCGTATCTCTTGGGCATGTAGAATTTATGTAGTATAGCCTTTAAATGGTGCTCAGATATTTCTGTGTGACAGTTCAGTGTGTGAACTCTATCCCTAACCCCGTGAGCTTTTTTCTTAAAATAATAAGAAAATTGCAAATAAAATCACTGATGCCTTCATTACTATTAAAGTTTCCCTGAAATTTACTGCTGTTTCATCTGATTGGCTGCATAACTTAAGAGTAGAACGTGGATCTTAGCGCTATCTTTGTACTATAAAGTTAATGAACAGTACTAAATATTCAAACTTAAGGGGAACCTTGACTTCAATATGACTTTTGTTTTTTAGTCATACTTTGTTCTACTGAGGTTCTTCAGGTTAGGTTAAAAACAGAGAAAGAGGAAGGCTAAGCATTCTGTGAGGTTCAATGCGTGGACTTCTAGATTTTCTATCAAATTCAAAGCATTTTCTTTAAAAGTCCTTTGAATGCATGCACACCTGGATATTGCTGATGTGCATTTTTGCTTACATGCACCAGAGCTCATAATGATTTATGAGGCCATCTCTAGACACCTCATTAAGCTTTTCTTCTACAGTAGCTGATCACACCCCAGCTCATACCTGCTTTTATCCATAGTGGCTCCGTAGACCCCAACCCGCACACCTTCTGTTATGTGATCCTTGTCCAATCAGGGACTGACCAATAGTTGGTCTGAGCAATGGCAGCTCCACAGTGAGCACCATCAAATCTCTCCACAACATCACAGTGGGCCATCTGCTTTGTGCAAATGGAGATAAACTCTGGGAAATCCTGGCAGACACACACAGTCAAGCACAAACAGCCTCTGTCCACTGCTTCTGCACACCAAAGCGGCACTCTGCGTACTTCGATGTATAAGAAATGTAGTAATGGAATTTAGACGATGTTTTGTACCAAAAGCTGTGTTCACAACATCAAACTTTTGAAAGTGTGCCCATGGAAAGGTACCTATGGTTCTGTTCTGGCATATTTTAGTCTAAAGGGTAATTCCCTTCCAGCAAGGCCCCTGACTTATAATTGATCTAATAATTTAATAGCTTTTGCTTAATTCAATCTAGTAGGAAGAGCACTGTGGATTTCTGATTGTCATCAGGGATTGTTCATCAGGGGTGCACGAGAGAGGAGCCTATAAGTCTCCCTTTGTCTGTGTCAATCCAAAAATCAAAATCTCATTTAATGTTTAATCAGCACAGAGAAGTTAGAATCAGAATTTGTATGTACTTGTGAGTAATGTTACATTTATTCCTCATCAAAAATTGTAATTCTCTGATCTTCCTCTGATCTTAATCTCTATTACCACCATTATCCTCCCACGAGTAACCGTTTAATTGAAGAGAGTCCATAATACATTATGTCCAGAGGGGATTTTAAGATCTCTGTTGGGAAATCAGTTTCAAATGACTGAGAGATTTTTGTGTTCATATTATTATTGGATTTATTGAGTTGTTAAATTATTTTTTCTGTCTTTGTTTTTCTTATTTTATTTTTCCATGTTGGGTTTGGAAAGGTTAAACAGCAAAATCTAATTCCTTCTTGTCTTTTGTTCTGCCATGTCCCCTAATTTCCATCTTGCAAGGATTTTTTTGCATTGATGTGAGAATGGGAAAGCAGTTAAAAGTCTTTGTAGGAGTAGAAAAGACACGTCAGCAAAACCAGAAATCTAGGCTGTGAAACGTTGAGGTTTAACTTGGAGATTGATAATTATCCTCTCTTAGGTGAAGTGCTGCAAGTATTGGCCTGATGACACAGAGATTTACAGAGACATCAAGGTGACACTGATAGAGACCGAGCTGCTGTCAGAATATGTCATCCGAACTTTTGCTGTGGAAAAGGTACACTTTTTAACCTTTATATTTATTTAAAAAACAACATTTTATGCTGAGCTTTTACTATGTCATTTAAATGTCACTTTGTTTATATGTGTTGCTGTTAGGAAGCTGCTCTGAGGTATGGTGTATCTAGAAAAAATATTTTATTGCACTACACTTGTTCCGTGCTACATTGCAGTACACAATTCACAGCTTTACTGTTTTGTTTAATGCAGATTGTTTTAGTGCAATCTTTTTTTTCAAATGCCATACTGTGTTCTGATTGGCCGTTGACCTTGTTAATCAATCTCTACCACATCTTGTCTCTTGTATTGAATGTGTTCAGTTTGCCAGAGTGTTATAAATCTTTAATTGTGATCAAATCTTTTTTTTTTCATTCTATAATCCTGGACCTATTTTTCTATGAAGCTTTTAACATTCGGGTTTAAACAAGATAGAAATGTTAAAAAAATGTGCATGTCTGTCTGAGGAAAGTGTATAAAGTGTGTAGTGAGGAGTTTTACTCCCTTAAAACATCTGTAATCCTACTTTGCGGAGTTCACCTGTCGTGTGTTAGAACGTATACCCCGCGATAAATAAGCAACCAATGTATTTTAAACTCTTTTATCTTTGCAGAGTTACAGACAGCTTTGGTGATGGTGGGTTAGATGGACCCTTACTCTAACCCTATGATTATGAATCTATCAGTAAAAGAATTAGTAAAGTTATATATTCTTCAAGAGTCTTTCATGATATATAGTACAAACTAACATAATCTAAAATATTTGGTGTATAAAAAATATATTACCCCATGGTCTGGGCGAATACTCAATTCTGATTGGCTGCTGGGTGTCATGATTCTTCAGGCTAAGCGAACCCAGATGCTGGAACCCAGAGTAAAGACAGGTCAGTGGCAGGTGAGTAATCGTTTATTGATTCTCCGTGTGAGGCTGAGGTTTGGTCCCGGCGAGGTCCGAATGTGAAAATGGCTTGTGTTGTGGCGTGGCTGGAGGTGTTAACGCGGTCAGCGTACGGCGAGGAGTCTTCCGGTTCACTGGAACGGCTTAACTGATGACCCAGACTGGTGTCACTCGTAACGTGGCTTCCTGAGGCAGGAGAATAGGAATTAGGTTGGGTACGTGAGCAAAACAAGATAGAGCATAGCAAGACCAGGCGAGTCACCGTAAGGGTTAACGATCTGGCGTCGGCTTGAGGCGCTGGAGCTCCTTAAGAGCAGAAGTGATGATGAGGAGAGTGACAGCAGCTGGTGGCAATCAGGAGAAGAGTGAAACAGTGCTGGAGGGGGAGGAGTCTGCCAGAGGCACCATGACAGTACCCCCCCCTCAACGACCGCCTCCAGGCGGGCCAGGGCGCCGATCCGGGTGGGCACGATAGAAATCCCTGATGAGGGAAGGGTCCAGGATAAGGGAGCGAGAGATCCAGGAACGTTCCTCCGGACCGTAACCCTCCCAATCCACCAGGAATTGGTGGCCACGACCCCGGCGACGGACGTCCAGGATGCGGCTGACGGTGTAGGCAGGAGCATTGTCAACGAGCCGGGCGGGTGGAGGGGATGCGGAAGGGGGGCAAAGCGCGCTGTCCTGAACAGGTTTGACCTGGGAAATATGGAAGGACGGGTGGATCTTGAGAGCAGCGGGCAGCCGGAGGCGGACACAGGAGGGATTGATGACCTTCTCAATAGTGTAAGGACCGATGTAACGGGGAGCAAGCTTACGTGACGTGGCGTGGATGGGTATGTTACGTGAGGACAACCAAACCCGTTGACCAGGCAGGTATGTGGGCCCCACCACCCTGTGGCGGTTAGCAGAACGGCAGTTGCTCTCCTTGGTGCGGAGGAGAGCAGCCCTGGTTTGGTGCCAGATGTCTTGGCACCGCCGAAGATGGTCCTGAACCGAGGGCACTGCCAAGTCCAGCTCCTGCGAGGGAAACAGTGGTGGTGGGTACCCGAGGGCGGCCTCAAACGGGGACAATCCTGTGGCAGAGGACGGGTGAGAGTTATGTGCGTATTCGGCCCATACCAGATATTTCGACCAGTCCATGGAATTCTGAGCGGCCAGACAGCGAAGGGAGGTTTCCAGCTCCTGATTAGCTCTCTCAGCCTGCCCATTTGATTGGGGATGGTATCCGGAGGTGAGGCTAACAGAGGCGCCCAGCGCCGAGCAGAACGCTTTCCATACTTGTGAAACGAACTGGGGACCCCGATCTGAGACGATATCAGTGGGGATGCCATGGTGTCGGAAAACTTGCTGGACCAGAATTTCAGCTGTCTCTGTGGCTGTGGGCAACTGAGGAAGTGGAATAAAGTGAACAAACTTGGAGAAACGGTCAATGACAGTGAAGATTACTGAGTTGCCTTGGGAGGGGGGAAGACCGGTAACAAAATCCACAGCTATGTGTGACCATGGTCGACTGGGAGTAGGCAATGGGTGCAGTAGTCCAGATGGTGGATTATTAGAGGATTTGGAGCGTGCACACGTGGGACAGGCGGCAACGTACTCCCTGACATCCTTACCCATAGAAGGCCAGAAAAACCGTCTGCGGAGGAGGTTGAGGGTTCTGGCGACACCCCCATGGCAGGCGATGCGGGACGAGTGAGCCCAGGTAATTGTGTCCGATCTGAGGGATTGAGGAACATAGAGCGTACCGTTAGGAGGATTGGGGTGGTCCGGTTCCTCACCTTGGGCCTGAAGAACTTTGGTTTCAATGTCCCAAGTGAGACTTCCAATGATGTAGGATTGCGGGATGATGTTGGCGGGGGTGCTGTCCAGTTCATCCGAGGAGCAATATTTCCGGGAGAGGGCATCCGGCTTGACATTACGACTGCCTGGTCTGTAGGTGATAGAGAAATTGAAGCGATCAAAAAACAGGCACCAGCGGGCTTGGCGGGAGTTTAGTCTTTTTGCCGAGCGTAAGTACGAGAGGTTTTTGTGGTCCGTCCATACGATGAATGGTTGGACCGCTCCCTCCAGCCAATGACGCCACTCCTCTAAAGCCAGTTTAATTGCGAGAAGTTCCCGATTCCCAACATCATAGTTCCGCTCCGCGGGGGAGAGTTTCTTAGAGAAGAAGGCACAAGGTTTTAATTTGCCGGACTTCTCTTCTCGTTGGGATAGAACAGCTCCTACCCCAGAGTCAGAAGCGTCTACCTCGACGATGAATTGTCTGGTAGGATCGGGTTGGATAAGGATGGGGGCTGAAACGAAGAGTCCTTTAAGAGTGTCGAAAGCCTTTTGGGCTGCTTGGTTCCACTGGAAAGGTCTGCTGGTGGATGTGAGTTGTGTGAGGGGCGCGGCGATAGCACTGTAGTTCCTGATGAATCGTCGGTAGAAGTTAGCAAACCCGAGAAACTGCTGCAACTTTTTACGAGATGTAGGGGGATCCCACTGGGAGACAGCTTCAATTTTGGCAGGATCAGGCCGGATACTGCCTGCCTCAAAAATGTAACCCAGGAATGGGATGACGGAGGAGTGAAACTGACATTTCTCTGCCTTCACAAATAGGTAATTTTCAGACAACCTCTGGAGCACGAGCCGAACCTGATTCATGTGTTGAGTGGGATCTTTGGAGTAAATTAGAATATCATCGAGATATACAAAGACAAATCTATTTATGAAATCTCTGAGAACGTCGTTCACCAACCGCTGAAAAACTGCAGGAGCATTGGTCAGGCCGAAGGGCATGACCAAATACTCGTAATGCCCTAAGGGTGTGTTAAAGGCAGTTTTCCATTCATCTCCCTCCTTGACCCGAACGAGGTGGTAGGCATTACGGAGGTCAAGTTTGGAAAATATACGAGCTTCCTGTATGGAATCAAAGACTGAGCTAATAAGAGGGAGAGAATATTTGTCCTTAATAGTGATTTGGTTCAGCTCGCGGTAGTCAATACAAGGCCTGAGGGTCTTGTCCTTCTTCTCTACGAAGAAGAACCCTGCACCAACGGGAGATGACGATGGACGGATGTGTCCCGAGGAAAGTGCCTCATGGATGTACTTCTCCATAGCTGCTTTCTCAGGACCAGAAAGATTAAATAATCTCCCCTTGGGAAGAGTGGCTCCATCTAGCAAATTTATGGCGCAATCGTATGGTCTGTGGGGTGGTAGAGAACTGGCTTTGGATTTACTGAACACGGCTCTTAAGTCATGATAACAGTCAGGTACGTTAGAGAGATCAATCTCCTCTGGACTAGGAGGAGAGGGGGCTGAAATAGAAGGAACAGCAGACCGAAGACAGTTAGCTAGACAAAACTCACTCCAATTAGAGATGCGGTGATGAACCCAATCACACTGTGGATTATGACGTTGAAGCCACGAGTAACCTAGCACGACGGGATTCTGAGGGGTGTGGGTGACGAAAAACTGGGTAAACTCCCTATGATTTCCAGAGGTGATAAGCAGTACAGGCTTAGTGTGGTGAGTAATTAAGGAGAGATGTTGTCCTCCTAAGCCGGCAGCTTTAATAGGGGTTTCGAGTCTTTCAGTGGGTAACGAGAGACGTGAAACCAAACTATGGTCGATTAGGCTGTGTTCAGCCCCAGAATCAATTAAAGCATGAAGGTCGGTGATCTTAGACGAATGGCAGAGCTTGACAGGAACAATAAGAAAGTCTTTATGTGTAGTAATGGATACACCCCCCCGCGGCCTGTCTTCTAGCGGGGGGTTCTGGAGTTTAAACGAGCAGTGCACTGGTTTACTTGGTGTCCCTGCTGTCCGCAGTAGAAACAGGCCCCCTCATCTCGCCGTCTTTGTCGTTCTTCTGCAGACAGCTTAGAATGGCCGATTTGCATGGGCTCTTCAGAAGCACTATGAAGTGTGGCAGATGGGGGGGTTAGCGGAGAGTGGTGAGTCATACCTGGGCTTTTACGAGGTTGAGTGGGCCTTTCATGTTGTCTTTCTCGTAAACGGGTGTCAGAACGGAGAGCCGCGGTGACGAGCTCCTCGAAAGAGTGAGTTTCGGGCTGCGTACATAGGTGATCTTTGATGGATTCATTCAACGATTGGTAGAATACTCCCCGTAACGCTGGATCTGACCATCCTGCTTCTACAGCCAGGATCCTGAAATCGATAACATGGTCACTAACCGATCGATTTCGCTGCTTCAGGGCTAAAAGCCTGCGGGTGGCCTCCTCTTGTTTTTTAGGTTGATCGAATACCAGTCGGAACTCCCTGATGAAATGGTCGAAAGATAGGTGGGTGATAGGATTTACAGCCAGAAATGCTTGAGCCCATTGTAGAGCTTTATTGCGTAGGGAGTTTATAATTAATGTAATTTTACTATGATCTGACTGATAGTACCTCGGGGCTTGCTGGAACAGTAGGTGGCACTGTAGGAGGAAACCGCCGCATGCTTCGACATTACCCAGGAACGGCTCAGGTTGTAGGCGGAAGTTTTCCGGGGTCATAGCGGAAGCGGAAGTGGAAGCGTTGCTGGCAGCCGGGAGCGTAGCTGTGGGTGAAGGTGTAGACATTTGACCAGTTAGATCCGTTAAAGTTTGTGTCAAACCGTCTAGACGTCGAAACAGCTCTTGTTGGGCGGATGCAATTTGGGACAACGCGTCGGCTTGATGACCCAGAGCGATGCCTTGCAGATTCACGGCGACACGGAGTCCTTCTGGGTCAGCTGGGTCCGGAGTCTGGCCAGATCGTTCTGTCATGATTCTTCAGGCTAAGCGAACCCAGATGCTGGAACCCAGAGTAAAGACAGGTCAGTGGCAGGTGAGTAATCGTTTATTGATTCTCCGTGTGAGGCTGAGGTTTGGTCCCGGCGAGGTCCGAATGTGAAAATGGCTTGTGTTGTGGCGTGGCTGGAGGTGTTAACGCGGTCAGCGTACGGCGAGGAGTCTTCCGGTTCACTGGAACGGCTTAACTGATGACCCAGACTGGTGTCACTCGTAACGTGGCTTCCTGAGGCAGGAGAATAGGAATTAGGTTGGGTACGTGAGCAAAACAAGATAGAGCATAGCAAGACCAGGCGAGTCACCGTAAGGGTTAACGATCTGGCGTCGGCTTGAGGCGCTGGAGCTCCTTAAGAGCAGAAGTGATGATGAGGAGAGTGACAGCAGCTGGTGGCAATCAGGAGAAGAGTGAAACAGTGCTGGAGGGGGAGGAGTCTGCCAGAGGCACCATGACACTGGGTGAGCATTAAAAAGTGATAACGCACACTTAAAAAAGTATTTCCGGTCACATAGCTTAAAGGTTTTACATCACTGCTCCGGCTTCTTTAAAACAAACTTTAGCTTCAAAAACAAGCAGAAAGAGGTGAACTTTCTCTCTGAACCGATGCTTTATTTAACACATTGTGATCATCAGCATAAATATCGCTTTCCTTTGCCACTGCAATCGAGGTCAGCAGCACTACATAATAAATAGTCTGCTTTTTGTAAAAAAGAAAAAACCTAAATTGATCAAATAAAAACAATAAAGTAATAGAAGATTATTGAATATTAATTTCTTTGGTAAGCGACCATGGTATAAGTGGGATAATGGCTTTTGAAGAGTGTATCGCGTCGGACTGTTAAGGTCACAACGACGTGCATTGATTTCTGACAATGCACACTTCCTCTGCTATTAACTCTTACACAATTATAATAATTTTGTTATACTAAAGTGTGTGAATCAATCACTTACTGTGGAGGAGGACTTCACAGAGGATTTCTCCAACTGTAATTTGGGTAATGGTCATTGAACATTTGGAATCTAAATGAAAGTTGGAGTGTTATAATCAGGGCTGTAACGATTCATTTTAACAATGGTCGGATTCCTATCATAATTTGCGGTTGATGATGAGACTAACAGTTGATGTTTGATCATTTTCAATGATTCAGTTGGATTTGATTCTCTGATTTATCTTTAGGCAAAACTATAACCAGCGGGACTCAGAGAGAATTACAGAGTTGAATCCAAAGTTTTTCCACACATTGTACTGGAATGATGTGCTGATCAGTGTTTGCTGAATCACATGTGTGTTGTCTGCTGGTATTGGTCGGTTTTACCTTATAGTAAAATATATTTTCCATGGTATTTGGTATGGTATTAGTACTTTCCAAGATCGATAAAATGCATTTATTTCATTTTGAAATGATTTTTTTAATGGTACAGGTCGCAATTACCAACTTGCCTTAGACTGATCTGGTTGGATTGTAGGAATAGAATTTGATTCATCAATTAATGGTTACACTCCTAGTTGCAGTAGTACACAATCTATATTTCATTTCTAAAACTAGCCAGAAGGAAAATAAATAAATAAATAAACATCCAAATTGACTGGATAAAGAAATGAGAACATAATGTAAAGTATTTTATCCTGGACTAAAAATGTGACAGAGGAATGCTTACGCAATCATGTCACAGTTACCTAGATCATCATATTTGTAGTAAAATAAAGAAAATTCTGTTCTTTTGGGCTTAGACTCAGTGTTTGTATTCAGCTCTGTGTTTATTTTAGACGCCTGTCATCTAACCATGTTCTTTCTCCCTGTTGTTTTGTGCTGTGTGCATTTAAAATGTTGTTGCTCAGAGAGGAGCTCATGAGATCCGGGAGATCCGACAGTTTCATTTTACGGGTTGGCCAGACCATGGCGTGCCCTATCATGCCACAGGCCTCCTGGGTTTCATTAGGAGAGTCAAGTCCAAGACACTGACCAACGCCGGACCCATGGTGGTTCATTGCAGGTTGGTTTACACTGGAAATAATCTTTTTGAAAATTGTTAAAACTCTGTTGGTACCTCCTTTTGGATTTCAAATTAAATTGTGTGCTGTTTGTTTCAGAAATACTTTCTAAAATCATATCATGACAGTATAATTAAATAAGCAAACTGTATCATTACCACTTTTTTGTTTACTACTCATTGTAAAAGTGTTAGATATTTCAGTGCTTATAATCTTTGTTTTATGTAGTGTTTGTTAATATATAGTGTCTCTGTTTTAACGTGATTACCTGCTGTTTTAGATCACTTTGAGTCTGTCACTTCCTCTCAAATTTCTGAGTTAGTTCAGCACCTGAGGCCTTCCTCCTGCCCAGGTGACTGTGTTCCCCCCAGATTCCTGATGGAGGTCTTTGATGCCATAAGCCCCTGGATAGTTGGTCTCATCGGCCCTTCTCCTTTCTCGGGGTGTATGCCAGCTGCTTTCAAATGTCCTGTTGTAAAACCACTTTTAAAAAGGGTGTCTTAGATCCTAATGTTCTTTTAAACTTTAGGTCAATTTCCAAGTTGTCTTTTCTTTTCAAAGTTTTAGAGAAGACTAATTGAAGATTTATTTTCAATTACAAGACCATCTAGAGCAGGGGTGGCCAACCCTGATCCTCAAGAGCCTCAACCCTGCCCATTTTCCAGCTCTCCCTGGACTGCTTGATGCTGATAACCTAAATCAGGTGTGTTCAGTCAATCAGGATGTGAAATCACTTAAATCAGCTAATCAACAGCAAGCAGTCCAGGGAGAGCTTGAAAACAGGCAGGTGAGGCTATTGAGGACCAGGGTTGGCCACCCCTGATCTAGAGTGTCGTGTTTGATAAATATGTTTAAATTCTTGTCTTGGAGAAGTTTCAGTTGGGTTTGAAATCCAGTCTCTCCGCACAAACCGTTCTCCTCAGGGTGTCCAATGACCTGCTTTGAGCTGTTGATTCGAGGTCTTCCAACACAGTAGATCAATGTTTTATTTTCCCGACTGTTTGGTGTGAGGGGCACAGCGCACAGTTGGTCTAAGTCTTATTTATGTGGCAGGAGTTTCTCTGTCTTACTTGGACAGTTTTCTTCTTCAGAGGCTCCACTCGGACATGGTGTACCCCAGGGCTCAGCTTCAGGCCCGCTTTTATTATCGCTTTACCTGCTGCCACTACGGTACAGTTTTTAGGAAATATAATTTGTCGTTTCACTGCTACGTAGATGGCATCACGACCTACCTGTCCATTGAACTCTGGTGGAGCTGAGTGTCTCCACAACCTTCAGACATCAAATCTTGGATGGACCTGAACTCCCTCTGTCTGAATGAAAACAAAAGGGAAATTTTTGTTTTTGGAAAAACTGACATTCTGACAGGTTGCTGCAGTGCTGTTGGCCCCTGGACCCTTCAAATGCTCATTTCATTAGGAATTTGATTTATTGATTTATTTCAAGCATTGTAGTCAAAGCAATAAAGAATTCAAACATATTTGTCAAACTCATTACAGAAATGATGAAATGCATAGATTAAAAAGACAGAAAATAAAACAAAAATGTCACTTAAATCATATATGCTTAATTAAATACAGTGATCATTAACTAAAGTATAAGTAGAGTTTGATTTATTGCTTGAAAAGGAGTGGGAAGAAGCCAGTTTATGTAATCCCCCACCCCCCACCCCTACTGAGTTCCTTCATTTGATAGTTTTACATTGTTTTAAATCCGGTTCTGATCAGATAGATTCCACTGCCTAGGAATGATTGATGATCTTCAGAAAACATTCATTCATGATTTCAGTAAACAGTAATAGTAACCATTATGTAATAATCATTGATTATCATTAGAACACATGATCACATTAAACCAGTAATTATTGCTACACATTGCAGATAAAGTAAACAAAATCAATAGTTATTGATTGTAATTTAAACATGTCAGTAATCATTATTGCACATTACTATGTAAAACTCAGTGGTTTTAATTAAAATAGCTTTGATTATTTCACCACCATCAAGTTCACACATGGATTTGGAATTATTCAACCACCTGTTTATCCTTAAATCCTCTTATCTTCATATCCTGAAATAAGAGTTTCTTTATACATTTTCTTGAATATTTGAATATCTGAACATTGTTTGAGCTCATTACTGAACCCGTTCCAGAGTTTAGAGCCACACAAAGACACACAGAAACTTTTCTTAGTGGTTCTGATCAGTTTGATCTTGAAGTTCCTACATCCCCTCAGTCTGTAGCCTCCTTCAATTTCTAAGAAGTGTTTCTGGATATTGAATGGTAACGATTTCCAACTGGCTCTGTATAAAAGTTGCGCAGTGTAAAAATCCACAAGGTCATGCAGTTTTAAAAGTCTAGACTGATAAAATAGATTGTTTGTATGATCAAGGAATCTTGGGGTAAACCTTCACAGGCATTTTTTTCTAATTTGTCCTGTCCAACAGCTGAGCAAGGAGATCAGAGCTGAAGGCTCCTTGTGTTGGACAGATTTTACCATTATAAAATCTTCTTCTTCCACTTTCGGCTTCTCCCATCAGGGGTCGCCACAGCGAACAAGTCGCATGGTAAATTTGGCAATGTTTTACGCCGGATGCCCTTCCTGACGCAACCTTCTCTAACCGGGCTTGGAACCGGCAGAGGTAGAGAAGGGAACAGGGAGCAGCCTGGAGTCGAACCCGGATTTCACGGACGGAAGGCGCCGCAAACCAGCACGAGCTAAACTGGCTCCCTTTTACCATTATAAAATATTATAATATAATATAATAATTATGGGTCTTCAGACAGAGTATATTTATATAAACCCCTTTTGTATTTGAGGCTAAGGTTTTTTTTAAAGAATTATATTCAAATGCATGCCTTGTTTGAGTTGACAGAAAAAGAAAAGAGATGGGATATTAGAGATGGGAGATGGGGGGGGTGGCAGTTGATACTGATACAATACAGACTCATAACATACAAGTGTCAAAAGTAAATTACATGACTTAGTTCTCACATACACACCAACAATTCACCCTGTCGAATGCTTTTTCAACATCTAGTGAGATTATGGCTGCTTCCTGTTTTTTAATAGAGGTAAAGTCTCTTAGATTAATAAGTCTTCGAGTATTGTTTGTGGAGTGTTTTCCTTCAATAAATCCAGTTTGATCAGGGTGAATTATCTAGTGATCCTAAAATAACTTTGAAGATTCAGCAATTTTTTGAAAACCCATCTTAAATAACTAATTCGACACAAAAATAGTTTTTAAGCGGAATATTTAAAAATGTGAAGAACATATCAGACAAAACTGTTGTCTTGTTTTAAAAAAACTAAACAATTATATATATATATAATTGTCTCAATATATATATATATATATATATATATATGTATATATATATATATATATGTATATATATATATATATATATGTTATGTTTCAAAAACACAAATGAGTTGTAAACATCAATGTTTTGTGGCATTTATAGCTGTAAGACAACATAAATGATTATTTTTTATTGCAAAGTGTTTTCTGTAGATATTATGATTTTGCCATAAGAACTATTTAAGTCAGCATCCCTTTTTTACTCATTGTTACAGTAATCATATTTTTATCAAGCAGGAAGAGAATTAATTGAAAAGACAGATATGTTGGACTTTACATATGATTAAATCTATACCAAACATATCAATTGCAACTGTAGTATGTTTTTTCTAATGCAAATAAACATGCATGTGTCTGTCCACAGTGCCGGGGCCGGACGGACAGGCTGCTTCATCGTCATTGACATCATGCTGGACATGGCAGAAAGAGAAGGTGTTGTAGACATTTACAACTGTGTGAGGGAACTGCGCTCTCGGAGAGTCAACATGGTCCAGACTGAGGTAAGGTGAAACTGTTCTCATGTTGATCTCAGCATCTCTGGGTCTGGTTGCCAAGATTCATAGGAAAATGTAGAGTTGTGTAATATAGCATCCACCTATGCCAGGGCCTGACCATCATTCTCCATAATTCTCATAAATCCATAATTCTCAATATGAGCCCCGGTTTACCGTAGTAAATTTAGCTGGAACAGTGATCATTAAAATTATACATCCATGTCTATTAAACATACGTTTTTATTCCTTGTTTTGAGCTGTCAGGAAAATACATTTTCTAGAAAATCTGTAATTTTGGTTTTAGATTACCATATACTTCACAAACTTCAAAGCTTAATTGAATTAAATATAGCAGCTGTGATGTGTCCAAACTAAACTAGATAAGCCTTTCCTCAACATTGTTGACCAATTCCATTGGTTGGGAGGTAGTAGTGCGTAGGAAATGTTTGCGGATGTTTTTTTTGTGAATATCTATATTCTATTTAT
The DNA here is from genome assembly GCF_053564925.1 of Oryzias latipes. Classification (NCBI taxonomy): domain Eukaryota; kingdom Metazoa; phylum Chordata; class Actinopteri; order Beloniformes; family Adrianichthyidae; genus Oryzias; species Oryzias latipes. Next base: position 36,826,814 of record NC_136253.1, read on the forward strand.
TGCTACAGATATTTTCAAATTGGCTTTGTGCTTTGGAGATTCAAATACATTGTTTTTATTTTATAATTTTCTGATCAAGAACTATAAATTTAACCGTTAATTGAACAATTCTTTTTAACAAATATGGAAGTATTGTACTGCTTATTATGGCCCGCAGCAGTCATAGACTGCAAGGACCATATTGTAACTGGTACGAGGGTCGAACACTCAAAAAGTCCAAAACGTCAAAAAAACGCGTCAAAACGCCAAAAAATGGGGTCAAAAGTCGCCCAAAGCACAAAACGACACGACAATTGTGTAACACAACAAAAATACACACACACACGCACAACACCAACGCACAAACGTCAAAATTGTAGTCGCAAAAATGACGACAAAAAACCAAAAAAGCCCCAAAAAGCCCTCAAAGAACGGGTTTAAAGCCAAAAAGACATGCCCAGCCTATAGTAAAAGACAGGCCGCATTGAAATACATAGGCCACCTGACTGCAAAAACTTCTATATTGTTTCTGCTTTGTTTCATTATTATGGCCCGCAGCAGTCATAGACTGCAAGGACCATATTGTAACTGCTACGAGGGTCGAACACTCAAAAAGGTCCAAAACGTCAAAAAAACGCGTCAAAACGCCAAAAAATGGGGTCAAAAGTCGCCCAAAGCACAAAACGACACGACAATTGTGTAACGCAACAAAAATACACACACACACGCACAACACCAACGCACAAACGTCAAAATTGTAGTCGCAAAAATGACGACAAAAACCCAAAAAAGCCCCAAAAAGCCCTCAAAAGACGGGTTTAAAGCCAAAAAGACATGCCCAGCCTATAGTAAAAGACAGGCCGCATTGAAATACATAGGCCACCTGACTGCAAAAACTTCTATATTGTTTCTGCTTTGTTTCATTATTATGGCCCGCAGCAGTCATAGACTGCAAGGACCATATTGTAACTGGTACGAGGGTCGAACACTCAAAAAGTCCAAAACGTCAAAAAAACGCGTCAAAACGCCAAAAAATGGGGTCAAAAGTCGCCCAAAGCACACAACGAGACGACAATTGTGTAACGCAACAAAAATACACACACACACGCACAACACCAACGCAAAAACGTAAAAATTGTAGTCGCAAAAATGACGACAAAAACCCCAAAAAGCCCCCAAAAGCCCTCAAAAGACGGGTTTAAAGCCAAAAAGACATGCCCAGCCTATAGTAAAAGACAGGCCGCATTGAAATACATAGGCCACCTGACTGCAAAAACTTCTATATTGTTTTTCGAATGTTTTTTTATTATTATTATTATGGCCCGCAGCACTCACAGAGTGCAAGGACCATATTGTAACTGGTACGAGGGTCGAACACTCAAAAAGTCCAAAACGTCAAAAAAACGCGTCAAAACGCCAAAAAATGGGGTCAAAAGTCGCCCAAAGCACAAAACGACACGACAATTGTGTAACACAACAAAAATACACACACACACGCACAACACCAACGCACAAACGTCAAAATTGTAGTCGCAAAAATGACGACAAAAAACCAAAAAAGCCCCAAAAAGCCCTCAAAGAACGGGTTTAAAGCCAAAAAGACATGCCCAGCCTATAGTAAAAGACAGGCCGCATTGAAATACATAGGCCACCTGACTGCAAAAACTTCTATATTGTTTCTGCTTCGTTTCATTATTATTATTATTATGGCCCGCAGCAGTCATAGACTGCAAGGACCATATTGTAACTGGTACGAGGGTCGAACACTCAAAAAGGTCCAAAACGTCAAAAAAACGCGTCAAAACGGCAAAAAATGGGGTCAAAAGTCGCCCAAAGCACACAACGACACGACAATTGTGTAACGCAACAAAAATACACACACACACGCAGAACACCAACGCACAAACGTCAAAATTGTAGTCGCAAAAATGACGACAAAAACCCCAAAAAGCCCCAAAAAGCCCTCAAAAGACGGGTTTAAAGCCAAACAGACATGCCCAGCCTATAGTAAAAGACAGGCCGCATTGAAATACATAGGCCACCTGACTGCAAAAACTTCTATATTGTTTCTGCTTCGTTTCATTATTATTATTATTATTATTATTATTATTCTTCTTGCACACTAACGGCGTCTTTGAGCTTAATTTTGACCCCCGCCACATACCCGAAAACTCACCAAAATTGGCACACATCTGGGATAAATTGAAAATGAATTTTCGGCAAAGAGAACGTCATCCCCCCGAAGTCGATGACATCACAGCGAGCGGTCCCGTAAAAAAAATGAATGGTCCGAAAATCGCTTATGGGGCCAAAAAAAAATATTTCAAATTAGAGCAACGAAACCAAAACACGCGTGTTGGAGATATCCCAAAGAAGTTATGAAATCATTATGGGATGGCCACACGACCTACGGCTTGGCGGCCATTTTGTGGCCAACTCAGAGAAATGGCGATTTTTGTGTTTTTTGACAATATGGGAAAACGACACTTTTGTTTAATGCGATTGTCACGAAATTGCACACACATGCCAAGACCCTGATTCTACAATAACCAAAGAAGTTTCGTTGACCTTTGACCTTGGGAAGGGGCGGCCATCTTGAATTTTCATAAAAAAGCACCTTTAGTAACGTATACAAACGAAAACTCGTCCTAGGGATTTTTATCGATCTTTTTGAAACTTCTCAGGCATCAATGGCAAGCTACTGTGGACAAAATGTTGGAATTAGAAGTTGTAGAATTTGAAACGCGTGCGCGTGGCGAATTCGCAACCGTCGCCATTTTAGCTAGCTCGCACATATTTTATCGGAATAGCCTGAAACTGAAATATGCGATACCCTGGCCCACACTGAACAAAACGATGTCACATACGACAAAATCGATAAAGGAATGTGGCCGTGGTAAACAAAAAACCGTCGCAAAAAAAAGTGCTGACTCGGCAAAAAAAAAATTTTTCGGATTTTATTTTTAAGAATCGGCTAACGAAACCCAGATAACTTTGTCGGGTATATCCAAAGAAAGTTTTGAAATCATTACGTGATGGCCACACGACCTACGGTTTGGCGGCCATTTTGTGCCAAAATCTGCCATTTTGAGTTTTTCGCGTTTTTACACGATATGGAAAAATGAACTTTTTTTCGAGCGATTTTCACGAAATTTGACTCGCATGTCCCAAGCGTAAGTCTACAATCACCTTTGGAGTTTCGTCGACCTTTGACCTCGGGAAAAGGCGGCCATCTTGAATTTTCTATAAAAAACACCTTAACCACCAGATTCAAACGTAAACTTGTCGTTGGAATTTTCTTCGATCGTCTCAAAACTTTTTGGGCATCAATGGCAAGCTACTGTGGAAAAAATGTTGGAATTAGAAGTTGTAGATTTTGAACGGCGTGCGCGTGGCAAGCTAGCAAAGTGGCGCACTGTTATAACTCCCATGCATTTCAATACAATACAGTGAAAATTGAATGCATGCATTAACGCCTGAAACTGAATACATTGAAAAACACTGGATATGGACATATAAGAAATGTGGGCGTGGTTAGCATAAAACCACTGTTGCTAAGGACGACAAAAAGTTTACTTTTACCGATTTGTCCGAAACTGACGTCAATCTGTTCGTCCTCACGAGGGGACCAAAACATAAAATGGTTGCTATGGAGATAAAATCAACAGAAAAGCCGCCATTTTGGAAAAAGTGGGCTTTTTAGCAACTTATGACATATAACTCTCACCAATGGAGGAATGTGTTTTTCTGAGTCAGTTGATGATGCTGATCGCTATGCTAGCAATTTTAGCCACATTAGCATAGCTAGCATAGTTAGCATAATTAGCATTTTAGGAAATGTGTTTTTTTGAGTCAGTTGATGATGCTGATCGCTATGCTAGCACTTTTAGCCACATTAGCATAGCTAGCATAGTTAGCATAATTAGCATTTTAGGAAATGTGTTTTTTTGAGTCAGTTGATGATGCTAATCGCAATGCTAGCTCATTTAGGCACATTAGCATAGCTAGCATAGTTAGCATAATTAGCATTTTAGGAAATGTGTTTTTCTGAGAGAGTTGATTATGCTGATTGCTATGCTAGGACTTTAAGTCACATTAGCATAGTTAGCATAGTTAGCATTATGAGCAAATCCAGCCTTGATTAGCTTTTAATTTGTGGGCGGTGAGGGCGGAGAGGGCCGCGGTAGTGCGTAGAGTTGGGCGTGGAAGGCGGGTTGCGTCTGCGGGCCATACAACGCCGCTTGCGGCTTTAATTATTATTATTATTCTTCTTGCACACTAACGGCGTCTTTGAGCTTAATTTTGACCCCCGCCACATACCCGAAAACTCACCAAAATTGGCACACATCTGGGATAAATTGAAAATGAATTTTCGGCAAAGAGAACGTCACCCCCCCGAAGTCGATGACATCACAGCGAGCGTTCCCGTAAAAAAAATGAATGGGCCGAAAATCGCTTATGGGGCCAAAAAAAAATATTTCAAATTAGAGCAACGAAACCAAAACACGCGTGTTGGAGATATCCCAAAGAAGTTCTGAAATCATTATGGGATGGCCAAACGACCTACGGCTTGGCGGCCATTTTGTGGCGAACTCAGAGAAATGGCGATTTTCGTGTTTTTTGACAATATGGGAAAACGACACTTTTGTTCAAGCGATTTTCACGAAATTGCACACACATGCCACAAACACGATTCTACAACTACCAAAGAAGTTTTGTTGACCTTTGACCTTGGCAAGGGGCGGCCATCTTGAATTTTCATAAAAAAGCACCTTTAGTAACGGATACAAACGAAAACTCGTCCTAGGGATTTTTATCAATCTTTTTGAAACTTCTCGGGCATCAATGGCAAGCTACTGTGGACAAAATGTTGGAATAAGAAGTTGTAGAATTTGAAACACGTGCGGGTGGCGAATTCGCAACCGTCGCCATTTTAGCTAGCTCGCACATATTTAATCGGAATAGCCTGAAACTGAAATATGCGATACCCTGGCCCACACTGAACAAAATGATGTCACATACGACAAAATCCATAAAGGAATGCGGCCGTGGTAAACAAAAAACGATCGCAAAAAAAAGTGCTGACTCGGCAAAAAGTTTTTTTTTCGGATTTTATTTTTAAGAATCGGCTAACGAAACCCAGATAACTTTGTCGGGTATATCCAAAGAAAGTTTTGAAATCATTACGTGATGGCGTCACGACCTACGGTTTGGCGGCCATTTTGTGCCAAAATATGCCATTTTGAGTTTTTCGCGTTTTTACACAATATGGAAAAATGAACTTTTTTTCGAGCGATTTTCACGAAATTTGACGCGCATGTCCCTAGCGTAACTCTACAATCACCTCTGGAGTTTCGTCGACCTTTGACCTCGGGAAAAGGCGGCCATCTTGAATTATCTATAAAAAACACCTTTACCACCAGATTCAAACGTAAACTTGTCGTTGGAATTTTCAGCGATCGTCTCGAAACTTTTTGGGCATCAATGGCAAGCTACTGTGGAAAAAATGTTGGAATTAGAAGTTGTAGATTTTGAACGGCGTACGCGTAGCAAGCTAGCAAAGTGGCGCACTGTTATAACTCCCATGCATTTCAATACTAAACAGTGAAAATTTAATGCATGCATTAATGCCTGAAACAGAATACATTGAAAAACACTGGATATGGACATATAAGGAATGTGGGCGTGGTTAGCATAAAACCACTGTTGCTAAGGACAAAAAAAAATTTACTTTTACGGATTTGTCCAAAACTGACGTCAATCTGTTCGTCCTCTCGAGGGGACCAAAACATAAAATGGTTGCTATGGAGATAAAATTAACAAAAAAGCCGCCATTTTGGAAAAGGTTTTTTTTTTTACCAACATATGACATATAGCTCTCATCAATGGAGGAATGTGTTTTTCTGAGTCAGTTGATGATGCTGATCGCTATGCTAGCACTTTTAGCTATGTTAGCATAGCTAGCATAGTTAGCATAATTAGCATTTCAGGTAATGTGTTTTTCTGAGTCAGTTAATGATGCTGATCGCTATGCTAGCACTTTTAGCCACATTAGCATAGCTAGCATAGTTAGCATAATTAGCATTTTAGGTAATGTGTTTTTCTGAGTCAGTTGATGGTGCTGATCACAATGCTAGCACTTTTAGCCACATTAGCATAGCTAGCATAGTTAGCATAATTAGCATTTTAAGTAATGTGTTTTTCTGAGTCAGTTGATGATGCTGATCGCAATGCTAAAACTTTTAGCCAAATTAGCATAGCTAGCATAGTTAGCATAATTAGCATATGCCGTTTTGACTAGCCATTATCAAAAGTGGGCAGTGAGGGCGGTGAGGGCGGTGGTGCGTAGAGTTGGGCGTGGAAGGCGGGTTGCGTCTGCGGGCCATACAACGCCGCTTGCGGCTTTATTATTATTATTGTTTCTAACGGCGTCTTTGAGCTCAAATTTGACCCCCGCCACATACCCGAAAACTCACCAAAATTGGCACACATCTGGGATAAATTGAAAATGAATTTTCGGCAAAGAAAACGTCAACCCCCCCACGACGATGACATCACGGCGAGCGTTCTCGTAAAAAAAATGAATGGGCCGAAAATCGCTTATGGGGCCAAAAAAAAATATTTTGGAATACAGTTACGAACCCAAAACACGCGTGTTGGAGATATCCCAAAGAAGTTATGAAATCATTATGGGATGGCCACACGACCTACGGCTTGGCGGCCATTTTGTGGCGAACTCAGAGAAATGGCGATTTTCGTGTTTTTTGACAATATGGGAAAACTACCCTTTTGTTCAAGCGATTTTCACGAAATTTCATACACATGCCACAAACACGATTCTACAACTACCAAAGAAGTTTTGTTGACCTTTGACCTTGGGAAGGGGCGGCCATCTTGAATTTTCATAAAAAAGCACCTTTAGTAACGTATACAAACGAAAACTCGTCCTAGGGATTTTTATCGATCTTTTTGAAACTTCTCAGGCATCAATGGCAAGCTACTGTGGACAAAATGTTGGAATTAGAAGTTGTAGAATTTGAAACGCGTGCGCGTGGCGAATTCGCAACCGTCGCCATTTTAGCTAGCTCGCACATATTTTATCGGAATAGCCTGAAACTGAAATATGCGATACCCTGGCCCACACTGAACAAAACGATGTCACATACGACAAAATCGATAAAGGAATGTGGCCGTGGTAAACAAAAAACCGTCGCAAAAAAAAGTGCTGACTCGGCAAAAAAAAAAAATTTCGGATTTTATTTTTAAGAATCGGCTAACGAAACCCAGATAACTTTGTCGGGTATATCCAAAGAAAGTTTTGAAATCATTACGTGATGGCCACACGACCTACGGTTTGGCGGCCATTTTGTGCCAAAATCTGCCATTTTGAGTTTTTCGCGTTTTTACACGATATGGAAAAATGAACTTTTTTTCGAGCGATTTTCACGAAATTTGACTCGCATGTCCCTAGCGTAAGTCTACAATCATCTTTGGAGTTTCGTCGACCTTTGACCTCGGGAAAAGGCGGCCATCTTGAATTTTCTATAAAAAACACCTTAACCACCAGATTCAAACGTAAACTTGTCGTTGGAATTTTCTTCGATCGTCTCAAAACTTTTTGGGCATCAATGGCAAGCTACTGTGTAAAAAATGTTGGAATTAGAAGTTGTAGATTTTGAACGGCGTGCGCGTGGCAAGCTAGCAAAGTGGCGCACTGTTATAACTCCCATGCATTTCAATACAATACAGTGAAAATTGAATGCATGCATTAATGCCTGAAACTGAATACATTGAAAAACACTGGATATGGACATATAAGGAATGTGGGCGTGGTTAGCATAAAACCACTGTTGCTAAGGACGACAAAAAGTTTACTTCTACCGATTTGTCCGAAACTGACGTCAATCTGTTCGTCCTCCCGAGGGGACCAAAACATAAAATGGTTGCTATGGAGATAAAATCAACAGAAAAGCCGCCATTTTGGAAAAAGTGGGCTTTTTAGCAACTTATGACATATAACTCTCACCAATGGAGGAATGTGTTTTTCTGAGTCAGTTGATGATGCTGATCGCTATGCTAGCACTTTTAGCCACATTAGCATAGCTAGCATAGTTAGCATTTTAGGTAATGTGTTTTTCTGAGTCAGTTGATGATGCTGATCGCTATGCTAGCAATTTTAGCTATGTTAGCATAGCTAGCATAGTTAGCATAATTAGCATTTTAAGTAATGTGTTTTTCTGAGTCAGTTGATGATGCTGATCGCTATGCTAGCACTTTTAGCTATATTAGCATAACTAGCATAGCATAATTAGCATTTTAGGTAATGTTTTTTTCTGAGTAAGTTGAAGATGCTGATCGCAATGGTAGCACTTTTAGCCACATTAGCATAGCTAGCATAGTTAGCATAGTTAGCATTGTAGGTAATGTGTTTTTCTGAGAGAGTTGATTATGCTAATCGCTATGCTAGGACTTTTAGTCACATTAGCATAGTTAGCATAGTTAGCATTATTAGCAAATCCAGCCTTGACTAGCTTTTAATTTGTGGGCGGTGAGGGCGGTGAGGGCGGAGAGGGCCGCGGTGTTGCGTAGAATTGGGCGTGGAAGGCGGGTTGCGTCTGCGGGCCATACAACGCCGCTTGCGGCTTTAATTATGGCCCGCAGCACTCACAGAGTGCAAGGACCATATTGTAACTGGTACGAGGGTCGAACACTCAAAAAGTCCAAAACGTCAAAAAAATGCGTCAAAACGCCAAAAAATGGGGTCAAAAGTCGGCCAAAGCACAAAACAACACGACAATTGTGTAACGCAACAAAAATACACACACACACGCACAACACCAACGCAAAAACGTAAAAACTGTAGTCGCAAAAATGACGACAAAAACACAAAAAAGCCCCAAAAAGCCCTCAAAAGACAGGTTTAAAGCCAAAAAGACATGCCCAGCCTATAGTAAAAGACAGGCCGCATTGAAATACATAGGCCACCTGACTGCAAAAACTTCTATATTGTTTCTGCTTCGTTTCATTATTATTATTATTATTATTATTATTCTTCTTGCACACTAACGGCGTCTTTGAGCTTAATTTTGACCCCCGCCACATACCCGAAAACTCACCAAAATTGGCACACATCTGGGATAAATTGAAAATGAATTTTCGACAAAGAGAACGTCACCCCCCCGAAGTCGATGACATCACAACGAGCGTTCCCGTAAAAAAAATGAATGGGCCGAAAATCGCTTATGGGGCCAAAAAAAAATATTTCGGAATACAGTTACGAAACCAAAACACGCGTGTTGGAGATATCCCAAAGAAGTTATGAAATCATTATGGGATGGCCACACGACCTACGGCTTGGCGGCCATTTTGTGGCGAACTCAGAGAAATAGCGATTTTCGTGTTTTTTGACAATATGGGAAAATTACACTTTTGTTCAAGCGATTTTCACGAAATTTCATACACATGCCACAAACACGATTCTACAACTACCAAAGAATTTTTGTTGACCTTTGACCTTGGGAAGGGGCGGCCATCTTGAATTTTCAAAAAAAAGCACCTTTAGTAACGGATACAAACGAAAACTCGTCCTAGGGATTTTTATCAATCTTCTTGAAACTTCTCGGGCATCAATGGCAAGCTACTGTGGACAAAATGTTGGAATTAGAAGTTGTAGAATTTGAAACGCGTGCCCGTGGCGAATTCGCAACCGTCGCCATTTTAGCTAGCTCGCACATATTTTGTCGGAATAGCCTGAAACTGAAATATGCGATACCCTGTCCCACACTGAACAAAACGATGTCACATACGACAAAATCCATAAAGGAATGTGGCCGTGGTAAACAAAAAACCGTCGCAAAAAAAAGTGCTGACTCGGCAAAAAAAATTTTTTTTGGATTTTATTTTTAAGAATCGGCTAACGAAACTCAGATAACTTTGTCGGGTATATCCAAAGAAAGTTTTGAAATCATTACGTGATGGCGACACGACCTACGGTTTGGCGGCCATTTTTTGCCAAAATCTGCCATTTTGCGTTTTTCGCGTTTTTACACAATATGGAAAAATGAACTTTTTTTCGAGCGATTTTCACGAAATTTGACTCGCATGTCCCTAGCGTAAGTCTACAATCACCTTTGGAGTTTCGTCGACCTTTGACCTCGGGAAAAGGCGGCCATCTTGAATTATCTATAAAAAACACCTTTACCACCAGATTCAAACGTAAACTTGTCGTTGGAATTTTCATCGATTGTCTCGAAACTTTTTGGGCATCAATGGCAAGCTACTGTGGAAAAAATGTTGGAAGTAGAAGTTGTAGATTTTGAGCGGCGTGTGCGTGGCAAGCTAGCAAAGTGGCGCACTGTTATAACTCCCATGCATTTCAATACAATACAGTGAAAATTGAATGCATGCATTCATGCCTGAAACAGAATACATTGAAAAAGACTGGACATGGACATATAAGGAATGTGGGCGTGGTTAGCATAAAACCACTGTTGCTAAGGACGACAAAAAGTTTACTTTTACCGATTTATCCGAAATTGACGTCAATCTGTTCGTCTTCTGAAGTGGACCAAAACATAAAATGGTTGCTATGGAGATAAAATAAACAGAAAAGCCGCCATTTTGGAAAAAGTCGTTTTTTTATCAACTTATGACATATAGCTTTCACCAATGGAGGAATATGTTTTTCTGAGACAGTAAATGATGCTTATCGCTATGCTAGCAATTTTAGCCACATTAGCATAGCTAGCATAGTTAGCATAATTAGCATTTTAGGTAATGTGTTTTTCTGAGTCAGTTGATGATGCTGATCGCTATGCTAGCACTTTTAGCCACATTAGCATAGCTAGCATAGTTAGCATAATTAGCATTTTAGGTAATGTGTTTTTCTGAGTCAGCTGATGATGCTGATCGCTATGCTAGCACTTTTAGCCACATTAGCATAGCTAGCATAGTTAGCATAATTAGCATTTTAGGTAATGTGTTTTTCTGAGTCAGTTGATGATGCTGATCGCTATGCTAGCACTTTTATCCACATTAGCGTAGCTAGCATAGTTAGCATAATTAGCATTTTAGATAATGTGTTTTTCTGAGTCAGTTGATGATGCTGATCGCAATGCTAGCACTTTTAGCCACATTAGCATAGTTAGCATTGTTAGCATAATTAGCAAATCCAGCCTTGACTAGCTTTTAATTTGCGGGCTGTGAGGGCGGTGAGGTCAGCGGTGGTGCGTAGAGTTGGGCGTGGAGGCGGGTTGCGTCTGCGGGCCATACAACGCCGCTTGCGGCTTTAATTATTATGGCCCGCAGCAGTCATAGACTGCAAGGACCATATTGTAACTGGTACGAGGGTCGAACACTCAAAAAGTCCAAAACGTCGAAAAAACGCGTCAAAACGCCAAAAAATGGAGTCAAAAGTCGCCCAAAGCACACAACGACACGACAATTGTGTAACGGAACAAAAATAAACACACACACGCACAACACCCCCGCACAAACGACAAAATTGTAGTCGCAAAAATGACGACAAAAACACAAAAAAGCCCCAAAAAGCCCTCAAAAGACGGGTTTAAAGCCAAAAAGACATGCCCAGCCTATAGTAAAAGACAGGCCGCATTGAAATACATAGGCCACCTGACTGCAAAAACTTCTATATTGTTTCTGCTTCGTTTCATTATTATTCTTCTTCTTTCTTTCTTCCACTTTGAGCCAAAATTTGACCCCCACCACATACCCGAAAACTCACCAAAATTGGCACACACCTAGGATAAATTGAAAATGAATTTTCGGCAAAGAAAACGTCACCCCCCCCACGATGATGACATCACGGCGAGCAATCCCGTCAAAAAAATGAATGGGCCGAAAATCGCTTATGGGGCCAAAAAAAAATATTTCAAAATACAGTTACGAAACCAAAACAGGCGTGTTGGAGATATCCCAAAGAAGTTATGAAATTATTATGGGATGGCCACACGACCTGCGGCTTGGCGGCCATTTTGTGGCGAACTCAGAGAAATGGCGATTTTCGTGTTTTTTGACAATATGGGAAAATGACACTTTTGTTTAAGCGATTGTCACGAAATTGCACACACATGCCAAGACCCTGATTCTACAATAACCAAAGAAGTTTCGTTGACCTTTGACCTTGGGAAGGGGCGGCCATGTTGAATTTTCTTAAAAAAGCACCTTTAGTAACGTATACAAACGAAAACTCGTCCTAGGGATTTTTATCGATCTTTTTGAAACTTCTCGGGCATCAATGGCAAGCTACTGTGGACAAAATGTTGGAATTAGAAGTTGTAGAATTTGAAACGCGTGCGCGTGGCGAATTCGCAACCGTCGCCATTTTAGCTAGCTCGCACATATTTTATCGGAATAGCCTGAAACTGAAATATGCGATACCCTGGCCCACACTGAACAAAACGATGTCACATACGACAAAATCGATAAAGGAATGTGGCCGTGGTAAACAAAAAACCGTCGCAAAAAAAAGTGCTGACTCGGCAAAAAAAAAATTTTTCGGATTTTATTTTTAAGAATCGGCTAACGAAACCCAGATAACTTTGTCGGGTATATCCAAAGAAAGTTTTGGAATCATTACGTGATGGCGACACGACCTACGGTTTGGCGGCCATTTTGTGCCAAAATATGCCATTTTGCGTTTTTCGCGTTTTTACACGATATGGAAAAATGAACTTTTTTTCGAGCGATTTTCACGAAATTTGACGCACATGTCCTTAGCGTAAGTCTACAATCACCTCTGGAGTTTCGTCGACCTTTGACCTCGGGAAAAGGCGGCCATCTTGAATTTTCTATAAAAAACACCTTAACCACCAGATTCAAACGTAAACTTGTCGTTGGAATTTTCTTCGATCGTCTCAAAACTTTTTGGGCATCAATGGCAAGCTACTGTGTAAAAAATGTTGGAATTAGAAGTTGTAGATTTTGAACGGCGTGCGCATGGCAAGCTAGCAAAGTGGCGCACTGTTATAACTCCCATGCATTTCAATACAATACAGTGAAAATTGAATGCATGCATTAATGCCTGAAACTGAATACATTGAAAAACACTGGATATGGACATATAAGGAATGTGGGCGTGGTTAGCATAAAACCACTGTTGCTAAGGACAACAAAAAGTTTACTTTTACCGATTTGTCCGAAACTGACGTCAATCTGTTCATTCCTCCGAGGGGACCAAAACATAAAATGGTTGCTATGGAGATAAAATCAACAGAAAAGCCGCCATTTTGGAAAAAGTGGTTTTTTTATCAACTTATGACACATAGCTCTCACCAATGGAGGAATGTGTTTTTCTGAGTCAGTTGATGATGCAGATCGCTATGCTAGCACTTTTAGCTATGTTAGCATAACTAGCATAGTTAGCATAATTAGCATTTTAGGTAATGTGTTTTTCTGAGTCAGTTGATGATGCTGATCGCTATGCTAGCACTTTTAGCCACATTAGCATAGCTAGCATAGTTAGCATTATTAGCATTTTAGATAATGTGTTTTTCTGAGTCAGTTAAAGATGCTGATCGCAATGCTAGCACTTTTAGCCACATTAGCATAGCTAGCATAGTTAGCATAATTAGCATTTTAGGTAATGTGTTTTTCTGAGTCAGTTGATGATGCTGATCGCTATGCTAGCACTTTTAGCCACATTAGCATAGCTAGCATAGCTAGCATAGTTAGCATAATTAGCATATGCAGTTTTGACTAGCCTTCATCAAAAGTGTGCGGTGAGGGCGGTGAGGGCGGTGGTGCGTAGAGTTGGGCGTGGAAGGCGGGTTGCGTCTGCGGGCCATACAACGCCGCTTGCGGCTTTAATTATTATTATTATTATTATTCTTCTTGCACACTAACGGCGTCTTTGAGCTTAATTTTGACCCCCGCCACATACCCGAAAACTCACCAAAATTGGCACACATCTGGGATAAATTGAAAATGAATTTTCGGCAAAGAGAACGTCACCCCCCCGAAGTCGATGACATCACAGCGAGCGTTCCCGTAAAAAAAATGAATGGGCCGAAAATCGCTTATGGGGCCAAAAAAAAATATTTCAAATTAGAGCAACGAAACCAAAACACGCGTGTTGGAGATATCCCAAAGAAGTTCTGAAATCATTATGGGATGGCCACACGACCTACGGCTTGGCGGCCATTTTGTGGCGAACTCAGAGAAATGGCGATTTTCGTGTTTTTTGACAATATGGGAAAACGACACTTTTGTTCAAGCGATTTTCACGAAATTGCACACACATGCCACAAACACGATTCTACAACTACCAAAGAAGTTTTGTTGACCTTTGACCTTGGCAAGGGGCGGCCATCTTGAATTTTCATAAAAAAGCACCTTTAGTAACGGATACAAACGAAAACTCGTCCTAGGGATTTTTATCAATCTTTTTGAAACTTCTCGGGCATCAATGGCAAGCTACTGTGGACAAAATGTTGGAATAAGAAGTTGTAGAATTTGAAACACGTGCGGGTGGCGAATTCGCAACCGTCGCCATTTTAGCTAGCTCGCACATATTTAATCGGAATAGCCTGAAACTGAAATATGCGATACCCTGGCCCACACTGAACAAAATGATGTCACATACGACAAAATCCATAAAGGAATGCGGCCGTGGTAAACAAAAAACGATCGCAAAAAAAAGTGCTGACTCGGCAAAAAGTTTTTTTTTCGGATTTTATTTTTAAGAATCGGCTAACGAAACCCAGATAACTTTGTCGGGTATATCCAAAGAAAGTTTTGAAATCATTACGTGATGGCGTCACGACCTACGGTTTGGCGGCCATTTTGTGCCAAAATATGCCATTTTGAGTTTTTCGCGTTTTTACACAATATGGAAAAATGAACTTTTTTTCGAGCGATTTTCACGAAATTTGACGCGCATGTCCCTAGCGTAACTCTACAATCACCTCTGGAGTTTCGTCGACCTTTGACCTCGGGAAAAGGCGGCCATCTTGAATTATCTATAAAAAACACCTTTACCACCAGATTCAAACGTAAACTTGTCGTTGGAATTTTCAGCGATCGTCTCGAAACTTTTTGGGCATCAATGGCAAGCTACTGTGGAAAGAATGTTGGAATTAGAAGTTGTAGATTTTGAACGGCGTGTGCGTGGCGAGCTAGCAAAGTGGCGCACTGTTATAACTCCCATGCATTTCAATACAGTACAGTGAAAATTGAATGCATCCATTCATGCCTTAAACTGAATACATGGAAAACACTGGATATGGACATATAAGGAATGTGGGCGTGGTTAGCATAAAACCACTGTTGCTAAGGACGACAAAAATATTACTTTAACCGATTTGTCCGAAACTGACGTCAATCTGTTCGTCCTCTTGAGGGGACCAAGACATAAAATGGTTGCTATGGAGATAAAATCAACAGAAAAGCCGCCATTTTGAAAAAAGTGGTTTTTTTTACTAACTTATGACATATAGCTTTAACCAATGGAGGAATGTGTTTTTCTGAGTCAGTTAATGATGCTGCTCGCTATGCTAGGACTTTTAGCCACATTAGCATAGCTAGCATAGTTAGCATAATTAGCATTTTAGGTAATGTGTTTTTCTGAGTCAGTTAATGATGCTGATCGCTATGCTAGCACTTTTAGCCACATTAGCATAGCTAGCATAGTTAGCATAATTAGCATTTTAGGTAATGTGTTTTTCTGAGTCAGTTGATTATGATGATCGCTATGCTAGCACTTTTAGCCACGTTAGCATAGCTTGCATAGTTAGCATAATTAGCATTTTATGTAATGTGTTATTCTGAGTCAGTTAATGATGCTGATCGCAATGCTAGCACTTTTAGCCACATTAGCATAGCTAGCATAGTTAGCATAATTAGCATATGCAGTTTTGACTAGCCTTCATCAAAAGTGGGCAGTGAGGGCGGTGAGGGCGGTGAGGGCGGTGAGGGCGGTGGTGCGTAGAGTTGGGCGTGGAAGGCGGGTTGCGTCTGCGGGCCATACAACGCCGCTTGCGGCTTTAATTATGGCCCGCAGCAGTCATAGACTGCAAGGACCATATTGTAACTGGTACGAGGGTCGAACACTCAAAAAGTCCAAAACGTCAAAAAAACGCGTCAAAACGCCAAAAAATGGGGTCAAAAGTCGCCCAAAGCACACAACGAGACGACAATTGTGTAACGCAACAAAAATACACACACACACGCACAACACCAACGCAAAAACGTAAAAATTGTAGTCGCAAAAATGACGACAAAAACCCCAAAAAGCCCCCAAAAGCCCTCAAAAGACGGGTTTAAAGCCAAAAAGACATGCCCAGCCTATAGTAAAAGACAGGCCGCATTGAAATACATAGGCCACCTGACTGCAAAAACTTCTATATTGTTTTTCGAATGTTTTTTTATTATTATGGCCCGCAGCAGTCATAGACTGCAAGGACCATATTGTAACTGGTACGAGGGTCGAACACTCAAAAAGTCCAAAACGTCAAAAAAACGCGTCAAAACGCCAAAAAATGGGGTCAAAAGTCGCCCAAAGCACACACCGACACGACAATTGTGTAACGCAACAAAAATACACACACACACGCACAACACCAACGCACAAACGTCAAAATTGTAGTCGCAAAAATGATGACAAAAACCCAAAAAAGCCCCAAAAAGCCCTCAAAAGACGGGTTTAAAGCCAAAAAGACATGCCCAGCCTATAGTAAAAGACAGGCCGCATTGAAATACATAGGCCACCTGACTGCAAAAACTTCTATATTGTTTCTGCTTCGTTTCATTATTATTATGGCCCGCAGCAGTCATAGACTGCAAGGACCATATTGTAACTGCTACGAGGGTCGAACACTCAAAAAGGTCCAAAACGTCAAAAAAACGCGTCAAAACGCCAAAAAATGGGGTCAAAAGTCGCCCAAAGCACAAAACGACACGACAATTGTGTAACGCAACAAAAATACACACACACACGCACAACACCAACGCACAAACGTCAAAATTGTAGTCGCAAAAATGACGACAAAAACCCAAAAAAGCCCCAAAAAGCCCTCAAAAGACGGGTTTAAAGCCAAAAAGACATGCCCAGCCTATAGTAAAAGACAGGCCGCATTGAAATACATAGGCCACCTGACTGCAAAAACTTCTATATTGTTTCTGCTTTGTTTCATTATTACGTTTCTTCTTTCTTACGGATCCGTTGATCGCAAATTTGACCCCCGCCACATACCCGAAAACTCACCAAAATTGCCACACAGCTGGGATAAATTGAAAATGAATTTTCGGCAAAGAGAACGTCACCCACCCCATGACGATGACATCACGGCGAGCGTTCCCGTAAAAAAAATGAATGGGCCGAAAATCGCTTATGGGGCCAAAAAAAAAAATTTCAAATTAGAGCAACGAAACTAAAACACGCGTGTTGGAGATATCCCAAAGAACTTATGAAATCATTATGGGATGGCCACACGACCTACGGCTTGGCGGCCATTTTGTGGCGAACTCAGAGAAATGGCGATTTTCGTGTTTTTTGACAATATGGGAAAACGACACTTTTGTTTATGCGATTGTCACGAAATTGCACACACATGCCAAGACCCTGATTCTACAATAACCAAAGAAGTTTCGTTGACCTTTGACCTTGGGAAGGGGCGGCCATCTTGAATTTTCATAAAAAAGCACCTTTAGTAACGTATACAAACGAAAACTCGTCCTAGGGATTTTTATCGATCTTTTTGAAACTTCTCAGGCATCAATGGCAAGCTACTGTGGACAAAATGTTGGAATTAGAAGTTGTAGAATTTGAAACGCGTGCGCGTGGCGAATTCGCAACCGTCGCCATTTTAGCTAGCTCGCACATATTTTATCGGAATAGCCTGAAACTGAAATATGCGATACCCTGGCCCACACTGAACAAAACGATGTCACATACGACAAAATCGATAAAGGAATGTGGCCGTGGTAAACAAAAAACCGTCGCAAAAAAAAGTGCTGACTCGGCAAAAAAAAATTTTTTCGGATTTTATTTTTAAGAATCGGCTAACGAAACCCAGATAACTTTGTCGGGTATAACCAAAGAAAGTTTTGAAATCATTACGTGATGGCCACACGACCTACGGTTTGGCGGCCATTTTGTGCCAAAATCTGCCATTTTGAGTTATTCGCATTTTTACACGATATGGAAAAATGAACTTTTTTTCGAGCGACTTTCACGAAATTTGACTCGCATGTCCCTAGCGTAAGTCTACAATCACCTTTGGAGTTTCGTCGACCTTTGACCTCGGGAAAAGGCGGCCATCTTGAATTTTCTATAAAAAACACTTTTGCCACTGGATTCAAACGTAAACTTGTCGTTGGAATTTTTATCGATCGTCTCGAAACTTTTTGGGCATCAATGGCAAGCTACTGTGGAAAAAATGTTGGAATTAGAAGTTGTAGATTTTGAACGGCGTGCGCGTGGCAAGCTAGCAAAGTGGCGCACTGTTATAACTCCCATGCCTTTCAATGCAATACAGTGAAAATTGAATTCATGCATTCATGCCTGAAACTGAATACATTGAAAAACACTGGATATGGACATATAAGGAATGTGGGCGTGGTTGGCATAAAACCACTGTTGCTAAGGACGACAAAAAGTTTACTTGTACCGATTTGTCCGAAACTGACGTCAATCTGTTCGTCTTCTCAAGGGGACCAAAACATAAAATGGTTGCTATGGAGATAAAATAAACAAAAAAGCCGCCATTTTGGAAAAAGTGGGGTTTTTATCAACTTATGGCATATAGCTCTCACCAATGGAGGAATGTGT
The DNA here is from genome assembly GCF_053564925.1 of Oryzias latipes. Lineage (NCBI taxonomy): Eukaryota > Metazoa > Chordata > Actinopteri > Beloniformes > Adrianichthyidae > Oryzias > Oryzias latipes. The sequence goes on from NC_136253.1 coordinate 36,845,580, forward strand.
TTTTCTGAGTCAGTTGATGATGCTGATCGCTATGCTAGCACTTTTAGCCACATTAGCATAGCTAGCATAGTTAGCATAAATACCATTTTAGGTAATGTGTTTTTCTGAGTCAGTTGATGATGCTGATCGCTAGGCTAGCACTTTTAGCCACATTAGCATAGATATCATAGTTAGCATAATTAGCATTTTAGGTGATCTGTTTTTCTGAGTCAGTTAATGATGCTGATCGCTATGCTAGCACTTTAAACCACATTGGCATAGCTAGCATAGTTAGCATAATTAGCATATGTAGTTTTGACTAGCCTTCATCAAAAGTGGGCGGTGAGGGCGGTGAGGGCGGTGAGGGCGTTGGTGCGTAGAGTTGGGCGTGGAAGGCGGGTTGCGTCTGCGGGCCATACAACGCCGCTTGCGGCTTTAATTATTATTCTTCTTGCACACTAACGGCGTCTTTGAGCTTAATTTTGACCCCCGCCACATACCCGAAAACTCACCAAAATTGGCACACACCTGGGATAAATTGAAAATGAATTTTCGGCAAAGAGAACGCCACCCCCCCGAAGTCGATGACATCACGGCGAGCGATCCCGTAAAAAAAATGAATGGGCCGAAAATCGCTTATGGGGCCAAAAAAAAATATTTTGAAATACAGTTACGAAACCAAAACACGCGTGTTGGAGATATCCCAAAGAAGTTATGAAATCATTATGGGATGGCCACACGACCTACGGCTTGGCGGCCATTTTGTGGCGAACTCAGAGAAATGGCGATTTTCGTGTTTTTTGACAATATGGGAAAACTACACTTTTGTTCAAGCGATTTTCACGAAATTTCATACACATGCCACAAACACGATTCTACAACTACCAAAGAAGTTTTGTTGACCTTTGACCTTGGGAAGGGGCGGCCATCTTGAATTTTCATAAAAAAGCACCTTTATTGACGGATACAAACGAAAACTCGTCCTAGGGATTTTTATCGATCTTTTTGAAACTTCTCGGGCATCAATGGCAAGCTACTGTGGACAAAATGTTGGAATTAGAAGTTGTAGAATTTGAAACGCGTGCACGTGGCGAATTCGCAACCGTCGCCATTTTAGCTAGCTCGCACATATTTTATCGGAATAGCCTGAAACTGAAATATGCGATACCCTGGCCCACACTGAACAAAACGATGTCACGCATGACAAAATCGATAAAGGAATGTGGCCGTGGTAAACAAAAAACCGTCGCAAAAAAAAGTGCTGACTCGGCTAAAAAAAAATTTTTCGGATTTTATTTTTAAGAATCGGCTAACGAAACTCAGATAACTTTGTCAGGTATATCCAAAGAAAGTTTTGAAATCATTACGTGATGGCGACACGACCTACGGTTTGGCGGCCATTTTGTGCCAAAATCTACCATTTTGCGTTTTTCGCGTTTTTACACAATATGGAAAAATGAACTTTTTTTCGAGCGATTTTGACGAAATTTGACTCGCATGTCCCTAGCGTAAGTGTATAATCACCTCTGGAGTTTCGTCGACCTTTGACCTCGGGAAAAGGCGGCCATCTTGAATTTTCTATAAAAAACACCTTTACCACCGGATTCAAACGTAAACTTGTCGTTGGAAATTTCATCAATCGTCTCGAAACTTTTTGGGCATCAATGGCAAGCTACTGTGGAAAAAATGTTGGAATTAGAAGTTGTAGATTTTGAACGGCGTGTGCGTGGCAAGCTAGCAAAGTGGCGCACTGTTATAACTCTCATGCATTTCAATACAATACAGTGAAAATTGAATGCATGCACTCATGCCTGAAACAGATTACATTGAAAAACACTGGATATGGACATATAAGGAATGTGGGCGTGGTTAGCATAAAACCACTGTTGCTAAGGACGACAAAAAGTTTACTTTTACCGATTTGTCCGAAACTGACGTCAATCTGTTCGTCCTCCCGAGGGGACCAAAACATAAAATGGTTGCTATGGAGATAAAATCAAAAGAAAAGCCGCCATTTTGGAAAAAGTGTTTTTTTTAGCAACTTATGACATATAACTCTTACCAATGGAGGAATTTGTTTTTCTGAGTCAGTTGATGATGCTGATCGCTAAACTAGCACTTTTAGCTAAGTTAGCATAACTAGCATAGTTAGCATAATTAGCATTTTAGGTAATGTGTTTTTCTGAGTTAGTTGATGATGCTGATCGCTATGCTAGCACTTTTAGCCACATTAGCATAGCTAGCATAGTTAGCATAATTAGCATTTTTAAAAATGTGTTTTTCTGAGTCAGTTGAAGATGCTGATTGCTATGCTAGCACTTTTAGCCACATTAGCATAGTTAGCATAGTTAACATAATTAGCATTTTAGGTAATGTGTTTTTCTGAGTCAGTTGATGATGCTGATCGCTATGCTAGCACTTTTAGCCACATTAGCATAGCTAGCATAGTTAGCATAATTAGCATTTTAGGAAATGTGTTTTTTTGAGTCAGTTGATGATGCTAATCGCAATGCTAGCTCATTTAGGCACATTAGCATAGCTAGCATAGTAAGCATAATTAGCATTTTAGGAAATGTGTTTTTCTGAGAGAGTTGATTATGCTGATCGCTATGCTAGGACTTTTAGTCACATTAGCATAGTTAGCATAGTTAGCATTATGAGCAAATCCAGCCTTGATTAGCTTTTAATTTGTGGGCGGTGAGGGCGGAGAGGGCCGCGGTAGTGCGTAGAGTTGGGCGTGGAAGGCGGGTTGCGTCTGCGGGCCATACAACGCCGCTTGCGGCTTTAATTATGGCCCGCAGCACTCACAGAGTGCAAGGACCATATTGTAACTGGTACGAGGGTCGAACACTCAAAAAGTCCAAAACGTCAAAAAAACGCGTCAAAACGCCAAAAAATGGGGTCAAAAGTCGCCCAAAGCACACAACGAGACGACAATTGTGTAACGCAACAAAAATACACACACACACGCACAACACCAACGCAAAAACGTAAAAATTGTAGTCGCAAAAATGACGACAAAAACCCAAAAAAGCCCCAAAAAGCCCTCAAAAGACGGGTTTAAAGCCAAAAAGACATGCCCAGCCTATAGTAAAAGACAGGCCGCATTGAAATACATAGGCCACCTGACTGCAAAAACTTCTATATTGTTTTTCGAATGTTTTTTTATTATTATTATTATTATTATTGTTTCTAACGGCGTCTTTGAGCTCAAATTTGACCCCCGCCACATACCCGAAAACTCACCAAAATTGGCACACATCTGGGATAAATTGAAAATGAATTTTCGGCAAAGAAAACGTCAACCCCCCCACGACGATGACATCACGGCGAGCGTTCTCGTAAAAAAAATGAATGGGCCGAAAATCGCTTATGGGGCCAAAAAAAAATATTTTGGAATACAGTTACGAACCCAAAACACGCGTGTTGGAGATATCCCAAAGAAGTTATGAAATCATTATGGGATGGCCACACGACCTACGGCTTGGCGGCCATTTTGTGGCGAACTCAGAGAAATGGCGATTTTCGTGTTTTTTGACAATATGGGAAAACTACCCTTTTGTTCAAGCGATTTTCACGAAATTTCATACACATGCCACAAACACGATTCTACAACTACCAAAGAAGTTTTGTTGACCTTTGACCTTGGGAAGGGGCGGCCATCTTGAATTTTCATAAAAAAGCACCTTTAGTAACGTATACAAACGAAAACTCGTCCTAGGGATTTTTATCGATCTTTTTGAAACTTCTCAGGCATCAATGGCAAGCTACTGTGGACAAAATGTTGGAATTAGAAGTTGTAGAATTTGAAACGCGTGCGCGTGGCGAATTCGCAACCGTCGTCATTTTAGCTAGCTCGCACATATTTTATCGGAATAGCCTGAAACTGAAATATGCGATACCCTGGCCCACACTGAACAAAACGATGTCACATACGACAAAATCGATAAAGGAATGTGGCCGTGGTAAACAAAAAACCGTCGCAAAAAAAAGTGCTGACTCGGCAAAAAAGAAATTTTTCGGATTTTATTTTTAAGAATCGGCTAACGAAACCCAGATAACTTTGTCGGGTATATCCAAAGAAAGTTTTGAAATCATTACGTGATGGCCACCTGACCTACGGTTTGGCGGCCATTTTGTGCCAAAATCTGCCATTTTGAGTTTTTCGCGTTTTTACACGATATGGAAAAATGAACTTTTTTTCGAGCGATTTTCACGAAATTTGACTCGCATGTCCCTAGCGTAAGTCTACAATCATCTTTGGAGTTTCGTCGACCTTTGACCTCGGGAAAAGGCGGCCATCTTGAATTTTCTATAAAAAACACCTTAACCACCAGATTCAAACGTAAACTTGTCGTTGGAATTTTCTTCGATCGTCTCAAAACTTTTTGGGCATCAATGGCAAGCTACTGTGTAAAAAATGTTGGAATTAGAAGTTGTAGATTTTGAACGGCGTGCGCGTGGCAAGCTAGCAAAGTGGCGCACTGTTATAACTCCCATGCATTTCAATACAATACAGTGAAAATTGAATGCATGCATTAATGCCTGAAACTGAATACATTGAAAAACACTGGATATGGACATACAAGGAATGTGGGCGTGGTTAGCATAAAACCACTGTTGCTAAGGACGACAAAAAGTTTACTTCTACCGATTTGTCCGAAACTGACGTCAATCTGTTCGTCCTCCCGAGGGGACCAAAACATAAAATGGTTGCTATGGAGATAAAATCAACAGAAAAGCCGCCATTTTGGAAAAAGTGGGCTTTTTAGCAACTTATGACATATAACTCTCACCAATGGAGGAATGTGTTTTTCTGAGTCAGTTGATGATGCTGATCGCTATGCTAGCAATTTTAGCCACATTAGCATAGCTAGCATAGTTAGCATTTTAGGTAATGTGTTTTTCTGAGTCAGTTGATGATGCTGATCGCTATGCTAGCACTTTTAGCCACATTAGCATAGCTAGCATAGTTAGCATAATTAGCATTTTAGGTAATGTGTTTTTCTGAGTCAGTTGATGATGCTGATCGCTATGCTAGCACTTTTAGCCACATTAGCATAGTTAGCATAATTAGCATAATTAGCATTTTAGGTAATGTGTTTTTCTGAGTCAGTTGATGATGCTGATCGCTATGCTAGCACTATTAGCCACATTAGCATAGCTAGCATAGTTAGCATAATTAGCATTTTAGGTAATGTGTTTTTCTGAGTCAGTTGATGATGCTGATAGCTATGCTAGCACTTTTAGCCACATTAGCATGGCTAGCATAGTTAGCATAATTAGCATTTCAGGAAAATGTGTTTTTCTGAGTCAGTTGATGATGCTGATCGCTATGCTAGCAATTTTAGCTATGTTAGCATAGCTAGCATAGTTAGCATAATTAGCATTTTAAGTAATGTGTTTTTCTGAGTCAGTTGATGATGCTGATCGCTATGCTAGCACTTTTAGCTATGTTAGCATAACTAGCATAGCATAATTAGCATTTTAGGTAATGTTTTTTTCTGAGTAAGTTGAAGATGCTGATCGCAATGCTAGCACTTTTAGCCACATTAGCATAGCTAGCATAGTTAGCATAGTTAGCATTGTAGGTAATGTGTTTTTCTGAGAGAGTTGATTATGCTAATCGCTATGCTAGGACTTTTAGTCACATTAGCATAGTTAGAATTGTTAGCATTATTAGCAAATCCAGCCTTGACTAGCTTTTAATTTGTGGGCGGTGAGGGCGGTGAGGGCGGAGAGGGCCGCGGTGTTGCGTAGAATTGGGCGTGGAAGGCGGGTTGCGTCTGCGGGCCATACAACGCCGCTTGCGGCTTTAATTATTCTTCTTGCACACTAACGGCGTCTTTGAGCTTAATTTTGACCCCCGCCACATACCCGAAAACTCACCAAAATTGGCACACATCTGGGATAAATTGAAAATGAATTTTCGGCAAAGAGAACGTCACCCCCCCGAAGTCGATGACATCACAGCGAGCGTTCCCGTAAAAAAAATGAATGGGCCGAAAATCGCTTATGGGGCCAAAAAAAAATATTTTGAAATACTGTTACGAAACCAAAACACGCGTGTTGGGGATATCCCAAAGAAGTTATGAAATCATTATGGGATGGCCACACGACTTACGGCTTGTCGGCCATTTTGTGGCGAACTCAGAAAAATGGCGAATTTCGTGTTTTTTGACAATATGGGAAAACGAGACTTTTGTTTAAGCGATTTTCACGAAATTGCACACACATACCAAGACCATGATTCTACAATAACCAAAGAAGTTTCGTTGACCTTTGACCTTGGCAAGGGGCGGCCATCTTGAATTTTCAAAAAAAAGCACCTTTAGTAACGGATACAAACGAAAACTCGTCCTAGGGATTTTTAGCGATCTTTTTGAAATTTCTCGGGCATCAATGGCAAGCTACTGTGGACAAAATGTTGGAATTAGAAGTTGTAGAATTTGAAACACGTGCGCGTGGCGAATTCGCAACCGTCGCCAAGTTTTGAAATCATTATGTGATGGCGACACGACCTACGGTTTGGCGGCCATTTTGTGCCAAAATCCGCCATTTTGAGTTTTTCGCGTTTTTACACAATATGGAAAAATGAACTTTTTTTCGAGCGATTTTCACGAAATTTGACGCGCATGTCCCTAGTGTAAGTTTACAATCACCTCTGGAGTTTTGTCGACCTTTGACCTCGGGAAAAGGCGGCCATCTTGAATTTTCTATAAAAAACACCTTTACCACCAGATTCAAACGTAAACTTGTCGTTGGAATTTTCATCGATCGTCTCGAAACTTTTTGGGCATCAACGGCAAGCTACTGTGGAAAAAATGTTGGAATTAAAAGTTGTAGATTTTAAACGGCGTGCGCGTGGCGAGCTAGCAAAGTGGCGCACTGTTATAACTCCCATGCATTTCAATACAATACAGTGAAAATTGAATGCATGCATTCATGCCTGAAACAGATTACATTGAAAAACACTGGATATGGACATATAAGGAATGTGGGCGTGGTTAGCATAAAACCACTGTTGCTAAGGACGACAAAAAGTTTACTTTTACCGATTTGTCCGAAACTGAAGTCAATCTGTTCGTCCTCCCGAGGGGACCAAAACATAAAATGGTTGCTATGGAGATAAAATCAACAGAAAAGCCGCCATTTTGGAAAAAGTGGGTTTTTTAGCAACTTATGACATATAACTCTCACCAATGGAGGAATGTGTTTTTCTGAGTCAGTTGATGATGCTGATCGCTATGCTAGCACTTTTAGCCACATTAGCATAGCTAGCATAGTTAGCATAATTAGCATTTTAGGTAATGTATTTTCTGAGTCAATTGATGATGCTGATCACAATGCTAGCACTTTCAGCCACATTAGCATAGCTAGCATAGTTAGCATAATTAGCATTTTAGATAATGTGTTTTTCTGAGTCAGTTAATGATGCTGATCGCTATGCTAGCACTTTTAGCCACATTAGCATAGCTAGCATAGATAGCATAATTAGCATTTTAGGTGATGTGTTTTTTTGAGTCAGTTAATGTTGCTGATCGCTATGCTAGCACTTTTAGCCACATTAGCATAGCTAGCATAGTTAGCATAATTAGCATTTTAGGTAATGTGTTTTTCTGAGTCAGTTGATGATGCTGATCGCTATGCTAGCACTTTTAGCCACATTAGCATAGCTAGCATAGTTAGCATTATTAGATTTTTAGATAATGTGTTTTTCTGAGTCAGTTAAAGATGCTGATCGCAATGCTAGCACTTTTAGCCACATTAGCATAGCTAGCATAGTTAGCATAATTAGCATTTTAGGTAATGTGTTTTTCTGAGTCAGTTGATGATGCTGATCGCTATGCTAGCACTTTTAGCCACATTAGCATAGCTAGCATAGCTAGCATAGTTAGCATAATTAGCATATGCAGTTTTGACTAGCATTCATCAAAAGTGTGCGGTGAGGGCGGTGAGGGCGGTGGTGCGTATAGTTGGGCGTGGAAGGCGGGTTGCGTCTGCGGGCCATACAACGCCGCTTGCGGCTTTAATTATTATTATGGCCCGCAGCAGTCATAGACTGCAAGGACCATATTGTAACTGCTACGAGGGTCGAACACTCAAAAAGGTCCAAAACGTCAAAAAAACGCGTCAAAACGCCAAAAAATGGGGTCAAAAGTCGCCCAAAGCACAAAACGACACGACAATTGTGTAACGCAACAAAAATACACACACACACGCACAACACCAACGCACAAACGTCAAAATTGTAGTCGCAAAAATGACGACAAAAACCCAAAAAAGCCCCAAAAAGCCCTCAAAAGACGGGTTTAAAGCCAAAAAGACATGCCCAGCCTATAGTAAAAGACAGGCCGCATTGAAATACATAGGCCACCTGACTGCAAAAACTTCTATATTGTTTCTGCTTTGTTTCATTATTATGGCCCGCAGCAGTCATAGACTGCAAGGACCATATTGTAACTGGTACGAGGGTCGAACACTCAAAAAGGTCCAAAACGTCAAAAAAACGCGTCAAAACGCCAAAAAATGGGGTCAAAAGTCGCCCAAAGCACACAACGACACGACAATTGTGTAACGCAACAAAAATACACACACACACGCAGAACACCAACGCACAAACGTCAAAATTGTAGTCGCAAAAATGACGACAAAAACCCAAAAAAGCCCCAAAAAGCCCTCAAAAGACGGGTTTAAAGCCAAACAGACATGCCCAGCCTATAGTAAAAGACAGGCCGCATTGAAATACATAGGCCACCTGACTGCAAAAACTTCTATATTGTTTCTGCTTTGTTTCATTATTATTATTTTTTTTATTACGTTTCTTCTTTCTTACGGATCCGTTCAGCTCAAATTTGACCCCCGCCACATACCCGAAAACTCACCAAAATTGGCACACATCTGGGATAAATTGAAAATGAATTTTCGGCAAAGAGAACGTCACCCCCCCCACGACGATGACATCACGGCGAGCGTTCCCGTAAAAAAAATGAATGGGCCGAAAATCGCTTATGGGGCCAAAAAAAAATATTTAAAAATACAGTTACGAAACCAAAACACGGGTGTTGGAGATATCCCAAAGAAGTTATGAAATCATTATGGGATGGCCACACGACCTACGGCTTGGCGGCCATTTTGTGGCGAACTCAGAGAAATGGCGATTTTCGTGTTTTTTGACAATATGGGAAAACAACACTTTTGTTCAAGCGATTTTCACGAACATGCATACACATGCCACAAACACGATTCTACAACTACCAAAGAAGTTTCGTTGACCTTTGACCTTGGCAATGGGCGGCCATCTTGAATTTTCATAAAAAAGCACCTTTAGTAACGGATACAAACGAAAACTCGTCCTAGGGATTTTTATCGATCTTTTTGAAACTTCTCAGGCATCAATGGCAAGCTACTGTGGACAAAATGTTGGAATTAGAAGTTGTAGAATTTGAAACGCGTGCGCGTGGCGAATTCGCAACCGTCGCCATTTTAGCTAGCTCGAACATATTTTATCGGAATAGCCTGAAACTGAAATATGCGATACCCTGGCCCACACTGAATAAAATGATGTCACATACGACAAAATCCATAAAGGAATGTGGCCGTGGTAAACAAAAAACGATCGCAAAAAAAAGTGCTGACTCGGCAAAAAAAATTTTTTTCGGATTTTATTTTTAAGAATCGGCTAACGAAACCCAGATAACTTTGTCGGGTATATCCAAAGAAAGTTTTGAAATCATTACGTGATGGCGACACGACCTACGGTTTGGCAGCCATTTTGTGCCAAAATATGCCATTTTGAGTTTTTCGCGATTTTACAGAATATGAAAAAATGAACTTTTTTTCGAGCGATTTTCACGAAATTTGACGTGCATGTCCCTAGCGTAAGTCTACAATCACCTCTGGAGTTTCGTTGACCTTTGACCTCGGGAAAAGGCGGCCATCTTGAATTTTTTATAAAAAACACCTTTACCACCAGATTCAAACGTAAACTTGTCGTTGGAATTTTCATCGATTGGGTCGAAACTTTTTGGGCATCAATGGCAAGCTACTGTGGAAAAAATGTTGGAATTAGAAGTTGTAGATTTTGAACGGCGTGCGCGTGGCGAGCTAGCAAAGTGGCGCACTGTTATAACTCCCATGCATTTCAATACAATACAGTGAAAATTGAATGCATGCATTAATGCCTGAAACAGAATACATTGAAAAACACTGGATATGGACATATAAGGAATGTGGGCGTGGTTAGCATAAAACCACTGTTGCTAAGGACAACAAAAAGTTTACTTTTACCCATTTGTCCGAAACTGACGTCAATCTGTTCGTCCTCCAGAGGGGACCAAAACATAAAATGGTTGCTATGGAGATAAAATCAACAGAAAAGCCGCCATTTTGGAAAAAGTGGGTTTTTTATCAACTTATGACATGTAGCTCTCGCCAATGGAGGAATGTGTTTTTCTGAGTCAGTTGATGACGCTAATCGCTATGCTAGCACTTTTAGCTATGTTAGCATAACTAGCATAGTTAGCATAATTAGCATTTCAGGAAATGTGTTTTTCTGAGTCAGTTGATGATGCTGATCGCTATGCTAGCAATTTTAGCGACATTAGCATAGCTAGCATAGTTAGCATAATTAGCATTTTAGGTAATGGGTTTTTCTGAGTCAGTTCATGATGCTGATCGCTATGCTAGCACTTTTAGCCACATTAGCATAGCTAGCATAGTTAGCATAATTAGCATTTTAGGTAATGTGTTTTTCTGAGTTAGTTGATGATGCTGATCGCTACGCTAGCACTTTTAGCCAAATTAGCATAGTTAGCATAATTAGCATAGTTAGCAGAATTAGGAAATGCAGCCTCGACTAGCTTTTAATTTGTGGGCTGTGAGGGTGGTGAGGTCGGCGTTTGTGAGTAGAGTATGGCGTGGAAGGCGGGTTGCGTCTGCGGGCCATACAACGCCGCTTGCGGCTTTAATTATGGCCCGCAGCACTCACAGAGTGCAAGGACCATATTGTAACTGGTACGAGGGTCGAACACTCAAAAAGGTCCAAAACGTCAAAAAAACGCGTCAAAACGCCAAAAAATGGGGTCAAAAGTCGCCCAAAGCACAAAACGACACGACAATTGTGTAACACAACAAAAATAGACACACACACGCACAACACCCCCGCACAAACGACAAAATTGTAGTCGCAAAAATGACGACAAAAAGCCAAAAAAGCCCTAAAAAGCCCTCAAAGGAAGGGTTTAAAGCCAAAAAGACATGCCCAGCCTATAGTAAAAGACAGGCCGCATTGAAATACATAGGCCACCTGACTGCAAAAACTTCTATATTGTTTCTGCTTTGTTTCATTATTATTTTTTTTATTACGTTTCTTCTTTCTTACGGATCCGTTGAGCTCAAATTTGACCCCCGCCACATACCCGAAAACTCACCAAAATTGGCACACATCTGGGATAAATTGAAAATGAATTTTCGGCAAAGAAAACGTCACCCCCCCGAAGTCGATGACATCACAGCGAGCGTTCCCGTAAAAAAAATGAATGGGCCGGAAATCGTTTATGGGGCCAAAAAAAAATATTTTGGAATACAGTTATGAAACCAAAACACGCGTGTTGGAAATATCCCAAAGAAGATTTGAAATCATTATGGGATGGCCACACGACCTACAGCTTGGCGGCCATTTTGTGGCGAACTCAGAGAAATGGCGATTTTCGTGTTTTTTGACAATATGGGAAAACGACACTTTTGTTTATGCGATTGTCACGAAATTGCACACACATGCCAAGACCCTGATTCTACAATAACCAAAGAAGTTTCGTTGACCTTTGACCTTGGGAAGGGGCGGCCATCTTGAATTTTCATAAAAAAGCACCTTTAGTAACGTATACAAACGAAAACTCGTCCTAGGGATTTTTATCGATCTTTTTGAAACTTCTCAGGCATCAATGGCAAGCTACTGTGGACAAAATGTTGGAATTAGAAGTTGTAGAATTTGAAACGCGTGCGCGTGGCGAATTCGCAACCGTCGCCATTTTAGCTAGCTCGCACATATTTTATCGGAATAGCCTGAAACTGAAATATGCGATACCCTGGCCCACACTGAACAAAACAATGTCACATACGACAAAATCGATAAAGGAATGTGGCCGTGGTAAACAAAAAACCGTCGCAAAAAAAAGTGCTGACTCCGCAAAAAAATTTTTTTTCAGATTTTATTTTTAAGAATCGGCTAACGAAACCCAGATAACTTTGTCGGGTATATCCATAGAAAGTTTTGGAATCATTACGTGATGGCGACACGACCTACGGTTTGGCGGCCATTTTGTGCCAAAATCTGCCATTTTGCGTTTTTCGCGTTTTTACACGATATGGAAAAATGAACTTTTTTTCGAGCGATTTTCACGAAATTTGACGCGCATGTCCCTAGCGTAAGTCTACAATCACCTCTGGAGTTTCGTCGACCTTTGACCTCGGGAAAAGGCGGCCATCTTGAATTTTCTATAAAAAACACCTTAACCACCAGATTCAAACGTAAACTTGTCGTTGGAATTTTCTTCGATCGTCTCAAAACTTTTTGGGCATCAATGGCAAGCTACTGTGTAAGAAATGTTGGAATTAGAAGTTGTAGATTTTGAACGGCGTGCGCGTGGCAAGCAAGCAAAGTGGCGCACTGTTATAACTCCCATGCATTTCAATACAATACAGTGAAAATTGAATGCATGCATTAATGCCTGAAACTGAATACATTGAAAAACACTGGATATGGACATATAAGGAATGTGGGCGTGGTTATCATAAAACCACTGTTGCTAAGGACAACAAAAAGTTTACTTTTACCGATTTGTCCGAAACTGACGTCAATCTGTTCGTCATCCCGAGGGGACCAAAACATAAAATGGTTGCTATGGAGATAAAATCAACAGAAAAGCCGCCATTTTGGAAAAAGTGGTTTTTTTATCAACTTATGAAATATAGCTCTCGCCAATGGAGGAATGTGTTTTTCTGAGTCAGTTGATGACGCTGATCGCTATGCTAGCACTTTTAGCTATGTTAGCATAACTAGCATAGTTAGCATAATTAGCATTTTAGGTAATGTGTTTTTCTGAGTCAGTTGATGATGCTGATCGCTATGCTAGCACTTTTGGCCACATTAGCATAGCTAGCATAGTTAGCATAATTAGCATTTCAGGTAATGTGTTTTTCTGAGTCAGTTGATGGTGCTGATCACAATGCTAGCACTTTTAGCCACATTAGCATAGCTAGCATAGTTAGCATAATTAGCATTTTAAGTAATGTGTTTTTCTGAGTCAGTTGATGATGCTGATCGCAATGCTAGCACTTTTAGCCACATTAGCATAGCTAGCATAGTTAGCATAATTAGCATATGCCGTTTTGACTAGCCATTATCAAAAGTGGGCAGTGAGGGCGGTGAGGGCGGTGAGGGCGGTGAGGGCGGTGGTGCGTAGAGTTGGGCGTGGAAGGCGGGTTGCGTCTGCGGGCCATACAACGCCGCTTGCGGCTTTAATTACGTTTCTTCTTTCTTACGGATCCGTTGATCGCAAATTTGACCCCCGCCACATACCCGAAAACTCACCAAAATTGCCACACAGCTGGGATAAATTGAAAATGAATTTTCGGCAAAGAGAACGTCACCCACCCCATGACGATGACATCACGGCGAGCGTTCCCGTAAAAAAAATGAATGGGCCGAAAATCGCTTATGGGGCCAAAAAAAAAAATTTCAAATTAGAGCAACGAAACTAAAACACGCGTGTTGGAGATATCCCAAAGAACTTATGAAATCATTATGGGATGGCCACACGACCTACGGCTTGGCGGCCATTTTGTGGCGAACTCAGAGAAATGGCGATTTTCGTGTTTTTTGACAATATGGGAAAACGACACTTTTGTTTATGCGATTGTCACGAAATTGCACACACATGCCAAGACCCTGATTCTACAATAACCAAAGAAGTTTCAATGACCTTTGACCTTGGGAAGGGGCGGCCATCTTGAATTTTCATAAAAAAGCACCTTTAGTAACGTATACAAACGAAAACTCGTCCTAGGGATTTTTATCGATCTTTTTGAAACTTCTCAGGCATCAATGGCAAGCTACTGTGGACAAAATGTTGGAATTAGAAGTTGTAGAATTTGAAACGCGTGCGCGTGGCGAATTCGCAACCGTCGCCATTTTAGCTAGCTCGCACATATTTTATCGGAATAGCCTGAAACTGAAATATGCGATACCCTGGCCCACACTGAACAAAACGATGTCACATACGACAAAATCGATAAAGGAATGTGGCCGTGGTAAACAAAAAACCGTCGCAAAAAAAAGTGCTGACTCGGCAAAAAAAAATTTTTTCGGATTTTATTTTTAAGAATCGGCTAACGAAACCCAGATAACTTTGTCGGGTATAACCAAAGAAAGTTTTGAAATCATTACGTGATGGCCACACGACCTACGGTTTGGCGGCCATTTTGTGCCAAAATCTGCCATTTTGAGTTATTCGCATTTTTACACGATATGGAAAAATGAACTTTTTTTCGAGCGACTTTCACGAAATTTGACTCGCATGTCCCTAGCGTAAGTCTACAATCACCTTTGGAGTTTCGTCGACCTTTGACCTCGGGAAAAGGCGGCCATCTTGAATTTTCTATATAAAACACCTTAACCACCAGATTCAAACGTAAACTTGTCGTTGGAATTTTCTTCGGTCGTCTCAAAACTTTTTGGGCATCAATGGCAAGCTACTGTGTAAAAAATGTTGGAATTAGAAGTTGTAGATTTTGAACGGCGTGCGCGTGGCAAGCTAGCAAAGTGGCGCACTGTTATAACTCCCATGCATTTCAATACAATACAGTGAAAATTGAATGCATGCATTCATGCCTGAAACTGAATACATTGAAAAACACTGGATATGGACATATAAGGAATGTGGGCGTGGTTAGCATAAAACCACTGTTGCTAAGGACAACAAAAACTTTACTTTTACCGATTTGTCCGAAACTGACGTCAATCTGTTCGTCCTCCCGAGGGGACCAAAACATAAAATGGTTGCTATGGAGATAAAATCAACAGAAAAGCCGCCATTTTGGAAAAAGAGGGCTTTTTAGCAACTTATGACATATAACTCTCACCAATGGAGGAATGTGTTTTTCTGAGTCAGTTGATGATGCTGATCGCTATGCTAGCAATTTTAGCCACATTAGCATAGCTAGCATAGTTAGCATAATTAGCATTTTAGGAAATGTGTTTTTTTGAGTCAGTTGATGATGCTGATCGCTATGCTAGCACTTTTAGCTATTTTAGCATAGCTAGCATAGTTAGCATAATTAGCACTTTAGGTAATGTGTTTTTCTGAGTCAGTTGAAGATGCTGATTGCTATGCTAGCACTTTTAGCCACATTAGCATAGTTAGCATAGTTAGCATAATTAGCATTTTAGGTAATGTGTGTTTCTGAGTCAGTTGATTATGCTGATCACTATGCTAGCACTTTTAGCCACATTAGCATAGCTAGCATAGTTAGCATAATTAGCATTTTAGGAAATGTGTTTTTTTGAGTCAGTTGATGATGCTAATCGCAATGCTAGCTCATTTAGGCACATTAGCATAGCTGGCATAGTAAGCATAATTACCATTTTAGGAAATGTGTTTTTCTGAGAGAGTTGATTATGCAGATCGCTATGCTAGGACTTTTAGTCACATTAGCATAGTTAGCATAGTTAGCATTATTAGCAAATCCAGCCTTGATTAGCTTTTAATTTGTGGGCGGTGAGGGCGGAGAGGGCCGCGGTAGTGCGTAGAGTTGGGCGTGGAAGGCGGGTTGCGTCTGCGGGCCATACAACGCCGCTTGCGGCTTTAATTACGTTTCTTCTTTCTTACGGATCCGTTGATCGCAAATTTGACCCCCGCCACATACCCGAAAACTCACCAAAATTGCCACACAGCTGGGATAAATTGAAAATGAATTTTCGGCAAAGAGAACGTCACCCACCCCATGACGATGACATCACGGCGAGCGTTCCCGTAAAAAAAATGAATGGGCCGAAAATCGCTTATGGGGCCAAAAAAAAAAATTTCAAATTAGAGCAACGAAACTAAAACACGCGTGTTGGAGATATCCCAAAGAACTTATGAAATCATTATGGGATGGCCACACGACCTACGGCTTGGCGGCCATTTTGTGGCGAACTCAGAGAAATGGCGATTTTCGTGTTTTTTGACAATATGGGAAAACGACACTTTTGTTTATGCGATTGTCACGAAATTGCACACACATGCCAAGACCCTGATTCTACAATAACCAAAGAAGTTTCGTTGACCTTTGACCTTGGGAAGGGGCGGCCATCTTGAATTTTCATAAAAAAGCACCTTTAGTAACGTATACAAACGAAAACTCGTCCTAGGGATTTTTATCGATCTTTTTGAAACTTCTCAGGCATCAATGGCAAGCTACTGTGGACAAAATGTTGGAATTAGAAGTTGTAGAATTTGAAACGCGTGCGCGTGGCGAATTCGCAACCGTCGCCATTTTAGCTAGCTCGCACATATTTTATCGGAATAGCCTGAAACTGAAATATGCGATACCCTGGCCCACACTGAACAAAACGATGTCACATACGACAAAATCGATAAAGGAATGTGGCCGTGGTAAACAAAAAACCGTCGCAAAAAAAAGTGCTGACTCGGCAAAAAAAAATTTTTTCGGATTTTATTTTTAAGAATCGGCTAACGAAACCCAGATAACTTTGTCGGGTATAACCAAAGAAAGTTTTGAAATCATTACGTGATGGCCACACGACCTACGGTTTGGCGGCCATTTTGTGCCAAAATCTGCCATTTTGAGTTATTCGCATTTTTACACGATATGGAAAAATGAACTTTTTTTCGAGCGACTTTCACGAAATTTGACTCGCATGTCCCTAGCGTAAGTCTACAATCACCTTTGGAGTTTCGTCGACCTTTGACCTCGGGAAAAGGCGGCCATCTTGAATTTTCTATAAAAAACACTTTTGCCACTGGATTCAAACGTAAACTTGTCGTTGGAATTTTTATCGATCGTCTCGAAACTTTTTGGGCATCAATGGCAAGCTACTGTGGAAAAAATGTTGGAATTAGAAGTTGTAGATTTTGAACGGCGTGCGCGTGGCAAGCTAGCAAAGTGGCGCACTGTTATAACTCCCATGCCTTTCAATGCAATACAGTGAAAATTGAATTCATGCATTCATGCCTGAAACTGAATACATTGAAAAACACTGGATATGGACATATAAGGAATGTGGGCGTGGTTGGCATAAAACCACTGTTGCTAAGGACGACAAAAAGTTTACTTGTACCGATTTGTCCGAAACTGACGTCAATCTGTTCGTCTTCTCAAGGGGACCAAAACATAAAATGGTTGCTATGGAGATAAAATAAACAAAAAAGCCGCCATTTTGGAAAAAGTGGGGTTTTTATCAACTTATGGCATATAGCTCTCACCAATGGAGGAATGTGTTTTTCTGAGTCAGTTGATGATGCTGATCGCTATGCTAGCACTTTTAGCCACATTAGCATAGCTAGCATAGTTAGCATAAATACCATTTTAGGTAATGTGTTTTTCTGAGTCAGTTGATGATGCTGATCGCTAGGCTAGCACTTTTAGCCACATTAGCATAGATATCATAGTTAGCATAATTAGCATTTTAGGTGATCTGTTTTTCTGAGTCAGTTAATGATGCTGATCGCTATGCTAGCACTTTAAACCACATTGGCATAGCTAGCATAGTTAGCATAATTAGCATATGTAGTTTTGACTAGCCTTCATCAAAAGTGGGCGGTGAGGGCGGTGAGGGCGGTGAGGGCGTTGGTGCGTAGAGTTGGGCGTGGAAGGCGGGTTGCGTCTGCGGGCCATACAACGCCGCTTGCGGCTTTAATTATTATTCTTCTTGCACACTAACGGCGTCTTTGAGCTTAATTTTGACCCCCGCCACATACCCGAAAACTCACCAAAATTGGCACACACCTGGGATAAATTGAAAATGAATTTTCGGCAAAGAGAACGCCACCCCCCCGAAGTCGATGACATCACGGCGAGCGATCCCGTAAAAAAAATGAATGGGCCGAAAATCGCTTATGGGGCCAAAAAAAAATATTTTGAAATACAGTTACGAAACCAAAACACGCGTGTTGGAGATATCCCAAAGAAGTTATGAAATCATTATGGGATGGCCACACGACCTACGGCTTGGCGGCCATTTTGTGGCGAACTCAGAGAAATGGCGATTTTCGTGTTTTTTGACAATATGGGAAAACTACACTTTTGTTCAAGCGATTTTCACGAAATTTCATACACATGCCACAAACACGATTCTACAACTACCAAAGAAGTTTTGTTGACCTTTGACCTTGGGAAGGGGCGGCCATCTTGAATTTTCATAAAAAAGCACCTTTATTGACGGATACAAACGAAAACTCGTCCTAGGGATTTTTATCGATCTTTTTGAAACTTCTCGGGCATCAATGGCAAGCTACTGTGGACAAAATGTTGGAATTAGAAGTTGTAGAATTTGAAACGCGTGCACGTGGCGAATTCGCAACCGTCGCCATTTTAGCTAGCTCGCACATATTTTATCGGAATAGCCTGAAACTGAAATATGCGATACCCTGGCCCACACTGAACAAAACGATGTCACGCATGACAAAATCGATAAAGGAATGTGGCCGTGGTAAACAAAAAACCGTCGCAAAAAAAAGTGCTGACTCGGCTAAAAAAAAATTTTTCGGATTTTATTTTTAAGAATCGGCTAACGAAACTCAGATAACTTTGTCAGGTATATCCAAAGAAAGTTTTGAAATCATTACGTGATGGCGACACGACCTACGGTTTGGCGGCCATTTTGTGCCAAAATCTACCATTTTGCGTTTTTCGCGTTTTTACACAATATGGAAAAATGAACTTTTTTTCGAGCGATTTTGACGAAATTTGACTCGCATGTCCCTAGCGTAAGTGTATAATCACCTCTGGAGTTTCGTCGACCTTTGACCTCGGGAAAAGGCGGCCATCTTGAATTTTCTATAAAAAACACCTTTACCACCGGATTCAAACGTAAACTTGTCGTTGGAAATTTCATCAATCGTCTCGAAACTTTTTGGGCATCAATGGCAAGCTACTGTGGAAAAAATGTTGGAATTAGAAGTTGTAGATTTTGAACGGCGTGTGCGTGGCAAGCTAGCAAAGTGGCGCACTGTTATAACTCTCATGCATTTCAATACAATACAGTGAAAATTGAATGCATGCACTCATGCCTGAAACAGATTACATTGAAAAACACTGGATATGGACATATAAGGAATGTGGGCGTGGTTAGCATAAAACCACTGTTGCTAAGGACGACAAAAAGTTTACTTTTACCGATTTGTCCGAAACTGACGTCAATCTGTTCGTCCTCCCGAGGGGACCAAAACATAAAATGGTTGCTATGGAGATAAAATCAAAAGAAAAGCCGCCATTTTGGAAAAAGTGTTTTTTTTAGCAACTTATGACATATAACTCTTACCAATGGAGGAATTTGTTTTTCTGAGTCAGTTGATGATGCTGATCGCTAAACTAGCACTTTTAGCTAAGTTAGCATAACTAGCATAGTTAGCATAATTAGCATTTTAGGTAATGTGTTTTTCTGAGTTAGTTGATGATGCTGATCGCTATGCTAGCACTTTTAGCCACATTAGCATAGCTAGCATAGTTAGCATAATTAGCATTTTTAAAAATGTGTTTTTCTGAGTCAGTTGAAGATGCTGATTGCTATGCTAGCACTTTTAGCCACATTAGCATAGTTAGCATAGTTAACATAATTAGCATTTTAGGTAATGTGTTTTTCTGAGTCAGTTGATGATGCTGATCGCTATGCTAGCACTTTTAGCCACATTAGCATAGCTAGCATAGTTAGCATAATTAGCATTTTAGGAAATGTGTTTTTTTGAGTCAGTTGATGATGCTAATCGCAATGCTAGCTCATTTAGGCACATTAGCATAGCTAGCATAGTAAGCATAATTAGCATTTTAGGAAATGTGTTTTTCTGAGAGAGTTGATTATGCTGATCGCTATGCTAGGACTTTTAGTCACATTAGCATAGTTAGCATAGTTAGCATTATGAGCAAATCCAGCCTTGATTAGCTTTTAATTTGTGGGCGGTGAGGGCGGAGAGGGCCGCGGTAGTGCGTAGAGTTGGGCGTGGAAGGCGGGTTGCGTCTGCGGGCCATACAACGCCGCTTGCGGCTTTAATTATTCTTCTTCTTTCTTTCTTCCACTTTGAGCCAAAATTTGACCCCCACCACATACCCGAAAACTCACCAAAATTGGCACACACCTAGGATAAATTGAAAATGAATTTTCGGCAAAGAAAACGTCACCCCCCCCACGATGATGACATCACGGCGAGCAATCCCGTCAAAAAAATGAATGGGCCGAAAATCGCTTATGGGGCCAAAAAAAAATATTTCAAAATACAGTTACGAAACCAAAACAGGCGTGTTGGAGATATCCCAAAGAAGTTATGAAATTATTATGGGATGGCCACACGACCTGCGGCTTGGCGGCCATTTTGTGGCGAACTCAGAGAAATGGCGATTTTCGTGTTTTTTGACAATATGGGAAAATGACACTTTTGTTTAAGCGATTGTCACGAAATTGCACACACATGCCAAGACCCTGATTCTACAATAACCAAAGAAGTTTCGTTGACCTTTGACCTTGGGAAGGGGCGGCCATGTTGAATTTTCTTAAAAAAGCACCTTTAGTAACGTATACAAACGAAAACTCGTCCTAGGGATTTTTATCGATCTTTTTGAAACTTCTCGGACATCAATGGCAAGCTACTGTGGACAAAATGTTGGAATTAGAAGTTGTAGAATTTGAAACGCGTGCGCGTGGCGAATTCGCAACCGTCGCCATTTTAGCTAGCTCGCACATATTTTATCGGAATAGCCTGAAACTGAAATATGCGATACCCTGGCCCACACTGAACAAAACGATGTCACATACGACAAAATCGATAAAGGAATGTGGCCGTGGTAAACAAAAAACCGTCGCAAAAAAAAGTGCTGACTCGGCAAAAAAAAAAAATTTCGGATTTTATTTTTAAGAATCGGCTAACGAAACCCAGATAACTTTGTCGGGTATATCCAAAGAAAGTTTTGGAATCATTACGTGATGGCGACACGACCTACGGTTTGGCGGCCATTTTGTGCCAAAATATGCCATTTTGCGTTTTTCGCGTTTTTACACGATATGGAAAAATGAACTTTTTTTCGAGCGATTTTCACGAAATTTGACGCACATGTCCTTAGCGTAAGTCTACAATCACCTCTGGAGTTTCGTCGACCTTTGACCTCGGGAAAAGGCGGCCATCTTGAATTTTCTATAAAAAACACCTTAACCACCGGATTCAAACGTAAACTTGTCGTTGGAATTTTCTTCGATCGTCTCAAAACATTTTGGGCATCAATGGCAAGCTACTGTGTAAAAAATGTTGGAATTAGAAGTTGTAGATTTTGAACGGCGTGCGCGTGGCAAGCTAGCAAAGTGGCGCACTGTTATAACTCCCATGCATTTCAATACAATACAGTGAAAATTGAATGCATGCATTAATGCCTGAAACTGAATACATTGAAAAACACTGGATATGGACATATAAGGAATGTGGGCGTGGTTAGCATAAAACCACTGTTGCTAAGGACAACAAAAAGTTTACTTTTACCGATTTGTCCGAAACTGACGTCAATCTGTTCATCATCCCGAGGGGACCAAAACATAAAATGGTTGCTATGGAGATAAAATCAACAGAAAAGCCGCCATTTTGGAAAAAGTGGGTTTTTTATCAACTTATGACACATTGCTCTCACCAATGGAGGAATGTGTTTTTCTGAGTCAGTTGATGATGCAGATCGCTATGCTAGCACTTTTAGCTATGTTAGCATAACTAGCATAGTTAGCATAATTAGCATTTTAGCTAATGTGTTTTTCTGAGTCAATTGATGATAATGATTGCTATGCTAGCACTTTTAGCCACATTAGCATAGCTAGCATAGTTAGCATAATTAGCATTTTAGGTAATGTATTTTCTGAGTCAATTGATGATGCTGATCACAATGCTAGCACTTTCAGCCACATTAGCATAGCTAGCATAGTTAGCATAATTAGCATTTTAGATAATGTGTTTTTCTGAGTCAGTTAATGATGCTGATCGCTATGCTAGCACTTTTAGCCACATTAGCATAGCTAGCATAGATAGCATAATTAGCATTTTAGGTGATGTGTTTTTTTGAGTCAGTTAATGTTGCTGATCGCTATGCTAGCACTTTTAGCCACATTAGCATAGCTAGCATAGTTAGCATAATTAGCATTTTAGGTAATGTGTTTTTCTGAGTCAGTTGATGATGCTGATCGCTATGCTAGCACTTTTAGCCACATTAGCATAGCTAGCATAGTTAGCATTATTAGATTTTTAGATAATGTGTTTTTCTGAGTCAGTTAAAGATGCTGATCGCAATGCTAGCACTTTTAGCCACATTAGCATAGCTAGCATAGTTAGCATAATTAGCATTTTAGGTAATGTGTTTTTCTGAGTCAGTTGATGATGCTGATCGCTATGCTAGCACTTTTAGCCACATTAGCATAGCTAGCATAGCTAGCATAGTTAGCATAATTAGCATATGCAGTTTTGACTAGCATTCATCAAAAGTGTGCGGTGAGGGCGGTGAGGGCGGTGGTGCGTATAGTTGGGCGTGGAAGGCGGGTTGCGTCTGCGGGCCATACAACGCCGCTTGCGGCTTTAATTATTATTATTCTTCTTGCACACTAACGGCGTCTTTGAGCTTAATTTTGACCCCCGCCACATACCCGAAAACTCACCAAAATTGGCACACATCTGGGATAAATTGAAAATGAATTTTCGGCAAAGAGAACGTCACCCCCCCGAAGTCGATGACATCACAGCGAGCGTTCCCGTAAAAAAAATGAATGGGCCGAAAATCGCTTATGGGGCCAAAAAAAAATATTTCAAATTAGAGCAACGAAACCAAAACACGCGTGTTGGAGATATCCCATAGAAGTTCTGAAATCATTATGGGATGGCCACACGACCTACGGCTTGGCGGCCATTTTGTGGCGAACTCAGAGAAATGGCGATTTTCGTGTTTTTTCACAATATGGGAAAACGACACTTTTGTTCAAGCGATTTTCACGAAATTGCACACACATGCCACAAACACGATTCTACAACTACCAAAGAAGTTTTGTTGACCTTTGACCTTGGCAAGGGGCGGCCATCTTGAATTTTCATAAAAAAGCACCTTTAGTAACGGATACAAACGAAAACTCGTCCTAGGGATTTTTATCAATCTTTTTGAAACTTCTCGGGCATCAATGGCAAGCTACTGTGGACAAAATGTTGGAATTAGAAGTTGTAGAATTTGAAACGCGTGCGCGTGGCGAATTCGCAACTGTCGCCATTTTAGCTAGCTCGCACATATTTTATCGGAATAGCCTGAAAATGAAATATGCGATACCCTGGCCCACACTGAACAAAATGATGTCACACAAGACAAAATCCATTAAGGAATGTGGCCGTGGTAAACAAAAAACGATCGCAAAAAAAAGTGCTGACTCGGCTAAAAAAAAAAATTTCGGATTTTTTTTTTAAGAATCGGCTAGCGAAACCCAGATAACTTTGTCGGGTATATCCAAAGAAAGTTTTGAAATCATTACGTGATGGCGACACGACCTACGGTTTGGCGGCCATTTTGTGCCAAAATCGGCCATTTTGAGTTTTTCGCGTTTTTACACAATATGGAAAAAGGAACTTTTTTTTGAGCGATTTTCACGAAATTTGACTCGCATGTCCGTAGCATAAGTCTACAATTACCTCTGGAGTTTCGTCGACCTTTGACCTCAGGAAAAGGCGGCCATCTTGAATTTTCGATAAATATTACCTTTATTGGCAGATTCAAACGTAAACTTGTCGTTGGAATTTTCAACGATTGTCTCGAAACTTTTTGGGCATCAATGACAAGCTACTGTGGAAAAAATGTTGGAATTAGAAGTTGTAGATTTTGAATGGCGTGCGTGTGGCAAGCTAGCAAAGTGGCGCAGTGTTATAACTCCCATGCATTTTAATACAATACAATGAAAATTGAATGCATGCATTCATGCCTGAAACTGAATACATTGAAAAACACTGGATATGGACATATAAGGAATATGGGCGTGGTTAGCATAAAACCACTGTTGCTAAGGACGACAAAAAGTTTACTTTTACCGATTTGTCCGAAACTGACGTCAATCTGTTCGTCCTCCCGAGGGGACCAAAACATAAAATGGTTGCTATGGAGATAAAATCAACAGAGAAGCCGCCATTTTGGAAAAAGTGGGTTTTTTATCAACTTATGACATATAGCTCTCACCAATGGAGGAATGTGTTTTTCTGAGTCAGTTGATGATGCTGATCGCAATGCTAGCACTTTTAGCCACATTAGCATAGCTAGCATAGTTAGCATAATTAGCATTTTTAGTAATGTGTTTTTCTGAGTAAGTTGATGATGCTGAACGCTATGCTAGCACTTTTAGCCACATTAGCATAGCTAGCATAGTTAGCATAATTAGCATTTTAGGTAATGTGTTTTTCTGAGTCAGTTGATGATGCTGATCGCTATGCTAGCACTTTTAGCCACATTTCCATAGCTAGCATTGTTAGCATAATTAGCATTTTAGGTAATGTGTTTTTCTGAGTCAGTTGATGATGCTGATCACAATGCTAGTACTTTTAGCCACATTACTATAGCTAGCATAGTTAGCATAATTAGCATATGCAGTTTTGACTAGCCATTATCAAAAGTTTGCGGTGAGGGCGGTGGTGCGTAGAGTTGGGCGTGGAAGGCGGGTTGCGTCTGCGGGCCATACAACGCCGCTTGCGGCTTTAATTATTCTTCTTGCACACTAACGGCGTCTTTGAGCTTAATTTTGACCCCCGCCACATACCCGAAAACTCACCAAAATTGGCACACATCTGGGATAAATTGAAAATGAATTTTCGGCAAAGAGAACGTCACCCCCCCGAAGTCGATGACATCACAGCGAGCGTTCCCGTAAAAAAAATGAATGGGCCGAAAATCGCTTATGGGGCCAAAAAAAAATATTTCAAATTAGAGCAACGAAACCAAAACACGCGTGTTGGAGATATCCCATAGAAGTTCTGAAATCATTATGGGATGGCCACACGACCTACGGCTTGGCGGCCATTTTGTGGCGAACTCAGAGAAATGGCGATTTTCGTGTTTTTTCACAATATGGGAAAACGACACTTTTGTTCAAGCGATTTTCACGAAATTGCACACACATGCCACAAACACGATTCTACAACTACCAAAGAAGTTTTGTTGACCTTTGACCTTGGCAAGGGGCGGCCATCTTGAATTTTCATAAAAAAGCACCTTTAGTAACGGATACAAACGAAAACTCGTCCTAGGGATTTTTATCAATCTTTTTGAAACTTCTCGGGCATCAATGGCAAGCTACTGTGGACAAAATGTTGGAATTAGAAGTTGTAGAATTTGAAACGCGTGCGCGTGGCGAATTCGCAACTGTCGCCATTTTAGCTAGCTCGCACATATTTTATCGGAATAGCCTGAAAATGAAATATGCGATACCCTGGCCCACACTGAACAAAATGATGTCACACAAGACAAAATCCATTAAGGAATGTGGCCGTGGTAAACAAAAAACGATCGCAAAAAAAAGTGCTGACTCGGCTAAAAAAAAAAATTTCGGATTTTTTTTTTAAGAATCGGCTAGCGAAACCCAGATAACTTTGTCGGGTATATCCAAAGAAAGTTTTGAAATCATTACGTGATGGCGACACGACCTACGGTTTGGCGGCCATTTTGTGCCAAAATCGGCCATTTTGAGTTTTTCGCGTTTTTACACAATATGGAAAAAGGAACTTTTTTTTGAGCGATTTTCACGAAATTTGACTCGCATGTCCGTAGCATAAGTCTACAATTACCTCTGGAGTTTCGTCGACCTTTGACCTCAGGAAAAGGCGGCCATCTTGAATTTTCGATAAATATTACCTTTATTGGCAGATTCAAACGTAAACTTGTCGTTGGAATTTTCAACGATTGTCTCGAAACTTTTTGGGCATCAATGACAAGCTACTGTGGAAAAAATGTTGGAATTAGAAGTTGTAGATTTTGAATGGCGTGCGTGTGGCAAGCTAGCAAAGTGGCGCAGTGTTATAACTCCCATGCATTTTAATACAATACAATGAAAATTGAATGCATGCATTCATGCCTGAAACTGAATACATTGAAAAACACTGGATATGGACATATAAGGAATATGGGCGTGGTTAGCATAAAACCACTGTTGCTAAGGACGACAAAAAGTTTACTTTTACCGATTTGTCCGAAACTGACGTCAATCTGTTCGTCCTCCCGAGGGGACCAAAACATAAAATGGTTGCTATGGAGATAAAATCAACAGAGAAGCCGCCATTTTGGAAAAAGTGGGTTTTTTATCAACTTATGACATATAGCTCTCACCAATGGAGGAATGTGTTTTTCTGAGTCAGTTGATGATGCTGATCGCAATGCTAGCACTTTTAGCCACATTAGCATAGCTAGCATAGTTAGCATAATTAGCATTTTTAGTAATGTGTTTTTCTGAGTAAGTTGATGATGCTGAACGCTATGCTAGCACTTTTAGCCACATTAGCATAGCTAGCATAGTTAGCATAATTAGCATTTTAGGTAATGTGTTTTTCTGAGTCAGTTGATGATGCTGATCGCTATGCTAGCACTTTTAGCCACATTTCCATAGCTAGCATTGTTAGCATAATTAGCATTTTAGGTAATGTGTTTTTCTGAGTCAGTTGATGATGCTGATCACAATGCTAGTACTTTTAGCCACATTACTATAGCTAGCATAGTTAGCATAATTAGCATATGCAGTTTTGACTAGCCATTATCAAAAGTTTGCGGTGAGGGCGGTGGTGCGTAGAGTTGGGCGTGGAAGGCGGGTTGCGTCTGCGGGCCATACAACGCCGCTTGCGGCTTTAATTATTATTCTTGTTTCTAACGGATCCGTTGAGCTCAAATTTGACCCCCGCCACATACCCGAAAACTAACCAAAATTGGCACACACCTGGGATAAATTGAAAATGAATTTTCGGCAAAGAGAACGTCACCCCCCCGAAGTCGATGACATCACAGCGAGCGTTCCCGTAAAAAAAATGAATGGGCCGAAAATCGCTTATGGGGCCAAAAAAATTTTTTTTGAAATACAGTTACGAAACCCAAACACTTGTGTTGGAGATATCCCAAAGAAGTTCTGAAATTATTATGGGATGGCCACACGACTTACGGCTTGGCGGCCATTTTGTGGCAAACTCAGAGAAATGGCGATTTTCGTGTTTTTTCACAATATGGGAAAACGACACTTTTGTTCAAGCGATTTTCACGAAATTGCACACACATGCCACAAACACGATTCTACAACTACCAAAGAAGTTTTGTTGACCTTTGACCTTGGCAAGGGGCGGCCATCTTGGATTTTCAAAAAAAAGCACCTTTAGTAATGGATACCATCGAAAACTCGTCCTAGGGATTTTTATCGATCTTTTTGAAACTTCTCGGGCATCAATGGCTAGCTACTGTGGACAAAATGTTGGAATTAGAAGTTGTAGATTTTGAACGGCGTGCGCGTGGCGAATTCGCAACCGTCGCTATTTTAGCTAGCTCGCACATATTTTATCGGAATAGCCTGAAACTGAAATATGCGATACCCTGGCCCACACTGAACAAAACAATGTCACATACGACAAAATCGGTAAAGGAATGTGGCCGTGGTAAACAAAAAACGGTCGCAAAAAAAAGTGCTGACTCGGCAAAAAAATTTTTTTTTTGGATTTTATTTTTAAGAATCGGCTAACGAAACCCAGATAACTTTGTCGGGTATATCCACAGAAAGTTTTGAAATCATTACGTGATGGCGACACGACCTACGGTTTGGCGGCCATTTTGTGCCAAAATCTGCCATTTTGAGTTTTTCGCGTTTTTACACAATATGGAAAAATGAACTTTTTTTCGAGCGATTTTTACGAAATTTGACGCGCATGTCCCTAGCGTAAGTCTACAATCACCTCTGGAGTTTCGTCGACCTTTGACCTCGGGAAAAGGCGGCCATCTTGAATTTTCTATAAAAAACACCTTTACCACCAGATTCAAACGTAAACTTGTCGTTGGAATTTTCAGCGATCATCTCGAAACTTTTTGGGCATCAATGGCAAGCTACTGTGGAAAAAATGTTGGAATTAGAAGTTGTAGATTTTGAACGGCGTGCGCGTGGCAAGCTAGCAAAGTGGCGCACTGTTATAACTACCATGCATTTCAATACAATACAGTGAAAATTGAATGCATGCAATAATGCCTGAAACAGAATACATTGAAAAACACTGGATATGGACATATAAGGAATGTGGGCGTGGTTAGCATAAAACCACTGTTGCTAAGGACAACAAAAAGTTTACTTTTACCGATTCGTCCGAAACTGACGTCAATCTGTTCGTCCTTCCGAGGGGACCAAAACATAAAATGGTTGCTATAGAGATAAAATCAACAGAAAAGCCGCCATTTTGGAAAAAGTGGGTTTTTTATCAACTTATGACATATAGCTCTCACCAATGGAGGAATGTGTTTTTCTGAGTCAGTTGATGATGCTGATCGCTATGCTAGCACTTTTAGCTATGTTAGCATAGCTAACATAGTGAGCATAATTAGCATTTTAGGTAATGTGTTTTTCTGAGTCAATTGATGATGCTGATCGCAATGCTAGCACTTTTAGCCACATTAGCATAGTTAGCATAGTTAGCATAATTAGCATTTTGAGCAATTTTGACTACCCTTTATCAACGTGGGCGGTGAGGACGGTGGTGCGTAGAGTTGGGCGTGGAAGGCGGGTTGCGTCTGCGGGCCATACAACGCCGCTTGCGGCTTTAATTATTATTATTATTATTGTTTCTAACGGCGTCTTTGAGCTCAAATTTGACCCCCGCCACATACCCGAAAACTCACCAAAATTGGCACACATCTGGGATAAATTGAAAATGAATTTTCGGCAAAGAAAACGTCAACCCCCCCACGACGATGACATCACGGCGAGCGTTCTCGTAAAAAAAATGAATGGGCCGAAAATCGCTTATGGGGCCAAAAAAAAATATTTTGGAATACAGTTACGAACCCAAAACACGCGTGTTGGAGATATCCCAAAGAAGTTATGAAATCATTATGGGATGGCCACACGACCTACGGCTTGGCGGCCATTTTGTGGCGAACTCAGAGAAATGGCGATTTTCGTGTTTTTTGACAATATGGGAAAACTACCCTTTTGTTCAAGCGATTTTCACGAAATTTCATACACATGCCACAAACACGATTCTACAACTACCAAAGAAGTTTTGTTGACCTTTGACCTTGGGAAGGGGCGGCCATCTTGAATTTTCATAAAAAAGCACCTTTAGTAACGTATACAAACGAAAACTCGTCCTAGGGATTTTTATCGATCTTTTTGAAACTTCTCAGGCATCAATGGCAAGCTACTGTGGACAAAATGTTGGAATTAGAAGTTGTAGAATTTGAAACGCGTGCGCGTGGCGAATTCGCAACCGTCGCCATTTTAGCTAGCTCGCACATATTTTATCGGAATAGCCTGAAACTGAAATATGCGATACCCTGGCCCACACTGAACAAAACGATGTCACATACGACAAAATCGATAAAGGAATGTGGCCGTGGTAAACAAAAAACCGTCGCAAAAAAAAGTGCTGACTCGGCAAAAAAAAAAAATTTCGGATTTTATTTTTAAGAATCGGCTAACGAAACCCAGATAACTTTGTCGGGTATATCCAAAGAAAGTTTTGAAATCATTACGTGATGGCCACACGACCTACGGTTTGGCGGCCATTTTGTGCCAAAATCTGCCATTTTGAGTTTTTCGCGTTTTTACACGATATGGAAAAATGAACTTTTTTTCGAGCGATTTTCACGAAATTTGACTCGCATGTCCCTAGCGTAAGTCTACAATCATCTTTGGAGTTTCGTCGACCTTTGACCTCGGGAAAAGGCGGCCATCTTGAATTTTCTATAAAAAACACCTTAACCACCAGATTCAAACGTAAACTTGTCGTTGGAATTTTCTTCGATCGTCTCAAAACTTTTTGGGCATCAATGGCAAGCTACTGTGTTAAAAATGTTGGAATTAGAAGTTGTAGATTTTGAACGGCGTGCGCGTGGCAAGCTAGCAAAGTGGCGCACTGTTATAACTCCCATGCATTTCAATACAATACAGTGAAAATTGAATGCATGCATTAATGCCTGAAACTGAATACATTGAAAAACACTGGATATGGACATATAAGGAATGTGGGCGTGGTTAGCATAAAACCACTGTTGCTAAGGACGACAAAAAGTTTACTTCTACCGATTTGTCCGAAACTGACGTCAATCTGTTCGTCCTCCCGAGGGGACCAAAACATAAAATGGTTGCTATGGAGATAAAATCAACAGAAAAGCCGCCATTTTGGAAAAAGTGGGCTTTTTAGCAACTTATGACATATAACTCTCACCAATGGAGGAATGTGTTTTTCTGAGTCAGTTGATGATGCTGATCGCTATGCTAGCACTTTTAGCCACATTAGCATAGCTAGCATAGTTAGCATTTTAGGTAATGTGTTTTTCTGAGTCAGTTGATGATGCTGATCGCTATGCTAGCAATTTTAGCTATGTTAGCATAGCTAGCATAGTTAGCATAATTAGCATTTTAAGTAATGTGTTTTTCTGAGTCAGTTGATGATGCTGATCGCTATGCTAGCACTTTTAGCTATATTAGCATAACTAGCATAGCATAATTAGCATTTTAGGTAATGTTTTTTTCTGAGTAAGTTGAAGATGCTGATCGCAATGGTAGCACTTTTAGCCACATTAGCATAGCTAGCATAGTTAGCATAGTTAGCATTGTAGGTAATGTGTTTTTCTGAGAGAGTTGATTATGCTAATCGCTATGCTAGGACTTTTAGTCACATTAGCATAGTTAGCATAGTTAGCATTATTAGCAAATCCAGCCTTGACTAGCTTTTAATTTGTGGGCGGTGAGGGCGGTGAGGGCGGAGAGGGCCGCGGTGTTGCGTAGAATTGGGCGTGGAAGGCGGGTTGCGTCTGCGGGCCATACAACGCCGCTTGCGGCTTTAATTATGGCCCGCAGCACTCACAGAGTGCAAGGACCATATTGTAACTGGTACGAGGGTCGAACACTCAAAAAGGTCCAAAACGTCAAAAAAACGCGTCAAAACGCCAAAAAATGGGGTCAAAAGTCGCCCAAAGCACAAAACGACACGACAATTGTGTAACACAACAAAAATAGACACACACACGCACAACACCCCCGCACAAACGACAAAATTGTAGTCGCAAAAATGACGACAAAAAGCCAAAAAAGCCCTAAAAAGCCCTCAAAGGAAGGGTTTAAAGCCAAAAAGACATGCCCAGCCTATAGTAAAAGACAGGCCGCATTGAAATACATAGGCCACCTGACTGCAAAAACTTCTATATTGTTTCTGCTTTGTTTCATTATTATTTTTTTTATTACGTTTCTTCTTTCTTACGGATCCGTTGAGCTCAAATTTGACCCCCGCCACATACCCGAAAACTCACCAAAATTGGCACACATCTGGGATAAATTGAAAATGAATTTTCGGCAAAGAAAACGTCACCCCCCCGAAGTCGATGACATCACAGCGAGCGTTCCCGTAAAAAAAATGAATGGGCCGGAAATCGTTTATGGGGCCAAAAAAAAATATTTTGGAATACAGTTATGAAACCAAAACACGCGTGTTGGAAATATCCCAAAGAAGATTTGAAATCATTATGGGATGGCCACACGACCTACAGCTTGGCGGCCATTTTGTGGCGAACTCAGAGAAATGGCGATTTTCGTGTTTTTTGACAATATGGGAAAACGACACTTTTGTTTATGCGATTGTCACGAAATTGCACACACATGCCAAGACCCTGATTCTACAATAACCAAAGAAGTTTCGTTGACCTTTGACCTTGGGAAGGGGCGGCCATCTTGAATTTTCATAAAAAAGCACCTTTAGTAACGTATACAAACGAAAACTCGTCCTAGGGATTTTTATCGATCTTTTTGAAACTTCTCAGGCATCAATGGCAAGCTACTGTGGACAAAATGTTGGAATTAGAAGTTGTAGAATTTGAAACGCGTGCGCGTGGCGAATTCGCAACCGTCGCCATTTTAGCTAGCTCGCACATATTTTATCGGAATAGCCTGAAACTGAAATATGCGATACCCTGGCCCACACTGAACAAAACAATGTCACATACGACAAAATCGATAAAGGAATGTGGCCGTGGTAAACAAAAAACCGTCGCAAAAAAAAGTGCTGACTCCGCAAAAAAATTTTTTTTCAGATTTTATTTTTAAGAATCGGCTAACGAAACCCAGATAACTTTGTCGGGTATATCCATAGAAAGTTTTGGAATCATTACGTGATGGCGACACGACCTACGGTTTGGCGGCCATTTTGTGCCAAAATCTGCCATTTTGCGTTTTTCGCGTTTTTACACGATATGGAAAAATGAACTTTTTTTCGAGCGATTTTCACGAAATTTGACGCGCATGTCCCTAGCGTAAGTCTACAATCACCTCTGGAGTTTCGTCGACCTTTGACCTCGGGAAAAGGCGGCCATCTTGAATTTTCTATAAAAAACACCTTAACCACCAGATTCAAACGTAAACTTGTCGTTGGAATTTTCTTCGATCGTCTCAAAACTTTTTGGGCATCAATGGCAAGCTACTGTGTAAGAAATGTTGGAATTAGAAGTTGTAGATTTTGAACGGCGTGCGCGTGGCAAGCAAGCAAAGTGGCGCACTGTTATAACTCCCATGCATTTCAATACAATACAGTGAAAATTGAATGCATGCATTAATGCCTGAAACTGAATACATTGAAAAACACTGGATATGGACATATAAGGAATGTGGGCGTGGTTATCATAAAACCACTGTTGCTAAGGACAACAAAAAGTTTACTTTTACCGATTTGTCCGAAACTGACGTCAATCTGTTCGTCATCCCGAGGGGACCAAAACATAAAATGGTTGCTATGGAGATAAAATCAACAGAAAAGCCGCCATTTTGGAAAAAGTGGTTTTTTTATCAACTTATGAAATATAGCTCTCGCCAATGGAGGAATGTGTTTTTCTGAGTCAGTTGATGACGCTGATCGCTATGCTAGCACTTTTAGCTATGTTAGCATAACTAGCATAGTTAGCATAATTAGCATTTTAGGTAATGTGTTTTTCTGAGTCAGTTGATGATGCTGATCGCTATGCTAGCACTTTTGGCCACATTAGCATAGCTAGCATAGTTAGCATAATTAGCATTTCAGGTAATGTGTTTTTCTGAGTCAGTTGATGGTGCTGATCACAATGCTAGCACTTTTAGCCACATTAGCATAGCTAGCATAGTTAGCATAATTAGCATTTTAAGTAATGTGTTTTTCTGAGTCAGTTGATGATGCTGATCGCAATGCTAGCACTTTTAGCCACATTAGCATAGCTAGCATAGTTAGCATAATTAGCATATGCCGTTTTGACTAGCCATTATCAAAAGTGGGCAGTGAGGGCGGTGAGGGCGGTGAGGGCGGTGAGGGCGGTGGTGCGTAGAGTTGGGCGTGGAAGGCGGGTTGCGTCTGCGGGCCATACAACGCCGCTTGCGGCTTTAATTACGTTTCTTCTTTCTTACGGATCCGTTGATCGCAAATTTGACCCCCGCCACATACCCGAAAACTCACCAAAATTGCCACACAGCTGGGATAAATTGAAAATGAATTTTCGGCAAAGAGAACGTCACCCACCCCATGACGATGACATCACGGCGAGCGTTCCCGTAAAAAAAATGAATGGGCCGAAAATCGCTTATGGGGCCAAAAAAAAAAATTTCAAATTAGAGCAACGAAACTAAAACACGCGTGTTGGAGATATCCCAAAGAACTTATGAAATCATTATGGGATGGCCACACGACCTACGGCTTGGCGGCCATTTTGTGGCGAACTCAGAGAAATGGCGATTTTCGTGTTTTTTGACAATATGGGAAAACGACACTTTTGTTTATGCGATTGTCACGAAATTGCACACACATGCCAAGACCCTGATTCTACAATAACCAAAGAAGTTTCAATGACCTTTGACCTTGGGAAGGGGCGGCCATCTTGAATTTTCATAAAAAAGCACCTTTAGTAACGTATACAAACGAAAACTCGTCCTAGGGATTTTTATCGATCTTTTTGAAACTTCTCAGGCATCAATGGCAAGCTACTGTGGACAAAATGTTGGAATTAGAAGTTGTAGAATTTGAAACGCGTGCGCGTGGCGAATTCGCAACCGTCGCCATTTTAGCTAGCTCGCACATATTTTATCGGAATAGCCTGAAACTGAAATATGCGATACCCTGGCCCACACTGAACAAAACGATGTCACATACGACAAAATCGATAAAGGAATGTGGCCGTGGTAAACAAAAAACCGTCGCAAAAAAAAGTGCTGACTCGGCAAAAAAAAATTTTTTCGGATTTTATTTTTAAGAATCGGCTAACGAAACCCAGATAACTTTGTCGGGTATAACCAAAGAAAGTTTTGAAATCATTACGTGATGGCCACACGACCTACGGTTTGGCGGCCATTTTGTGCCAAAATCTGCCATTTTGAGTTATTCGCATTTTTACACGATATGGAAAAATGAACTTTTTTTCGAGCGACTTTCACGAAATTTGACTCGCATGTCCCTAGCGTAAGTCTACAATCACCTTTGGAGTTTCGTCGACCTTTGACCTCGGGAAAAGGCGGCCATCTTGAATTTTCTATATAAAACACCTTAACCACCAGATTCAAACGTAAACTTGTCGTTGGAATTTTCTTCGGTCGTCTCAAAACTTTTTGGGCATCAATGGCAAGCTACTGTGTAAAAAATGTTGGAATTAGAAGTTGTAGATTTTGAACGGCGTGCGCGTGGCAAGCTAGCAAAGTGGCGCACTGTTATAACTCCCATGCATTTCAATACAATACAGTGAAAATTGAATGCATGCATTCATGCCTGAAACTGAATACATTGAAAAACACTGGATATGGACATATAAGGAATGTGGGCGTGGTTAGCATAAAACCACTGTTGCTAAGGACAACAAAAACTTTACTTTTACCGATTTGTCCGAAACTGACGTCAATCTGTTCGTCCTCCCGAGGGGACCAAAACATAAAATGGTTGCTATGGAGATAAAATCAACAGAAAAGCCGCCATTTTGGAAAAAGAGGGCTTTTTAGCAACTTATGACATATAACTCTCACCAATGGAGGAATGTGTTTTTCTGAGTCAGTTGATGATGCTGATCGCTATGCTAGCAATTTTAGCCACATTAGCATAGCTAGCATAGTTAGCATAATTAGCATTTTAGGAAATGTGTTTTTTTGAGTCAGTTGATGATGCTGATCGCTATGCTAGCACTTTTAGCTATTTTAGCATAGCTAGCATAGTTAGCATAATTAGCACTTTAGGTAATGTGTTTTTCTGAGTCAGTTGAAGATGCTGATTGCTATGCTAGCACTTTTAGCCACATTAGCATAGTTAGCATAGTTAGCATAATTAGCATTTTAGGTAATGTGTGTTTCTGAGTCAGTTGATTATGCTGATCACTATGCTAGCACTTTTAGCCACATTAGCATAGCTAGCATAGTTAGCATAATTAGCATTTTAGGAAATGTGTTTTTTTGAGTCAGTTGATGATGCTAATCGCAATGCTAGCTCATTTAGGCACATTAGCATAGCTGGCATAGTAAGCATAATTACCATTTTAGGAAATGTGTTTTTCTGAGAGAGTTGATTATGCAGATCGCTATGCTAGGACTTTTAGTCACATTAGCATAGTTAGCATAGTTAGCATTATTAGCAAATCCAGCCTTGATTAGCTTTTAATTTGTGGGCGGTGAGGGCGGAGAGGGCCGCGGTAGTGCGTAGAGTTGGGCGTGGAAGGCGGGTTGCGTCTGCGGGCCATACAACGCCGCTTGCGGCTTTAATTTTTTTTTTTTTTTTTACGTTTCTTCTTTCTTACGGATCCGTTGAGCTCAAATTTGACCCCCGCCACATACCCGAAAACTCACCAAAATTGGCACACATCTGGGATAAATTGAAAATGAATTTTCGGCAAAGAGAACGTCACCCCCCCGAAGTCGATGACATCACAGCGAGCGTTCCCGTAAAAAAAATGAATGGGCCGAAAATCGCTTATGGGGCCAAAAAAAAATATTTCAAATTAGAGCAACGAAACCAAAACACGTGTGTTGGAGATATCCCAAAGAAGTTCTGAAATCATTATGGGATGGCCACACGACCTACGGCTTGGCGGCCATTTTGTGGCGAACTCAGAGAAATGGCGATTTTCGTGTTTTTTCACAATATGGGAAAACGACACTTTTGTTCAAGCGATTTTCACGAAATTGCACACACATGCCACAAACACGATTCTACAACTACCAAAGAAGTTTTGTTGACCTTTGACCTTGGCAAGGGGCGGCCATCTTGAATTTTCATAAAAAAGCACCTTTAGTAACGGATACAAACGAAAACTCGTCCTAGGGATTTTTATCAATCTTTTTGAAACTTCTCGGGCATCAATGGCAAGTTACTGTGGACAAAATGTTGGAATTAGAAGTTGTAGAATTTGAAACGCGTGCGCGTGGCGAATTCGCAACCGTCGCCATTTTAGCTAGCTCGCACATATTTTATCGGAATAGCCTGAAACTGAAATATGCGATACCCTGGCCCACACTGAACAAAATGATGTCACATACGACAAAATCCATAAAGGAATGTGGCCGTGGTAAACAAAAAACGATCGCAAAAAAAAGTGCTGACTCGGCTAAAAAAAAAAATTTCGGATTTTTTTTTTAAGAATCGGCTAGCGAAACCCAGATAACTTTGTCGGGTATATCCAAAGAAAGTTTTGAAATCATTACCTAATGGCGACACGACCCACGGTTTGGCGGCCATTTTGTGCCAAAATCTGCCATTTTGAGTTTTTCGCGATTTTACACAATATGGAAAAATGAACTTTTTTTCGAGCGATTTTCACGAAATTTGACGCGCATGTCCCTAGCGTAAGTCTACAATCACCTCTGGAGTTTCGTCGACCTTTGACCTCGGGAAAAGGCGGCCATCTTGAATTTTCTATAAAAAACACCTTTGCCACCGGATTCAAACGTAAACTTGTCGTTGGAATTTTCATCGATCGTCTCGAAACTTTTTGGGCATCAATGGCAAGCTACTGTGGAAAAAATGTTGGAATTAGAAGTTGTAGATTTTGAATGGCGTGCGCGTGGCAAGCTAGCAAAGTGGCGCAGTGTTATAATTCCCATGCATTTCAATACAATACAGTGAAAATTGAATGCATGCATTAATGCCTGAAACTGAATACATTGAAAAACACTGGATCTGGACATATAAGGAATGTGGGCGTGGTTAGCATAAAACCACTGTTGCTAAGGACAACAAAAAGTTTACTTTTATCGATTTGTCCGAAACTGACGTCAATCTGTTCGTCCTCCCGAGGGGACCGAAACATAAAATGGTTGCTATGGAGATAAAATTAACAGAAAAGCCACAATTTTGGAAAAAGTGGGTTTTTTATCAACTTATGACATATAGCTCTCACCAATGGAGGAATGTGTTTTTCTGAGTCAGTTTATGATGCTGATCGCTATGCTAGCACTTTTAGCTATGTTAGCATAACTAACATAGTTAGCATAATTAGCATTTTAAGTAATGTGTTTTTCTGAGAGAGTTGATGCTGATCGCTATGCTAGCACTTTTAGCCACATTAGCATAGCTAGCATAGTTAGCATAATTAGCATATGCAGTTTTGACTAGCCATTATCAAAAGTGGGCGGTGGTGCGTAGAGTTGGGCTTGGAAGGCGGGTTGCGTCTGCGGGCCATACAACGCCGCTTGCGGCTTTAATTATTATTATTATTCCGCTTTCTATCTGCGCCTTTGAGCTCAAATTTGACCCCCGCCACATACCCGAAAACTCACCAAAATTGGCACACACCTGGGATAAATTGAAAATGAATTTTCGGCAAAGAGAACGTCACCCCCCCCACGACGATGACATCACGGCGAGCGTTCCCGTAAAAAAAATGAATGGGCCGAAAATCGCTTATGGGGCCAAAAAAAAATATTTTGAAATACAGTTACAAAACCAAAACATGCGTGTTGGAGATATCCCAAAGAAGTTATGAAATCATTATGGGATGGCCACACGACCTACGGCTTGGCGGCCATTTTGTGGCGAACTCAGAGAAATGGCGATTTTCGTGTTTTTTCACAATATGGGAAAACGACACTTTTGTTCAAGCGATTTTCACGAAATTGCACACACATGCCACAAACACGATTCTACAACTACCAAAGAAGTTTTGTTGACCTTTGACCTTGGGAAGGGGCGGCCATCTTGAATTTTCATAAAAAAGCACCTTTAGTAAGATATTCAAACGAAAACTCGTCCTAGGAATTTTCATCGATCTTTTTGAAACTTCTTGGGCATCAATGGCAATCAATTGTGGACAAAATGTTGGAATTAAAAGTTGTAGATCTTGAAACGCGTGCGCGTGGCGAATTCGCAACCGTCGCCATTTTAGCTAGCTTGCACATATTTTATCGGAATGTCGTGAAAATGAATTTATACGATTCCCTGGGCCACACTGAACAAAACGATGTCAGATACGACAAAATCGATAAAGGAATGTGGCCGTGGTAAACAAAAAACGATCACAAAAAAAAGTGCTGACTCGGCTAAAAAAAAAAAATTCGGATTTTTTTTTTATGAATCGGCTAGCGAAACCCAGATAACTTTGTCGGGTATATCCAAAGAAAGTTTTGAAATCATTACGTGATGGCGACACGACCTACGGTTTGGCGGCCATTTTGTGCCAAAATCGGCCATTTTGTGTTTTTCGCGTTTTTACACAATATGGAAAAAGGAACTTTTTTTTTGAGCGATTTTCACGAAATTTGACTCGCATGTCCGTAGCATAAGTCTACAATTACCTCTGGAGTTTCGTCGACCTTTGACCTCGGGAAAAGGCGACCATCTTGAATTTTCTATAAAAAACACCTGTGCCATTGGATTCAAACGTAAACTTGTCGTTGGAATTTTCAGCGATCGTCTCGAAAACTTTTTGGGCATCAATGGCAAGCTACTGTGGAAAAAATGTTGGAATTAGAAGTTGTAGATTTTAAACGGCGTGCGCGTGGCGAGCTAGCAAAGTGGCGCACTGTTATAACTCCCATGCATTTCAATACAATACAGTGAAAATTGAATGCATGCATTAATGCCTGAAACAGAATACATTGAAAAACACTGGATATGGACATATAAGGAATGTGGGCGTGGTTAGCATAAAACCACTGTTGCTAAGGACAACAAAAAATGTACTTTTACCGATTTGTCCGAAACTGACGTCAATCTGTTCGTCCTCCCGAGGGGACCAAAACATAAAATGGTTGCTATGGAGATAAAAACAACAGAAAAGCCGCCATTTTGGAAAAAGTGTTTTTTTTTATCAACTTATGACATATAGCTCTCACCAATGGAGGAATGTGTTTTTCTGAGTCAGTTGATGATGCTGATCGCTATGCTAGCACTTTTAGCTATGTTAGCATAACTAGCATAGTTAGCATAATTAGCATTTTAGGTAATGTGTTTTTCTGAGTCAGTTGATGATGCTGATCGCTATGCTAGCACTTTTAGCCACATTAGCATAGCTAGCATAGTTAGCATAATTAGCATTTTAGGTAATGTATTTTTCTGAGGCCATTGATGATGCTGATCGCAATGCTAGCACTTTAAGCCACATTAGCGTAGCTAGCATAGTTAGCATAATTAGCATTTTAGATACAGTGTTTTTCTGAGTCAGTTGATGATGTTGATCGCAATGCTAACACTTTTAGCCACATTAGCATAGTTAGCATTGTTAGCATAATTAGCAAATCCAGCCTTGACTAGCTTTTAATTTGCGGGCTGTGAGGGCGGTGAAGTCAGCGGTGGTGCGTAAAGTTGGGCGTGGGGGCGGGTTGCGTCTGCGGGCCATACAACGCCGCTTGCGGCTTTAATTGTATTTTCTTTTTCTAGTTATATGGCTTCAGCCATGGCTGAAGCCATATAAACACAAACTAACTGTACTGTACAGTCACATGTGGTTAACACTTTGAAACATTCAAAGGGCTTTATGGGAGTTTTAATTAAAAATGCATAGATTTGAAAACTTCAATTAGATGTTTGTTTTAATATGCTTCTAAGGCCCCATAAAGGGCTTACGTTGAAGGCATACAATTTAAAATTTAAGTTAGATTAAGAAAATTAAGAAACAGTGCATACATCATATACAGCATCAGTTTATTCCTATGGTTCTTCATGCAACTTAATGATAATTCTTTCCAAATGGCATTTAATAAGTTGCAGACCTAAACTAGCTTTCATAATTGTAGAGAAAATCCTGACACTGAATTTGGTATTAAGACTTTGAATTAGAGATTTGTGAGAGATATTTGAACTCATTTTATTGTTTGAACATGTTCCTGGCAAAAATTCCAGTTTTCTCCCGCTGTGGATATAAAGGTACTTTTCTGAACATTGACCATCTGGAGTTGTTTATTGTGTGGTTTAATGCATCATTTTATTGCAATTTCCTGTAAATGACAAGCAGCATTGGACTTAGTAGTCAAATGTTTTATAACTGACATGCAAACCAAATTTGAGCAACTGGAGAGCAAATGTTCAGTCATTCTCCTGAAGTTCAATGACCTATACCATGTACATTTTATCCTGCAGGCATTTTGGCTCATTGGCACATTTCCTTAGTCTTTAGCTTCAAAGCCAGTCTGTATCTTACTTAAATATGGCCATGGAAAAATATATTTTACTTTTATAAATAAAGTTTAGGAAATTTGTAATCCTGAAAACTTATAAATTGATGACCTGCTGATCCAGAACAGAGCAATCTAATCTTTGGGTCAACAGTTCACGTCTCTGTCTCCACTCAACGGTAATTTGCGACACATGTTTGCTTCAGTCTGTAAATCAGTGACCCCTGTGCAACGAGTGGATTTTGGTTCGAAGTGACAAGGAAGTGTCAGCAGAAAATGTCACTTCAGAATAGATTTGTATCAAGCTGTGTCATCAACTCAACCACTTGACTGAGTGACTTCAGGAGGAAGAGGAAGCAGAAATATTTTGCAATTTCTTGCCTCAGCTTACATGACTTGATGTACAGTGAGAGCTTCTTCTGTTGCTAGGTGTTTACTTTGGTTGACTGGCAGCTACCATTGACCCATATAAAAAGTATCAAGATGTAATAGGATCATTAAAATTCCTTTGAAAAGGCTAAAAGTTCCACAAAAATACTTAGTCAACAAAAAAAACTGAAAATATTCAAAAGTTTTAAATGAGAACTAAATCAGCAAAGAAAATACAAATATATACTGTACAAGGCAACAGTAAAACACATGGAATGACAAATATTAATCATAAAATAGGCTTTATTAAAATAAATATATAATAAAGTTGAGAAATCATCATGAAATTCTTAAAGCAAAACTGCTAAATAACGTCTCACAGTTTTGATTAAAAAGCAAAATGTGTCATTAGCTTTGGGGAAAATCTTCTAGCTCCAGGATACTTGATTGCTTTACAATGATGATGCTGTTTTTTCAGGAGCAATATGTCTTCATACACGATGCAATCTTGGAGGCGTGTCTATGTGGGGACACCATCATTCCTGCCAGCCAGCTGCGCTCTGTCTACTATGACATGAACCGCCTGGACCCGCAGACCAACTCCAGTCCTATTAAAGAGGAGTTTAGGGTAAGTCCTGCACAGGGACCATTTATTGCTAAAAGAGCACATTTATTTGAATACAAGGTAATTCTCAAAACAAACATGTTGTCACCTTATTTATGGTACAGTCCCCTTCTGGGACAACCAGGGTCTTTTTTTTTTACTTTTTTTTGTTCTGTGATAGTGGTTTCCCACTTTGGACCAATCAGTCTTTTATGACATAGCATCATCAAACAAGCTTCATTGCACTCACATCACAGGAGTCAAAGTGATTGCTAGTGCAATTAATTCAAAATGTTTTCAGGTATGTTCCGATCCGATCATGTGATCGGAAATTGGGCCAGATCCCGTAGATGCAGACATGATTGGAATTGGATGTTGTACCCTGATCAGGATTGAACATTTAATTTATTGTTATCATATTCAGTGCTTTATATTTTAAGCTTATTATTCCAGATAAATGCTCCAGTAGAAGTCTGTGTTTCATGAACGACTCGTGACATTTTATTCCTGTAAAGCGCAGAATGTGGCAGCAATTTGAGGAGGAGGCATACAAAAACAATTCGGTAAAGCAAGTTGTTCACAGATTTTGGACTTCCGGGATCAATGACTTTTAATAAACGTTTTCAACTGAGAGCAAGAGTCTCTGTTAGTCTGTCTTAACACAAACA
Source organism: Oryzias latipes (assembly GCF_053564925.1). Classification (NCBI taxonomy): domain Eukaryota; kingdom Metazoa; phylum Chordata; class Actinopteri; order Beloniformes; family Adrianichthyidae; genus Oryzias; species Oryzias latipes. The sequence goes on from NC_136253.1 coordinate 36,888,232, forward strand.
ATGACCTACAATGGCATTTTAATAAAAAAATATTGGGTGTTTATTTCTCTTTAATGTGAACGGCTCTCTCAGTGCTGCCGACAGACGGCAGGGAGATGCTGCATGCTCAAAGAAAATCTCTTTAACCCCTTAATACCCGAGCTCTTTTTGAATGCCTCTTTTTTAAATTCTCTTTGACAGAGCCCGGTTTATGCTGAATAATCGCTTTTTTGGTGAAGGTTAAAAAAAGAAAACCAAGAATCTGAAAAAAAAAAAAACATTAAATGGTTTCACTGATGTTGTCATATTTATATTACAACAACAATTTCAAAAGAAAGTCATCATTATCTTGAAGAATTTTTAATGGAGATTTGAATCACATGTGATCAAAAATGTTCTGAGGATCTTAAAGCTACAGTCACCAATTGTTCTCACATGACTAATTATCACGTATTTTTACTAGTTAATTGTTCGGAAAAAAAATTCTAGTTGATTGTTGCACTATTTTCACTTGATTGTTGAAGCTCCATCTGTTTTAGAATTAAAATATAAAAGAAGGCTCAGAAATAAAATAAAAAACAGGGAAAAATTGGATCTGTCTATTACATTTGTACACTTTTCAAACGTGTTGCAAAAGTACCGGATCAAGACTTGGTATTATTATCAAAATCACAAAAATCTTTATTGGATCTGGGCCAAAATAGTCGGATTGGGTCATCCCTAACTTTGATTGGTAATTACCATAGTGGCAAATAATAAGCACACTTGAGGCCCATTTCTCAATCATCAGGTCCCTTTCTAAATTATGATCTGGTTTTAAACTTGACAGACTCTAAATATGGTGACTCCCACACTCCGAGTGGAGGATTGCAGTATTGCCCTGCTGCCTCGAAACCATGAGAAGAACCGCTGCATGGATGTCCTGCCTCCTGATCGCTGCCTCCCCTTTCTGATCACCATTGATGGAGAGAGCTCCAACTACATCAATGCTGCCCTCATGGATGTAAGTTTGAAACAATATTAGGCCAGCATTTCTGATCAAAGCCCCTTAGGTGCCTCTGCCTGTTTGATGTGTGGTTTTTCTGACATTTAAGTCTTCCTGTCAAAATACTTAAAAAAAATCTTGATTTGGATGAGCCTTCCACATGGTAAACTTTTAGCAGGTCAGGGTTAGGTTTGTGTTGAACACACATTCAACATCTATGTGTATAACACCGTTTAGCTTATGAAAGTCTCTTTTGCACAGTTATTCTCAGTTGAATTTGAACAACAGCTGATTTGTATACAGGTTTAGCCATTTACTGATGCATAGTTATATTTCATGCTTGGTGTGAATGTTTCAGATATCCTGTAAATGTCCTACCCTATCTTTATTTTATTTTACCTTTAACCTTTTGACATTCAGAGGGAACAGCAAAGTGAGCATCTCATTGTACAGGGAAACCCATTTCCTTACTGTGCATATGACAATAAACCCTGCTGAATCCTTTTAAACATACTGGTAAAACATGCGTGCTAGTGTGTGTTTTAAAAAAGCCAGCGGGAGCAAAACAAGGTGTGTTGTGAGTCCTCATCTTCTGTATCTGAAATGATCAGCTGGGCTAAATTTCTATCAAACACGCCAGGTTCCCTTTCGTCATTGTAAGAGTCAGTCTCATTGCCGTGCAGCTCCTCATGAATGAAAGCTCGAAGAACAGTGCAAGCAGACACGTTAGCCCAAGCCTCTACAATCCATTCACAAAGTGTGGTGTAACTTGCCCGGTGCTGGCTTCAAGTCTTGGTGTGTTCACCATCTGTCATCCATCACTCCCACGCCGTTCTCAACCTCACTTTAAATGCTCTGTTCACACCGATGTCCAGTGGTTGAAGTTCCTTCGTCAAGCCTCCCGGAATGACAGCAAGCTCAGAGTTCATTTGTTCACTTGTTTTTATTCAAAGAAAAAGTCAACGCTCCCATCCCTCGCATAGGTGTGATTGCTAGTTTGGAAGATACTTCCTGTGGCTAAGCTACTCATACATGCATGCCTATTTAATGGAGTTCTGATTCTTTGGTTAGGGTTTTTTTTAATCTTTTTTACATGATTCCAATAGGCATATTTAAGTGCATAAATCTTTCAACCCATGGAATAAAAGCTGACATTCTGCACTTCAATGGCATCTGATTTGTTTTATTTAAAATCCACTGTGGTAATGTACAGAAACTAAATTAGAAAGAATATGTGATTTCCACAGCTTTATCGAGTTTACTGTCAAGGCTCTTAGAGTCCTGTTGATGCTGTACAGCTCCAAGCACATATAAATATATAAACATTCACACCTACCATGAAATATAGCTATGCATCAGTATATATATATATATATATATATATATAAATTTACACCCTGGTTACCCAAAAATGCATTACCTCTTTTAGTAATAGTAAAACCTGTTCCACACAAAAGGCCTTCTTTAGCTTTCATCTGTTCGCTCAGTTGTTGGTCAGGACAAGTTAAAAAAAAAGATAATTGAAAGATGAACATCTTCATAGGTGAGGGGGTTTTTGGCTCTGGTATGTATGTGAGTGGGTGACGTTTTTTGAAAAGGGTTGAAGTCTGTTAAAGCCAGGAGCCATAAACCTCATTACAAGCTGGCTGCACCAATTTAATCTGCAAAGAGATCGAGCCCAATCACAAAAAAGCTTCAGATCAGCAGATGGTCATTTTAGACTTTTTTTCAGAATAAATTGTTAATGTAACAAAGCGATAGTTTAGCAACCTTCAGTGTGTATTTTCATTTTGGTTCCCTGGACTTCAACATTTTTCTACTCTCCTCCAGAGTTACAAGCAGCCATCTGCATTCATTGTGACCCAGCACCCTCTGCCAAACACAGTAAAGGACTTCTGGAGATTGGTGCTGGACTACCACTGCACATCCATAGTAATGCTCAATGATGTGGATCCAGCTCAGGTAAGCTCAGCCTGACTTCACAGCTCTAACAAAAGTAGCACACACATTTACTCTGACACATTACTCAAGAGAACTACTAACAAGCAGCATAAAGCAGATCTGTTGTGAGAAGTGTGTCTACGCTCTGAGGGGTAAAACACATTGTAGATGTTTATGTATTCTGGGTAGACTTACAAAGAAGTAGATAGAAAAGAGGATACCGAAAGTGAAGACAGACAGACGAGAGCAATATTTCCTGCTTTCTCAGCTTGAAGCCCTGTCACTGCTCCCTGGGATCAAAGTCTGAGGCTGGGCTGCTCTTCCAGTCCAAATCCCATCTCACTTGATGACTCACTGACTGCCTGGCTAAGTAGAAAAGTCCTTTCATTCAATATTCTTATTGGAGCCAGCCAGTCATTCAGCCAGGAAAGAAGCTCAGGTGGGAAATATTGGGTGGGTGTGGGGTTGGTTAATGGTTGAAGCTTACCATATTCTCGATCAACAATTTTACTTAAACATCTGTTGAATCGGATAACTTTTGATAGACTTGTAATAAACTTCAAAAGTGGTACTGAAACAGCCACATCCACGGTGCATCTCTGTTTACTGCAAGATGAGAAGAAAATGCTTGTAATCCCTTCTGTAGAACGGGTTTCAGTGAGGCTGCAGTTTGCTGGGTGTGGTAATAGTGTCCACCTGTGGGCTCTGGACTATGTGACTGCATTGTAAAGAGCAAGAACATTTTTGTAACTCCCCCTCTCTAGCAGTGGCAGGGCACAACTGTCCATCATCATTTGAGGAATAATAAGGGTAAGGGTAAAGTTTTCTCTTTTGAAATTGTTCCCCATTCCATTCAATTCTATTTTATTTATGTAGCCCAATATCATGACAACAGTCATCTCAACAGGCTTCATGCCAATTGTATAGTAAACATAAAATCATAAAGAACATGAAGTCATAAAACTCAATAGGTAAATTCTAAACTAAACTCAACAGACAAAACTAAATTGGACATCCCTGCCCTTAGACCCTCATTCACCTTCACGTTAAGAAAAATCTCCTAAAAAAACTATTCTGGAAAAAAAAAGGACCTCAGGAGTGTCCACATGAAGGAGGGATCCTCCCCCAGGACGGACAGGCGATGTACCAGAACTCTTACAGACTTTGTAGTCTATTAAAGTGATGTGTCTGAAAAGATTATGACATCTATAGTATATTCTTTAAAGGTTTTGAGTTGCCACAGTTTAATCTTTAAGTTTTACCAAGATACATGCCCACCCATGCATCCATTTCTGAAACCTGCTTAATCCCCCTCACAGTGTTAACTGAATCCAGCCACTGTTGGGTGGATTACCAGTCCAGTTTAGGGCCACACAGACACACAACTACAAGCACTCACATTCACACCTATGGGACAATCATTAATCAACATTTGAAGCATGTTTTTGGACTGTGTTAGGAAACAAGTGCCCAGAGTACATACACACATGCACGAGGAGAATATGCAGACTCCACACATAAAGAACCCAGCTGAAACATGAACCCGGGTCTTCTCCCTGTGAGGAGAGAGTTCTTACTATTACACTATGTTTAAAACCATTGATTTGCTTTTCAAATAAGATGTCCTTCAACATCTTGAAGTGTTATTTAAGGTTTTGGGACATTCTGAAGCTATGCATTGATTGGGTCCCCTTGCTTTAAAACCATGACATGAAAACATGAGCTTCAGAAAGACAAATTATTTGTTCTCTTTAAAATGACTAGACTTAAAATTTTCTTTATTAAAAAGTTTCGCCACTTATCCAACTGACTTCAGTAGTCTTTAAATCTTTTTTTTTTTTTTTAAATCTTGAAGATTTTAAGTCCTGTTGCCATGAATCATCTGCAAGACAAAGTTACCTTGATTAATGGGAACCTTCACTGACTCTTCAAAATACTACTTTTTAATTTGGCTGTTAGACTTTCTGCAAATCTATTATCAAGTCTCCTTCAGTTCATAAGAAAAGATCTTCCTCTAAAATGTACCTTTGACACGCGAGTCTTTCTTATATCAGACATGCTCTCATTACACATATTTATACAACAATAGCATCGGAGCTGCCAGGCCACTGAGAGCAATGTGCGGTTCACAATCTAGCAACACTTAAACATATGGGCAGGTAGAGTGGAAACCACACCTGATTTGGTCAAATATGTGTTTCAAACGGTCACTGAATTTAATTTTAACAAAATCACTCTTTACATAAAATAGTTTTTTTGGTCTTTTGGTGTCTTAGATATTTTTTTACACAAGCCAGTCGATGTCATTAACATCAACACATTATTTTAAACTATGAGGTCAACCATGAAACAAAAAAAAAAATACTTTATTTTTCTCTGTCTTTGTGTTTGTCTTGTCTGTAGTTGTGTCCACAGTACTGGCCAGAAAATGGAGTTCACCGTCACGGACCTATCCAGGTGGAGTTTGTCTCTGCAGACTTAGAGGAGGACATTATCAGTAGAATATTCCGGATCTACAATGCAGCTAGGGTAAAGTCTTTCTTCTCATTTTTCTTTGACATTTTACTGCTTTTCTTCACTGCATGCTGATAAGTCTTTTTTCTTCTTCTTCTAATGACTGTAGTCATTTCACAAACACACATAACCCTTGTGCTATCTTAGATGACCCCCCCCCTTCCATTAACGTGTTCCCCCTACCATGACAAAGGTGGATAAAGGTGGAAAGATTTCATGTAATCCATGGACACCAGTGAAGATCACAAATCATTGGAGAAAAAAAGTTCAGCGCAATCCACCAGCCAATCAAAATCCTCACTGAGAAGTACGGGGCTTGATTGACATGTAGATTGGCCAATCGGACATCGTCTGAAGCATACATCACTGCAAATGCACATTATGTTCTTTAAAGGATGATACCGCGGCCGCGTGTGGGAGGAGTTACTGGTTCTGCTCTGATCGCTGCATGGAGCGATGTGTTTGTCAATGCATGGTAGACACTGAGAATGTGGAGAGATCAGGTTTATTATTTTGAAGAGTTCTACTTGGTAATCATGTTTCCATGTTTGAGTTCATAAAATCATCCCAGAGAAAGTCTCTGCTTCAACTCCTGCAGGGAAAGCTGCGTCTCAATCTGACGCCCGTGTTTGCATCTCTCTGACAGAGTTTGATGCCAAAGCCCCTCCTCCGCCTCTCCACCTGCTTTTCCTCTCTACCTGTTCACCTGTTCACATCCTCTGTAGCTGAGAGTTGTTTCCCCCGCGCTCCTCAGTGTGTCCGACACAGAGAGCGCAAAATACGGTAGTCGGGTCGCTCCAGCGCAGCACAAGGATGAAAGAACCGGACGCAGGTTATAGCGGGGATAGAGCGGGTTAAGCAAATGAATGGAAGAAGGCGGCCCGCTGAAGAAATATTCAATATTTTAAACATTTTATTATTAGTCTGAACTATCTTTTATTTAGAAAAATCTTTTATTTTATCAGTCCAGTACGAAAAAAAACATCAACAAAAGCTGTGTTGGCCGGTTTTTGGCTGGGTCTGGCGGTTTTCAGATGACTTTTCGGCTGGAAACCTGTGACTATCTGGCAACGCTGGCGCGAACTCAGTCTGTCATCAGTCTCTTCCCCGCGGCACGTCAAGTTCCCGGCAGAAGATCGGAGTGTTTATTGAAGTCGCCCCACGTGTCTCCTCCTGCTATCAGCTCTGCAGGTCTCGCCCGATAAATACGAGCTCATTAAGGAAGCTGTTTTTTACGCGGCTCGCACTTCGTACGGAGCCATCAGCGCCTTTGAAATGCCATGATAAATGAACAGACTAAAATAAAATTTAATTATTATAAAATACTCATTATTTTCCAAAGTCACAGGGAGCCGCAAGAGAAGGATGAAAGAGCCACATGTGGCTCCGGAGCCATGGGTTGCCGACCCCTGGTCTAGTGGGTCTGGATGACCCAACTCCCAACGTTACTAGGATAGGATAGCACAAGGGTTAACCGTAAGCCCTTTTCAGTGTATGTAGCAAGTCATGATTGGCAGACTGGTAGACAATACCTCAACTGTAAAAGAAATTAGAAAAATTGGAAGTTATCAGTTTTTGTAAACTTACAATTTTTTTCAAAACACAGAAAAATTTACATTGAATACACACACTATATAATAATAATAATAACTTCTTTGTTTAAATGCAACCAATTCACCTTTTTAGGTATTTGTTTCAAGCCTATTGATTACTAAAACTATATAGAATATTTTTAATTTAAAATATCCCTGCTTATTTTAGAAATAGATTTCTGATTGATATCTTTCTACCCAATCCATTTGGGTAGAAAGTGTATGAATGTGTGTGTGAATGTGTGTGTGACTGGGTTGATGGGTCTGTGACTGTAAAGCGCTTTGTCCTTGTAGGAAGAAAGGCGCCATATAAGTATACACCATTCATTTTCCAGACCTCCTTAAACCCTGACACAGGGTTGCTGGAGCCTATCCCAGCCACTGTTGGGTAAAAGTGGTGGATACCCGCTGGGTGGTTTGCTGGTCCATCCAGGGCCACACAGAAACAAACAACCACATGCACTCAAAATCACACCTTAAGGGAAAATTTAGAATAATAATAATAATAATAATAATGGATTGGATTTATCTGCGCTTTTCAAGACACCCAAAGCGCTTACATTGTGTCCATTACTCATTCACTCCTCATTCATACTTGGTGATGGTAGCTACTGTTGTAGCCACAGCTGCCCTGGGGCAGACTGACAGAGGCGTGGCTGCCAGTTGGCGCCTACGGCCCCTCTGACCATCACCGGGATCATTCATGCACATCCACACACCAGTGGAGCCACACTGGAGGCAAGGAGGGTGAAGTGTCTTGCCCAAGGACACAACGACAGAATCTAATCACAACCCTACCGTGCAGCCTATCATTATAATTTATAATAATTTGCAATCTTTTTTTTAATGTATAGGCTTTTTTTCTATCCAGGATGTTTTCTTGAAAGGCATTTAAAGCCCAAATTATCCATATTAACATTTTACAGAAATTTAGATGCACATGGCACGTCTTTGAGTCAATACAGCTGATTTATTTAATTTGCCCACAATCCTAAACAAGTTTTTGCAATAACTAAAGCAGTGTTTTTCAACCAGTGCGCCACGGCACACTAGCCGTGAGATACGGTCAGGTTTGCCGTGGGAAATTACCCATTTTCACTGATCTAAAAACATTTTCCATCTCCAGGATATCAGCTCCGTGTTCATCCAAACAGGCCCTGATGAAACTCTGAGTATTTAGGAAAATGGTAAAATACTTTTTTCTTTTTGTTTATTTGATTCTATTAAAGACATTTTGATAAAAATGACGGTACCACGATTTAGCCGTAGCTTCAGCTGTTTTAGGAAAAGTCCTGCCTCTTTAACTGTCTCCACCAATCATTCTTGGAGGCTTAATCACATGTCATCAGTCTGACCAATCAGAAGTGCTTAAAGTCTTCACTTCCTTGTTCTGATTCTGCTCATAAAGTCTCTCAGTTCCGACAAAAACACCAGCTAAAGCTCGTCTTTAGCGGTGTAGCTTTCCACAGAATCCGGTGTCAGACCGTGGAACAAGAGAACAAAACAATGAAGCTCAGAGAAGAGAGTCTGTCTGCATCACTACATCTCCCAGGATGCATTAGGTTAAAGTGACAGCGCTCAAGGAGATCTGTTGTTAAACGTCTTGAAACCAATTAACACACATCAAACTGTTTTTCAATCTTCTTGATGAAATCAGAGGTCAGAGGTCAACAGTTTAGTTCTCCTTCAAGGTTTGTGTTTCTTAACAGCCAAACATCCCAGAGTTTGGTCCAAGTCATCTTTCTAACTGAAACACTTTTCTAATTACGTCTGGATTATTTTAGATGTTAAACTTAAGAGGTAATAACAACATTTAAGAAACAGGATTAAGGTGAATTGGCCATCAGACACAATTAAAGTCAGGCGGTTGAGCAGGTTGTCCAATGATTGAAGGGTCGGCGGTTCGATCCCCACTCCCCCCAGCCAAATGTCATTGTGTCCTTGGGCAAGACACTTCACCCTCCTTGCCTCCAGTGTGGCTCCACTGGTGTATGGATGTGTATGAATGTCCCGGTGATGGTCAGAGGGGCCGTAGGCGCGAACTGGCAGCCATGCCTCTGTCAGTCTGCCCCAGGGCAGCTGTGGCTACAACCATAGCTACCATCACCAAGTATGAATGAGGAGTGAATGAATAATGGACACAATGTAAACGCTTTGAGTGTCTTGACAAGCGCAGATAAATCTAATCCAATGTTATTATTATTAAAATCATCTAAAAAATATATATATTTTTGTTAAAGTTTTCAAAGACTTCATCTTTGATTAAGACAAAAGAAAAACTGATTAAAACTCCAACATGTTCACTTTTTGTTTAGCTACAGAAAACATAAATATAATGTTAGTCTTTTTGTATAAAATATATCAAACATATTGTGATCATATTGTTCAAAAATTACAGTTGCCTTTGCACCAACATTGAAAAAAATATTTGAAAAATAAATCACTATTTAGAAAGAACATGTTTTTTTTGTGAGGTTACATCAAATTCCATGTTAATAAACTGAAGGGAAAAACAACTACCAGGGTAAAATGTCAAATAACTTTACTGAACATTATCATTGAATACTAACTTCACTTTTATTCCATCTTTTAGAAAAAACAGCTGCAACTTCCAGCTTTTTCTGCCACAATTATCACAAAAATGCACGTGAGATTGTAGGGACTTTACATCAATACAGTCTATAGAGTTTCTTCTACTTTTAAATTTTGGATGCTGGAGTGCCGCAGGATTTTTGTCAAGGATAAAGTGTGCCGTGGCTCAAAAGAGGTTGAAAAACACTGAGCTAAAGTATGATATACCAACCTTTCTTACTTAGTGTTCAAAGCTTTTGCTCCACAGAACTATTCTGCATGAACACTTTATCTTCACAGTTTGCTCACAGTTGTCATTGCTAATTCCCTATAATAACATAATACATTGTTCTCAGTGCTACTGCATCGGAATTATAACACATTTTCATCACACCACTGACAACTTTCATGAATTGATACTTCTCACTGTCCACTTTGTGAATAACTCACATAACTGTCTCTAGCAGCAGATCTCTTCATACATTTTCTTATGAAATCTACGTTTTATGTCATGTGTAGTAAAGAGAATGTGTTATAACTCAGGATGACCAGTTTTTGTTGTTGTCCTCCAGCCTCAGGATGGCTACCGGATGGTGCAGCAGTTCCAGTTTCTGGGGTGGCCCATGTACAGAGACACCCCCATGTCCAAACGCTCCTTCCTGAAACTCATTCGACAAGTGGACAAGTGGCAGGAGGAGTATGATGGGGGAGAGGGTCGCACTGTGGTGCACTGCCTGTATGTTTGCTCAGCTTTAATTCAGCAGGGACTTGAGTCAGTGGTGGAGGTGGAAATAAAACATCTCCACCTACTGACAAAAAATCATTACTGCAACAAAATCACCACAAATATATACTTTTCTGAAACTTGTCTGTCAGTTTTTTAAATGTGTCTTTTGTTGTACTCCTGAATCTGTCTGACATCGACAGAAATGGAGGCGGTCGCAGCGGGACCTTCTGTGCCATCAGCATTGTGTGTGAAATGCTGCAGCACCAGCGCTCTGTAGATGTTTTCCATGCTGTCAAAACACTGAGGAACAACAAACCTAACATGGTGGACCTACTGGTGAGGAACAACTTTGCTCGAATCAAATAATAAAGTAAAAAAAAATCTCTATTTTTGTTATTTTATTTTTTTATGGCATAACTTATTGTAAGTTATTTAGAATTAAATATTTTCAGATAGGGATCACATAATATCTGATGCTTTGAAATGTCTCTGTTACTGATGTAGGTGGTCTTAAAATTAGGTAATCTCACATTGACCATACAACCAGTGTTACCAGATTGGGTGGTTTTGATTCTAAATCTTTTGGGGAAAAACTGCTTTGGGCACAATTTGGGCGGGTTTGGTTCTGTAATAATTTTGATTCATTTTTTAAATAAATTTCAACCGAGGACGAGCAGTCAGGTGAGGCAGATAAGCCTCACTTGTAAAAATGCTGAGGAACTGATAGTAAAATAAAAATATGCGAATCAGTAAAAGCTGATTCACTGTGAAGAATGCCGAAAGGTGAATAATGTGCTCATAAATGTAAATTCTACGTATGACTTTTATCATTTTTATTGTCAAACTGAAGAGCCATGCCATGACCCATCCAAACTCCGTTAAATGCGTACCTTTAGTTTTCTAATCATTTTCTAATACAATGCTTTATTATTTTTTTATACATTGTAGACACTGTTACATGACCTAGATATACTGTTTACTTAGGTTTTATAGGCTCTGATATTTTCTCTCAGTTCAATAAAATGAACCAAGGCTTAATTAAACAAAAAAAAATGTAGTTACTTGCACATACACGCAGTCGCACACGCATAGTTGAGATCGAAGTTCAGACACGCCCTCATTGCTGCAGTCACATTGCTTTCCAAACTGGTTCAAAGATGAGACAAAAAGAAATGCTGTAAGAAGTCTTTCCATCCCCGAGGAACAGCACGTTAGCAGAGACCCGCCCAGATTACTGATGCGTCGTTTGCGAATGAAACAACTCTGAAGTGGGCTCTTTGGTATGAACGACAACAGCCTTTCTTACTTTATTTTTCTCTCTAGCTGTACGTGACTTTGTCTCTAGTCAATATCAGTTAGTACTCGACGTGCTGCGCACGCGGGGGATATTTCCGCAGACTTGCAGAAGTGCAGAACTGTGAGTCATTAAATAGTTCCTTGTGTTTTCAAAAGTGGCTTATTTTCTGATTGGATAGATATGAATAACAGCGTAATTTTTTTCGTACCACATCTCGCTTTCAGCAGTGGCATAGACCACATGTGTTGTAACTTATTTTGTGTCATTGTTCACACTGTTGTCTGTATTCAAATAAAGCCAGGTTATGTCTTGATAGGAAGAAAGTAGAGGATTAGTAATTCAATTAGAATATTGATCCAGTAAGTAAAGTAATCGATTACGTTTTAGAAATAATTTACCCAACACTGTTATATGATTGGTTATGCAACTTGGACATTGAATTTTATTCTTTTAGCTATAATTAAAGTTTATTTATTTATATGGCGAAGTTAAACAAGGTGCCGTAAAATAAAAGGATTATCTAAAGATTTAAAAACAAATTAAAGAATGAACTCTAAAATCCACAGGTAGCCAGTCAAGGGTAGCCGGGATGGGAGTGAACTCCGTTCTGGATCAGCTAGAGATGTTAGAGGGATGACTGGCCTATTCGAAAATAAATATAATAATAGTTACAGCTATAGTAGTTCTAGAGATATAGAGGGAATGGCAAAGATTGGTTCAATATGACGAAAGGGTAACTTAAGGAATGTGTCACAAAAATCCAAAATGGCCCAAAATCTTAGTAGACTGATTAGGGTGGTCCAGTTTTGATTTTTTTTTTCTAGCATTCACAAAATCTAAGGGGGAAAAAAGTTTCTATGACTTACTGTGTGATAGAATCTGGCCCAAACACATTTTTTTTTTTTCGTAAACTTTATTTATCCCTCAATGGGGAAATTCTTCTCCGCATTTGACCCATCCCCTGGGGGAGCGGGGAGCTGCAACTGAACTGCGCTCGGGAGGCAGTAGTCCTTGCCTAAGGACCCTCACTAGGTGATGTTAACTGCTCGTCATTGATATGGTAATTGCCCCCAGTACCATTGTTTCTTCCCCTCCGGGAATCGAACCCTGGAGTCCTGCATGGTAGCCGCTCACCTTACCAACCGAGCTACTCAGCCGCTATTTTGCACAATATCTAACCACCACGCTTCATAACATCACTTTTTTTAGTTTGTCTCATTGATTTCCTGTAAGAAATTTGGGCTGGCCAGCCCTAGTCTTATATTACCATCCTTCAACTGGAATTGATGGCATGGCCCACTCAGAGCACTGATATAAAGATCAAAAAGTGTGCTTGAGATTACACTAAAAAAAGGAATGATGTAAAAAAAGCCTAAATCACCAAAATATTTGTGATGAGTTCTCTCAAATGTTTGAATCTACCAGCTAATTTCCATTAAAAAGTCTGCAATAGTACCTATGAAAATTGATGTTTTTTTCACTGGTAAAGGTTTGTCTCACTAAATATTAATTTGACTAAATGTATTTATTGTTCGTCTACTGCAATTCTGGATTTATTTCACCAAATCCTTTTTTCATTTTCCAGGACCAATACAAGTTTTGCTACGAAGTAGCGCTGGAGTATTTGAATTCTGGCTAGTGTGGACCTGCAGAAAAGACCACATTGAGGATATTCAAGATTATTTCCTCTTAAGTTTGAGGATTCGGATTCACAAGTTTCTACTGCAAGTTTGGTGCAACTGGGGTGTGGTACATAACCCTAACCCCTAAACCTGCATAAAAGAGCTCCTTTCCTACTCCATGGTACAAACTGGAAAGTTAAGATCTTTTTTTCATGTAACAGCCTGTTTCTGTTTCTCCTGGGAAGGGTAGCCAGCAGAATCACAAAGCAGTATTTACGTATTCCAGGAATATATCTTGTGCTCTATAGATTCCTGTCTTTTTTTCTCATCTCACGTAAATTGTTGTCCTGTGCTAAATGCCTTGTACTTTATTAGTCAGCAAACATTAAACACTCTTCATCTTTCAATAGATTGAAACCTTTTTACAAAACATCAAAAATTTTCTAGTTTGATATCAGATTTTATTGCGCCTGGCACTCTGTGTTTTGTAGGAAATGTAAGCATTAATGTCTGATATGAGTTTAGCTTTCAGAGACTCCCTTCATTTTGGGGACAGTTAGCTTACAGTATTTTGTGTACAGAGATCCAAAGCTTTATTTGCCCCTCCATTGAATTAGTGTTGTGCATATTGTAAATATGCCTGTAAATTATTTATTTGCTCTCTCTGTGATTTTACTGTGACAATCATATGCTCTATGGTTTTTGAATGAACTTTTTATTTTTATTTTGTATAACTCAGAACCCATTGTAAGATACAATAAAAATGTAACAAATGTGTGTGTGTATGTGTACAAATTTATAAATGATAGATATAAATAAATATAAATTTGGCTGAAGGGGTTCAAAGCTATGCAGAATGGCATTGGGGATGGAGCATCACCTTGGTATATGCCGCATTTGATGGACAGTTGCCAGTGGCTTGCCATTGGCTTCAGGGGTGGTATGGTATGGGTATGTGTCTGCAACTGTGAACGCCAACCAATTCTAAAGACAGTCAATCTCATGGGGGAAACATTATCATCTATCATTATGCCTGATAGAAAGGCAGGGGAGGGGCTTAGACACTGCAACAAATACAAACGTTTATTCAAGGCTTTGAAAAATGGACAACAGATCAAAAGAAACATCACGCTCATAAATACTTATGAACATCCTGAAAGCATTTTGAATCAATACAAGTATCGGCAAATGAAACTATCGTGATATATCGCTAAAATGATTTTTTGTAACACCCCGGTGTTAGATGCAAGCCCAACTTCGTTCTTTCGGCCGGATGGCGTTTCAGAGGACCGGAGAAGGGGTGAGGGCACGCTCCTTCAGTCGGGGTCACCCGAGTCAACAGTTCCCTTCTTTGTGATGTATAGTGTAATGATTTGGAGTGTACTGTGTGGTGGTGCAGGCATCTTCTTCATGGGTGGAGGTGGTAACTTGGTGAGTGCCTTGTTTTCATATGTGTCTAGTAAAAAAAAGGAGATAAAAGAAAAGTAAATGAATGAAAAAATAAAGGAATGAGATTAGTAAGAAAATTTGGGTGAGGGTGGGGGATTAAAACTATAGTGCACATTCAGAGGGCGTTTCTGTCTCCACTCTGTTACTCTCCCCTCTGTTTAATTTAAAAAGGTTTTTTTTCGCTTTTGTCTTTAGGTTCTAAATAATTGGTTAGGGTTAGGGCCCTAAAAAGAAAGATGGTTAAGGTTAGGGACATTTAAATGGAAATGTTTAGAAAAAAAAAACTTAAGGGCTGGGTTATATGGAGTTATACCATGGTCTGGTTGAATACTCGATTCTGATTGGCTGCTGGGTATGCGTTAAAACCTGATAACCGCACGGTGAAAAAAGAAGTTCCGGTCGGCTAGCTTAAATGATTTGTATCACTGCGCCGGCTTCTGTAAAACAACCTTTTGCTTCATCATCTGGGCAAAAACAAGCGGTAAGCGATTAACTTTCCCTCTGAATTGATGCTTTATTCAACCCATCGGGACGATCGGCATATATATATCGCCGAATCTTGACTGCAGCGCTGGTGCTGCGCGACGCGGACTATATGTTACGTGATGCGGCGCATCAACATATAGTACGCTGTTTAGCGTCGGACGGTTCAGGCTTCCACGGCGTGCGTTAAAAAGTAGTAACCGCACACTTCGTCGGCCATTAACCCTTACATAGAATATGGTTATCTTTCTCCCTCTGCAGGACAAAAAATGGTAAAGGTTAAACATGAGTGATGCAGTTGGATTGCTCAATGTCTCCCTTGGCTGGACAAAGAGAGGAGGAACTGCTACACATCCATTTTTGAAAACAATGATGGCCTTGTTTCATTAAATCCTTTGGGATAGAGGGTGTCAAATTTAGAAATCCAAATTTTCTCATGTCTCCCCTCTGGGGTTAGGTGTTTTGGGGGGTGAAATTTGGTTAGGGTTAGGATAGGTGACCTGGTGAGGTGTTATAGGTGGCGGAGGTGATGGTGGATTCGGTGTCGAATTAGGGTTAGGGCCGGGGGGGGGGTTCTAATAAGGTTAGGGCCGGGGGAGGAAAAGATTAGGTTTAGGATAAGTGAGAGGGTGAGGTGTTCTGTTGAGAGCAGAAAAGCTAATGGGGTGAGTGTCTAATTAAGGTTAGGGTTTGAAGTTGAAGCCCTACTCCAGCCAAAATTAGAGAACCTTGGCGCCCTCTTCCAGCTGGAGACGGGAAAGGCACGGTCCATCCTCCGGTCCAGTCGGCCCCAGTAATTAAATTTCAGCGTACGGGGATTATTGTAGCGTCTTCTCCTGTAGCGCACCGTGGTCCAAGCACCTCCATCTTCTTCTCCGTCGTAAAAGTGCATGGTAGGAATTACACTTTTCCACCAGGGAAGAATTTCAGCCAAAATAAAAAAACTTGCAAAATTTGAAAAAAGAAAAAAGCGGGACAACCACTAAGATGAGTGTTTTTATTCACACAAAAAAGTAAAAAAATAAATAAACAATACAAAATTAAAGTGTTTCAGCAATGCCTTCCTTCATCAGGCTAAATGCACACCACAGTAGCTACAACTTGGGCGAACAGGTGCTAAAGTGAAATGAGAGACAGAAGATGGCTTTTTATTCATTCTGTCTGCAGGAGCAGGCGCCGGCCTCATGGGCCCCGCGTGTTTTGAGCCATGGGCCCTGTGTGTTCTAAGCCCCTCCCCTGCATGCATACTGCTGTATCAGGTAAAAAGACCCACGTGAACCAAACCTTTTCCTTTTATTGATTTCTATTTAGGATTCATTCATTCATTCATGCATTCATTCATTTTCTTAACCGTTTTTCTCTTTCGGGGTCAGGGGGCTGCCAGAGCCTATCCTGGCCACTTGTGGGCGAAGGCAGGGGACATCCTGGACAGGTCGCAGGTCTGTCGCAGGGTAGAACGTCCTCAATCACACATCCATTCACTCTCACACCTATGGACAGTTTAGAGTAGCCAATCAACCTATGAAGCATGTTTTTGGAGGGTGGGAGGAAGCCGGAGATCCTGGAGAGAACCCATGCATGCACGGGGAGAACATGCAAACTCCACACAGAAAGGTCCCCCATTGATGTTGTGTTTTTCACGTCCCCCAGCCGGGACTTGAACTGGAGGCCTTCTTGCTGTGAGGCAAGAGCGCTAACCACTGCGCCACCGTGCAGCCTATTTAGGATTATTTGGGTTAGGGTTCGAACTAGGGTTAGGGTTAGAGACAAAATTAGAGGCAGGGTTAGGATTATAAAATGATAACAATAAAAATAACTTTAACCATAGCCATAATAAAGGTAAGAATGATAATGAAATCTCTCACACTGTTCACCATAAAAAACACCCTGGGTCATAAAACATTCAGGCCTGTTGGCACTCTGGTTCCGAGCAAATATATCCACCTTCTTTCCATTTTTCTTCTTTCTTTATCTGTCCATACTGAGTTGCTCTGAATGCCACATATTTTTAGTGATTCCAAACCATGTGCCAGAAAATGCTTGACCAATGGGCTTTGAGAGGCACAGCGCTTCAGTGGTTTAAGTCCTATTTATCCAATAGGAGTTTTTTTGTCCAACTGGGACCATTCTCATCCACAATGGCCCCACTCGGACATGGGGTTCCTCAAGGCTCAATTTTAGGTCCTATTTTATTTTCTTTATACCTGCTTCCACTTGGCTCCATCTTTGAAAAACATCATGTCTCATATCACTGTTATGCAGATGACATCCAGATTTATCTACCCTTAAAATCTGGGGGAGTCCAGTGTGTAGAGAACTTACAAAGGTGTTTAGAGGAGGTTAAAGCCTGGATGAACCTAAACTTCCTCAACTTAAATGAAAGTAAAACCAAGGTCCTTCGGTTTGGGAAAACGGACCTCCTGACAGGATGCAGCAGTGCCATTGGGTCATTAGACTCTAACCAGTCTTTTATTAGGAATCTTGGGGTCATTTTAGATTGTCATTTTAAATTTGACAAACAAGTTAGTGCAGTGGTCCAGTCCAGCTTTTATCATCTGAGATTAATCAGTAAAGTGAAGCCATATCTCCCCCATGACACCCTGGAAAGGGTTGTTCATGCATTCATCTTTTCCAGACTGGACTATTGTAACTCCCTTTATTCCGGGATCGACCAGTCTCTCCTCCACCGTCTTCAGCTGGTCCAGAACTCCGCTGCCCGACTTCTAACGGGGACCAGACGGCGTGATCATATCACACCAATACTGCGCTCTCTGCACTGGCTGCCTGTTTCTTTTAGAATTGATTTTAAAATCCTACTCTTGGTTTTTAAATGTTTAAATGGTCTGGCACCTCCTTATCTTTCTGAGCTCCTGAAGAGCCATCGTCCTCGTAGAGCTCTGCGATCTGTAGACCAGATGCTCTTAGAGGTTCCAAGGACTCGACTGGTGACCAAGGGGGACAGAGCGTTTTCAGTGGTTGCTCCCAAACTCTGGAATCGTCTCCCCCTGTCTATGAGATCTGCCAGATCCTTAAACGATTTTAAATCTCTGCTAAAAACTCATCTTTTTACATTGGCTTTTAACACCAGAGAGAATGATAATTAGACAGTTTTTTTTTTGTGTGTGTTTTCTTTTATTGATGATTTTATTATCATTTTACTGTTTTTCTTTGAATTTTACGTATGGTTTTAGTGTAGTTATACGTGTGCAGCACTTTGGATGTCTGGAAGATGTGAAAGTGCTATATAAATAAAGATTTGATTGATTTGATTGATTGATGCACCCCTCTCTTGTTAGAGGGTAGAAAGCGCTATATAAGTATACGCCATTTACCATTTGTTAGCAATTTTGTATTTATGTTGCCACATTCTTGTGCTAATAGAATTTTTGGTTTGTCCCACATATTGTTTGTCACAGAAGGAGCAGGAAATAAGATAAACACAGTTTTGTGTTTTGGGTGTGAAGTTCTGTTTAATTTGAAATAGTGTGTGATTTGAGTTATTTCTAATCATCTTGGCTCTCCAGAAAAATGTTAGGGATCTTTGAATTTTAGATTGCAAAGGCTTTACTTTTGCTCTAACCAGAAGGTCTTTTAAGTTTTTATTCCTTCTGAATGCCGCAATGAATTTATGATCCTCCATGCCATGTATTTGTAAAATATCCTGACAATTGTTCTTATAAGTTCTCTGAATTCTTGCACTCAGTGATGAAAATATTGTTATAAAAAGAATGATTTTCTTGTTGTCTTCTTTTTTTTCTGTTGAAATGTTTTGAGGCATTTTCTCAAAAATGTTCTGGAGTAACCCCTATTTCATAATGCTGTATTGCATCATCTCCTGTTGCGAAGTGAGAATCCTCCAGCAGGGGGATGTGTGTCACATTTTTCTCAACATACTGATTTAACAGTTTCATATTATTCTGCTCCATTGCAGATAGGTCACTAGAAAAATTAACTAAGGGAACCCAGATGATAGCAAATGGAAATCTGCTTTTAGCCCCCTCGAGCTGTGTAACAGCAGTTTCTTTAATGTTCTGACCTTTGACGTTGATGCTGGCTGCAATGACCACATTCTCAACCTGGTAACCTAGAACCTGGGCTTTCCCAAATAAAGCCTGCATATGGCGAAAATTAGCTCCCGGATAGCTCTCAATCTGCAGGAAAATGCATGGAAAATGTGGATAAATTTGAGTCCCCAACAATGAGACACCTTTTCTCCACTTCCAGAGTCCAGTCAATCATTTTCCTGTTCGTATTGGGATGACGTTTTACCTTGAAGACCTGCTGCTCTGAAGCAGGTGAGTCTGCACGGGCTGCTGGTGGCTCAGCACCATCCCCAGCTAGCTCCGGCCCTGTAGCATAGCGTTTCTCCTCTGAAGCTGAAGGCGGGGCAGATGCGCTGTCCTTCTCGCATTCTGCCTCCCTCGGGTTATCCGAAATATAATCCTGCCCCGAACCGTCTGAAGATGGGGAGTCATAATCCGCGTCCTCGTCTTCATCGCTGTCACATTCGTCATAGTACTCCTCCTCCTCATCTTCCTCGTCGCAATCCTCCCCGGAGCGGTTCTCCTCTCCATCGGAACTCTCCTCCTCCTGGGAGCTGTCCGGTGCTGAAGCTCGGGATGGCGGCGCCTGTGCCGCCGGTCTGGGAGCAGACGGTGAAGCTATCTCCACAATCTGAGGGAGAAGGTCCACCCGCGCCACACAGGGGTTGCGGCGGGTCGCTGCTCGCGGTCCACGCTGCTTCTCGGGAGCGGCTGCAGGAACTGCATCTGGAGGCCAATCCGGCCTCATGTCCGTCATAGTTCCAACTGATCGGTTTGTGGCCTCGTAACAACATTCTGCTTAATGCTAATCAGGTTGACGGATCTTCTTTTTTCTTTCTCCTGATGTGCGCGGCTCTCGGCGGTGGTCAGACCTCACCGGTGGCGACCGTTTACCGTCAACGTCGGTGACGGAACTGGATCAGCGGCTGTCTGTCCGTCCGGTTACCGTCCACATCTTCTCGATCAGCTCACAAACATCGTATCGTTCATCCAAATCCTTCAGATGTTTATACGGAAATATTCTGCCGCTGTGGCCCAAACAAAAAAGTCCAAAAGTAAAGTGAGAAGCGTGAGGTGGTCTAAACATTTCCCACATGGGGCCGGCAAGATGGCGGCGTGACCGGTTTGTTTTTATCGAGCTCCGAGCACCTAACTTTTTTATTGAGCTTTTTTGAAGCAGCAACATTTTGCTTTTTCTTGAAAACGATCGGTGAACGTTGTGGATTGTACTTTTTGGATACTTTTTACAAATTCCCACCATTCAAAATGCCCAAACCTCCTAAAAGAAGCGAATCTTCAAAAGACAAACACAGCTCCGCTAGCTTGTTGTTAGCCGACGAGCACGACTACTCCGGCAGCAGCATGGACATTCCCCTGACTTCGGAGGAGGAATTTCCTTCACTCCCAGTGACCCCAAGTAAGCCTCCTCTTGCTAAAAAGCCTACTATGCCCTGGTCCATGAAGTCAGATGAAGCAGTCAATATGCTCGCCGAACTAATCAACTCAAGAAGCGATGCTCTTGAAAAAATGGTTGAAACTGTCCGTTCCGAAATTAAACTCATAAATGACAAAGTTGAGGTCATGGAAAAACGTGTGGAAAAAAATGAGGAATTTACATCGAGATGCTTGGCCCGGGTTGCAGAAATGGAAGCTTATGGTCGTCGATGGAATCTGAGGCTCTACGGTCTTCCTGAGGCTGAGAAGGAAAACGTGCGCGAGGAGGTGATCAACGTTTGCCAGCATGTTTTGCCCTCAGAAAAAGAAACGTTTCCCGATGCTGTTGATGTCGCTCATCGGATGGGAAGAAAACGCCAGGAGGACCCGAGGCCTCGAGGGGTTCTGATCAGATTCATCTCCCGGCGTCTGAAGGAGGAGGTTTGGAGAGCGGCCAAGAAGAACGGGTTTCTCCAAGCCAAAGGCCTGCGCTTCAACGAGGACCTAACAAAGGAGGACAGGGAGAATCGGCAGAAGCTGTGGCCGAAAATCAAGAAAGCACGCGAGGAGGGAAAGGCGGCTTACTTCGTGGGAGGCCGTGGATTTATTAATGGGTCAGAAGTTCACCCATGAAAATAGAAAAGGAAAAATAAATAAATACGAGACTTTTTTTGATTTTTTTTTCTTTTTTTCTTTGTTTTCCCAACCATGTGAGGAGTCCAGTGTGTTCTCCTCTGCATTCTCAGGAACTTTCCCCCCTCTCGAATCCCTTTTCAATTCTATATCTGAGTTGGGTTTTTTTTTGGGGGTGGGGTGCAAAGGGAGGGGGAAATGGGGCAGAAAGGGAAGGAGGGTAGAGGTTAAAAAGAAAAAAAAAAGTACTCTTTTCCGTACTAAAGCTGCTAAGATTTTATTTTGGTGCTGTTCTCGATATTGCACTGTTTGTTAAATAACTTTATAGTTTTTATAAAACAAAATCTTTTTTCTGTGTGTTGTTTATTGTTCTAGTTAATCTGTTTACTCTATCTTTTGTTTCTTTTAATGCCAGGGGGCTACGCAACAATGTTAAACGCAAAGCTTTATTTCTTTTTGCTAAGCAGTTTCATTCAGATCTCTGTTTTTTACAGGAGTCTCATTCAATATCTGATGATGCCAAATTCTGGAAGTGTCAGTGGGGTCATTCTTTATGGTTTTCACACGGTACAGAGCGATCGGCCGGGGTAACAACTCTAAAAAATAGGTTTAGTGGGGATATTTTACTTACTGAAAGTGATCCATCAGGTCATTATATTTGCCAAATACTACAATGTGATGATAATATTGTTATTTCAGCCAATATTTATGGATACAACACTGTCAAAGAAAATGAACAACTTCTTTTCTCTATAGAAAACATATTGTTGAAATGGTTAGAAAAATTTCCAAATGCTATCATACTGTTGGGGGGTGACTTCAATAATGTCCCAGATAATAATGCAGATAGGTGTCCTCCTCGTGGGCCGGATGGAAGCAACACCAAGCTAAAGAATTTTATGGAGAAATTTGACCTCCATGATATATGGAGAAGGAAAAACCCTGATGTCAAATGCTTTACATGGAGGAACAAAACGGGTACAAGTCAGTCCAGAATTGACTTTTGGTTGATCTCAAAAAGTGTTGCCATAGATCAGATTGATGTAAACATTTGCCCCACCCCTCTTACAGACCACAAAGCCATAGTTATTAAGATAAAGTTTACCACCTCTAAGTCTTATGCCACTCATTCAGCTTATTGGAAACTTAATAGCTCTATTTTACTGGATGACTCTGTTAAAAAACAAATCAAAAGAGAAATAGCACATTTTTGGTCTAGAGCTAATATAGAAAAGAAATATGGTGTATACTGGGAGCTTTTTAAATTTGAAATAAGTAAATATCTCAGAAAAGTAAGTAGTGATAAAGCTAAAAGTAGAAGAGCACATGAAGCAAATGTCATTTCAAAAATAACTCCCTTGTGTCAAAATGCAGCTGACACACTATCAGATGAAGATAAACTCCAACTCTCTAACCTTCAAACTGAATTGGATCATTTATATCTTCAAAAAGCCAAAGGAGCTTTTGTGAGATCTCCATCAAGATGGCTTGAAAATGGTGAACAAAATTCACATTACTTCTTTAATCTGGAGAGACACCATTCTAAAGGTAGTAGCATTCACAAAATTAATATAGATGGAACTATTTCAGAAGACCATAAAGTCATTTCTAACTATTGTTGTGATTTTTACCAGAAACTTTATAGCTCTAAATTTTGTCAAGTTTCAACAGATGCCTTCATAGATTCGTTAACAGTCAAAACCATCACTGAAAGTGAAAAGGAGCAATGTGAAAGCATGATAACACTTGAGGAAGTGCAAAAGGCCATAGAACAACTTAAATCCAATAAATCACCAGGGACAGATGGGCTGACTTCAGAGTTTTATAAATGTTTTGCTGAGGATCTGTCTCCCTTTTTACATCAAATGTTTTTAGAAAGTATAGATAAAGAACTTCTTCCTACGACATTGACTCAAGGCTTGATGACATTAATTCCGAAATCTGGAAAAGACATGTTATTCTTAGATAACTGGCGTCCAATATCGCTACTAAACAATGATTATAAGATCTTCGCAACAATCTTGGCTAAGAGACTAAAATTGACACTGGACTCAGTAATTGATGAGACCCAGTCTGGCTTTATGTCAGGAAGACATATAATGAATAATATCAGGCTAGTTTTGGACATTCTTGATCATCCAGACATTATAAATGGTAACGGTTTTATTTTATTTTTGGATTTTTACAAAGCATTTGATACCGTAGAACATAAATTCATTTTTCATTGTCTTCAAAAATTTGGTTTTGGAGAATACTTTTATTCAGCTATTGTTACATTATACAAAAACTGTAACAGCTCTATTAAATTAGCAGGTGGCACCTCTCCCAGATTTAATCTAGAGAGAGGAATTAGGCAAGGTTGTCCTGTTTCTCCGTATCTTTTCCTTTTAGTTTCTCAACTGTTAACAGATCACATTAAATCCAGTGCAGTTGAAGGCATTAATCTCATTGACAAAGAACTAATTATTACTCAACTTGCAGATGACACTACACTTTTTCTAAAAAATGAAAAGCAAATTCCTGTTGCTTTTGACGTTATTGGGACATTTTCAAAGGCGTCCGGTCTTTGTTTGAATGTGAATAAATGTGAATTAATGGCAATTAAAGAAGGTGCTGCTACTACTTTGTATAATCTTCCAGTTAAATCTGAAGTGAAATATTTAGGTATTTTAATAACAAAAGACCAACATGCAAGAAGCTCCCTAAATTTTAACCCAATAATAGAAAAAACTCAAAGGAAATTGAATCAGTGGCTCTCCAGAGATTTATCTTTGAGAGGAAGGATTTTACTCAGCAAAGCAGAAGGTATTTCCCGCTTAACATACGCAGCTTTGGCTTTACATGTTGATGATAAAATTATCAAAGAAATTGACAAAATGCTTTTTAATTTCATCTGGAAAAATAGAACCCATTACTTAAAAAAAAATGTTCTCATGAACTCCTATGACAAAGGTGGCCTCAATTTTCTCGATTTTTCTACCTTGAATAACACATTTAAAATTAATTGGCTGAAACAACTTTTTAGAAATCCCAGCTCCATTTGGAACACTATACCTCTTCATGTTTTATCTAAAATTGGTGGTGTTGATTTCTTTCTCATGTGTAATTATGATGTATGTAAAATCCCACTAAAATTATCTGCATTTTACCGCCAAGCCTTCATTTCATGGTCCCTTGTATACAAACACAACTTTTCACCTCACAAATATTCTATCTGGAATAACATGGACATTTTATATAAACGTAAATCACTCTTCATAGAACATTGGTTTCGAAATAAGATTATTTTTGTGTATCAATTATTTAACAACCAGGGCTTACTTTTAACTTATGAGGAATTTCTATCTAAATTTAACTTCCCTGTTCCCCCTTTAGAATATGCTAGAGTGTTTGGAGCTATCCCTTCTGGTGTCTGCATGCTGTTTAAATTCCAACACAGAGTTAATGTTGAGGAGCCTTTTCTACTCTCTCCCATAAATACTCCTGTGGGGAAAATATGTCTGACCGGTTATCCCAGGAAAAACAACAAAGCAATACGAACATTATTTCAAACGAACGTTGTTTCATTACCTCGTAGCATTTCTTATTGGAACATGTTTGTTGAAGACATTGCATGGAAGGAGGTTTGGCAAATACCCAATAAATTTTTAATCACTAATAAGGTTAAAGAAGTTTCTTTTAAGCTTATCCATAGAATTTACCCAGCTAAAATGTTTATTCAAAACAGATTTAAATTAAACATTGACACACTCTGTAGTTTTGGTTGTAATTCCCCTGAAACAGTTATCCATCTTTTTTGGCATTGTCCCAAAGTGAAGGTATTTTGGCAGAAGATATGTGATTTTATTAATGATAAAATTCATTCTTGTTTTGTCTTATCTTGGAAAGATGTTTTGTTGGGTCTAATATCAAACAATATGCAAAAGGACTCTGCTTTTCTTTTAAATCTTTTACTAATTTTGGCTAAATTCCATGTTCATAAATGTAAATTTTCTGGTAGAAAACCTTGTTTCACTGTATTCCTTTCTGAATTAAATCAGTATATCAACAGTATTCGAAATTCAGATAAGCAAAAAGCAATCAGAACATTGTCTGTATGTGATAGTTTCAGTATTTTCTCGTAGAGTTTAACCCCCTGGCTTATTTCTCTCTATTCTTGTTCTTCTGTTTGTTACAGTTGTGTATTTGATATTTGCAGTTGTGTTTTTATTGCATACCTAAAAGTACATCTTTGTAAATTGACATAATGTGCAATAAAGTTTATTTAAAAAAACAAAAAAAAAAAATAGAAAAAAAAAATAAAATAAAAAAAAATAAACATTTCCCACATTCACTTCCGTGTTTAGAGATCTGTGGGAAACATCGCGAGATATCACGTCAGGACCTGGAGCTGAAAATACTAAAGAAAACGGACACATATATCAAACACGCTTAGGATATATATTCATGTTTTTGGGATCAAATTAGAAAAAAATCAATGGATAAAGAAAAATAAAGAGAAAGCTGGATGTAATGTTAGAGCATTGTTACTATTCTTTCATTGTCCTTTTTTTCTGTAGTGATTTTTCTGAAATATGTCATGGTAAATTCCGAAATAAGAATCTGTAAAATGTACTTAGCGTGGGTTAAAAACAGTCAACTCTTTTCTGAGATGAGTTTGAATGTGTAAAAGTCCCTAAGTTATCTATCTAAATTGTATACAAATGATATGTATTTATATTCGTACAAATATACACACAAACAGTACCACACACACACACGTATATATTTGAAATAATATTATTTAGGACATTAAGTGGGATTAAACTTTAGTCTGACAAACAGAAAAAAGTCTTCAAACCCAATGAAGTCCTCCTCTTTACCTATGGAATTACATATCTGTCATAAATTGAAAGCGCATAAAGACAACTAAGCGGGCGTATTTAGGAACTGAGTGAGTGAAAATTCAAACCTCGCAGGCGCAATCCTAACAGAACAGTGATCTTGTGCGGTCAATTCCTTTTTGCGCGCTCATGTGGATTTACGCTCAGTGTTAAGGGGGCGTTTTTGTCACTTGTGGGCAGTAACCTTTCTGGTTGATCTGATTGGCCAAAATTTGCATGCTTTATCGAGGCAGAGGGGCGGGACTGCCATTTTTCAGTGCAGGGGGGGTTAACAGGCGGCTCTTGAGCTGCATGCCGCTCTCTGCCTTTTATCATATTTTCTATATACAGTACTTTCACAACCATAAGGTGAAAGTCTTACATTTTTTTCAAAATGTACAGAGCGGCCCTAATGTGTTGTTGTGTGACTTTGGTAAAGAGGATCATGATCTAAGAGAGAACAGCATGATGACGGTATGGAGAGAGGAGAGGACGTGAAAGAAGACACCCCCCCCCCCCCCATAGTGAAAATGTGCCGATATGAGCATAATGCAGAACAACTTCATTTGGAAACCCTGGAAATGCAAAGAGACACGATTATGAGGCACAGTTTAAACTGCAGCTATCAGAGAAAAAAAATAAATAAATAAATAAACTGCAGCTATCAGCTACGCGGAGGAACACGGGAATAGAGCAGCTGCAGTTCGGTTAAATTAGATCTTCACAGATTCAGACTTCCTGCTTCAATAACTCCTCTGATAAACTTTCAAATGTATCTCAATCCTTTTGTATTAACACAGAGAGTGAACTACAAAAGCATTTTTAAAGAAAAAAGATAGTTTTTATTGCCTTATAATCAGAGTTGTTCGTTTTAAGCTGTGAATTAAATTCAATTCAATTTTATTTGTATAGCCCAAAATCACAACAACAGTCGTCTCGATAGGCTTCGAAGTAAAACATGAACTCAAAAGGATCACGAATACAAAGAGTTCAATAGGAAAATACCAAAATGAACTAACAAACTGACTAAGCTATACTGGCATCCCTGCCCATAGACCCCCCTTCGCGGTAAGGAAAAACTCCCAAAAAAAACGGATTCCTGAAAAAACGAAGAAACCTCAGGGGTGCCCACATGAAGGAGGGATCCTCCCCCAGGACGGACAGGCGATTTACCAGAAATCTTAGAGAAGAATTAACTTATCTAAATCTACAACTACATATATAAAGTCCAGCCGACGAGCTTCATCCAGCCGTGGTTGGGGGGACAGTCAAAGGCGCGAGTCGAGCCGGAGACAGGAACCACAGCCAGGTGTAGGAGCAGGAGCAGAGACGAGGTACTCGGTCAGGAACTGGAGCACGGATGAACCAACTGGAGTCTGGAAGCACTCCCACTCCCCAGGAGGGAAAGAGGGACAATACATGAATCGCACTGCATGAATGCAAACAGAGCAGCGAGCCGGCTGCTAAGGGACCATCAACAAAGTGCAACCTCTGTGAAACACGTCTGTAAAAATCAGTTGTAAACTTTTAAAAAGTGAATACATGTCTATATTTATATGAACTGGTAATGAAGACTCGTCAGCATAGTCATCCTATATTATTATAATACTAATTTTTTTTTAGAAAGTTAACCTCTATTTTATTGCTTATAGTTTTAAAATTTAATAGAGATATGAATCATAACATAAATGCACTATAGCTCTGAAGATACTAAAGCTTCTGTCACCAAACCTCCTGTACTGACTAATCATGACCTTATTTTCCTACTGCAATAAAGATTATGTCATAATTCACGTTGTTTATTGTTATGAATTTTTCATATTTAAATATTGATCAGATATGGTCAAAAATGCTCAATAGCTTTGAAGATGCTGTAGTTACTGACACAAAACTTCCTGTACTGACTAATCATGACCTTATTTTCCTACTACAATAAAGATTATGCAAAAGAAATTCTAGCATCCTCAGACCTATTGAGGATTTTTCACCAAATCTGATCCATTTGTAAATATGAAAAATTCCTATAAATAAACAAAGTGAACTACTGACATATTTTTTATTGAAGAAGGACAATAAGGTCATGTCAAGTTACTGATAACTTTAGTCATTGTTTATATCTATTAAAATTTGAAAAAGTATATGAAACAAGATAAAATAAAGATTGACTTTCCTACAAAATATATATTGTAACAAGAATATGCTTTATAATAATTTTATGATTTTTTTTGTGAGATTATTGATTTTTACACAGTGGTGTTTCACAGAGGTTGCACTTTGTTGACGGTCCCGTAAAAAAAACGATATTTTTTCTTCAGAAATACATTTGTGGGTCACTCTCTGTGTTAATATAAAAGGATAGAGATACTTGCTGACATATTTGAACGTTGATCAGGAGAGTTATTGAAGCAAGAAGTCCGAACCTTTGAAGATCTTTCTAACTTATCGAACCTCAGCTGCCAGAGAATTTAAAAACGAACCCCCCCCCCCGCTGCCTTGAGACACTGCCTTAAGTGCACTTGCACTTTTATGGCAAATTGCCTATGTTGTATATTGTAAATTGTATCTTTTTCTTTCTTTTTACTTATTTATTTTATTCTAAACATATACTTTGTTTTTATTTTTCTTCTACTGAACAGACACGAAAGAGTAAGAAACGGATTTTCGATTCATTGTATGTGATGCACATGTGAAGAATTGACAATAAAGTTGACTTTGACTTTGACTCTGTTCCTGACCGAGTACCTCGTCTCTGCTCCCGCTCCTACACCTGGCTGTGGATCCTGCCTCTGGCTCGACTCGCGCCTTTGACTGTCCCCACAACCACGACTGGATGAAGCTCGTCTGCTGGACTTTATATATGTAGTTGTAGATTTAGATAAGTTAATTCTTCTCTAAGAGTTCTGGTAAATCGCCTGTCCGTCCTGGGGGAGGATCCCTCCTTCATGTGGACACCCCTGAGGTTTCTTCGTTTTTTCCGGAATCCGGTTTTTTAGGAGTTTTTCTTTACCGTGAAGGGGGGTCTAAGGGCAGGGATGCCAGTATAGCTTAGTCAGTTTGTTAGTTCATTTTAGTATTTTCCTATTGAACTCTTTGTATTTATGATCCTTTTGAGTTCATGTTTTATTTCGAAGCCTATCGAGACGACTGTTGTTGTGATTTTGGGCTATACAAATAAAATTGAATTGAAATTGAATGACGAACGCCTGGGGACCTTCGCCGCCAATGTGCAGCTCTTTGCTTGGCTGGATTATCCAACCGTTCCACCTGCAGCAGATCTGAGCCTCCATGCCTTCCTCAGAGGACTTGCTCTGAAAGGTCTGCACAGCATGCACGGCTGGCGAGGCCATCTACCCTGGGGGCAGCCCTGCAGGAATCTGAGACTGCAGAGGAATGATTCCAGTCTCGGAAGTAGCAGTTAACCGGATAGAGTCTGCTTCCCCAAGGAAACGTGCACCCAGAGGGTTGTGTTGCCACCGCTGTGGGGGTAGTGTTTGATTCTGCTGGCTGGGCACCTACTGGCATGGAATTGTGTCACCGACGGAGGAGAAAACCCAGCTAGCTGGGAGGAAGACTGTTACTGTGGTGGTTGTAACCCAGAATTTTGAGCATGAGTCTTCAGCCAGTGTGTTCATGTGTTTTGCTGCTTGTGTTGTATGGTTTTCAGCTATGTGAGGGTTGTGGGGACACTTAACCCTCTTAGGTGGGGGTAGTGTGGCGACCTGGGGGTTTCTTGGGTGTAAAACCATGAGTGAGGGAGCTGTGAGCTGTTTGTGGGTGTGATTAAATAAATGAACGTTGATGCTTCTCTGCTTACTTCTTCCTCTCTGACTATCCGGAGCTGTGCGGTGAATGGAGCATGGACAGCCCTCCAATGTAGCCAGTTAATTAGCAGCTCAGCTCTCATTTCCTGCTACGGTGACATACCAGCAGGGTTGTTACAGTATATATTAAAATATGGCCAAAATTATGATTAAATATACTTTTTAAACTCAGTTTTGTCTATTAAAAACATAGCATTAAGACTTGAAAATTAGTACAAATATAATCACAGAAACATCAAGTGTATATAGAAATTAAGAGACATAAAGGGATCATATCTAATAATTCCTCCAAAAGCATTGAAGGATCATCTTACGTAACTTCTACAAACACTGGAGAAAATTTGAACATGAGCGGAACTTGCTGGTGAAACTTGCTGGTGAAAAAAGCACATTACAAGAGCAGAAACTGCATCAAATCCTCAGTGTGCTTTTTATTTGATCTATTTAATCATCATCTTTATTTATACATGAAATAGAAATTTACTCAGTTGTTATAAAGTCATTTGTCACATTCAGAATAGAAGCCTTGAAGTTGTTTTGTGAGGACTGGTGTTGAACCAAAAAGAGCGGCCCTTTGCAGTAACACTACGTCAAACAGTACTAACGTATGGTTACCTGCATCTGTACTGTAAAAAAAAGGATACGGGTTAGGGGTAAGAGGTAAGGAGAAGAAAATTAAGAACTCCATGCAGTATGCATGGAGTCCTGATGACCATCTCTGTCTCTACCATGGCTTCACCTTCATCCCCCCTTAGTTTTGTTTTATTCCTTTTGTTTCAGGGTTCTGTTGCTCATGAAGAGAGCTGTCTGATAATCCCAGCAGGTAGGTATGGGTAAAAATATACCATAGTTTTGGATCCAAATAATAAAGTGAGTAAATATAGGGCCTTATGAGTAGGGATGGGTATCGTTAAAGTTTTAACGGTACTATTACTCTTATTAATACTGCTTATCGATATGGTATTTTAAAGACACTCTTATCGATTCTTTGAAAAAGAAATAACAAAAATAAATAACAAATTAAGAACATAAAGTGTTGTATTTCGTCATTATGGAACAATATTGTTTTTTTTACAAAACATTTTACTTTATACATGAAAATGTTCCAATACAAACCTGGACTGCACGTGGATGTGTTAGACCAGGGGTCAGCAACCTGAACCTCTCAAAGAGACATTTGGATCACTGAGATGAAAGCTCAGGGAGCCTCAACCTAGACGTGTTAAAAAAAATGTTTTTGCCGATATATCACGATAGTTTAGGGGGGTGTATTGGCAAGAGTCTGGCGATACGATACGTATCCTGATATTTTACCGAAACATGTTTTCTTTCTGTTTTTTTAAATATGACTTTGAAAAAACTCAACCTGAATTTTAATGTCTTCCACTGTAATAAAATGGTCAAATTCGGTTTAATGATCACAATGTTAAGCACTGCATTTGTATCACATATATAAGTTGCGTTTACCAAAGCAAATTCATAGTGCTTTTATTTTGGCAAGTTAAAATATAGAAAGGGAACAGTCAACATTGTCTGATTTAAAAAAAAAATCATTGTAAGAAAAAACAAAGAATGAATGTTCTTTAACCAATAAGTTTTTATTTGGGAAATAAAATTCTGTTTATTTTCAGCATTAATGTAGCTTCTCTAGTGCTTTTAAACAGTTCAGGAGCCTGAATGGTGCTTTAAAAATAAAGGGGGGGGGGGGGGGGCACACACTGATTATTTCCAGAAACAATAAGGTGTGATGATGAGGCAGCATGACAGAGGCATAAGGAAAGTTGCTTTAATGTAACAAAGAAGGGGCTTTGTTTACATATCTGCTCTGTTGCACCTCTGCAGCCACGCTTCTCACACACAGTAGTAAACTGGTAACACTGATCATCACGATGTCAGCCATTTTTAGAGCGTTGTAAACATCCCTCTGATCCATCAGGTCCCTAAACTTGGGGCGGCAGTTGCTCAGGCGGTTGAGCGGGCTGTCCAATGATTGAAGGGGTCGGCGGCTCGATCCCCGCTCCCCCAGCCAAATGTCATTGTGTCCTTGGGCAAGACACTTCACCCTCCTTGCCTCCAGTGTGGCTCCACTGGTGTGTGAATGTGCATGAATGATCCCGGTGATGGTCAGAGGGGCCGTAGGCGCAAACTGGCAGCCACGCCTCTGTCAGTCTGCCCCAGGGCAGCTGTGGCTACAACCATAGCTACCATCACCAAGTATGAATGAGGAGTGAATGAATAATGGACACAATGTAAGCGATTTGAGTGACTTGAAAAGCGCAGATAAATCTAATCCATTGTTATTATTAAACTAGAATCCATTGCTTTGAGGTTCTGCAGAACTTTAGCCCGCTTTGCTAGCATGTTAGCAGATGCTAAGCGCATTAGCCTATTAGCTGCTGCCGTGCTTCATTGTCTATCTTATTTAACTGAGCCGCTAAAAAGCACAGAAATCCACGTTTTTATATCTTATTGGCAGCAACATGGCTCAGAGTTCCTGTTTGGTATCCATTTCAAGTAAAAACTAAATAGTTCAATAGCCTCTGGCTGCAGTCTTCCTGTTGTCTTGTGTTCAGCTGCTCAAAGAGGCTCCGTGTTCTCTGCTGCCAACTAGCGGTCGGAGGGTGAAGTGGACAACAAGAGTCAGACGCTGAAGGACGCTCAGAAATAATTAAATAAATATCGATCTGACAGCATTTTGAAGCCATACAAGTATTGCCAAATGACGTATTGCGATATATTGCCGAATCGATTTTTTCTTACACCCTTACGATAGTTCATTGAATTCAAAATTCTGTCAGGATATACAGTATATTTAATTATTTATTGGAATTATTTTTATTCTTTATGAGTTTGATGTTTCCTTTGATCTTTTGTCCATTTTCCACAACCATCGACTTTTCTGTCTGTCAAACACTCAGTTGAGTGAGATGATGGAAACAAATTCACTTTGATGCAGACTCCTGTCTATTTATTTATTTTCTTTAAATCCAGTAAACCCAATAAATAATATTTTATTGATGACAACTATTTTTTATTAGGAAGCAGCTGTTGCGGGTCTGGAATCATAAGCGGTGAGTCTAAAACCCACCCCCGCCTAGAATAGTGGGGGCGCCCTGACACAAATTTAATTATTTTAACCCAGAAATTGGGGGTCTTAGTCTAGGGAGATAAAAGGATTTTTTTTCTTTTTTGGGCGCTCACATGTCCACTATGAGATCACCACTGACCGTCTTTTCAGAAAAACATTCCATCCCATAACAGACTCTGGTCAGCGTTCACAGCTGAATACACGCCCTCTCCTCGCGTTCACGCTGCTCTCTTCCTCCTGCCCGTTCTGACGGTGTTAGAGGCACCACGGAGATGTGGGGGGGGGGGGGGGGGTGGCATTCTGTGTCCCCCATGTCTATGCCTTCCAGCATAGGTGACCACTCCCCCTCTCCTTTCTCTCGGTCTTTCTTTGGAGATGAGTCACTAACCCATTGAGTTCAGTACCATGTGGATCCGCCTTTTGCAGTGTTTACAGCTTCAACTCTTCTGGGAATGTTGTCCACAAGGTTGAGGAGGGTTTGTAGGAGTTTGTGAGCTTTCTTCCAAAAGGTCATTGGTGAGGTCACACACTGATGTTGGTGGAGAAGGCCTGGTGTTCTATGGAGTTCAGGTCAGGACTCTGTGCAGGTCAGTCCAGGTCATCCCACAGACTCTGTCCTCCATGTCTTCATGGACCTTGTTGGAAGAGGAAGGGATGCAGTCCAAACTGCAGCACCTGGCAGATGGAGCCCCCCCTGGAAGATTCTTAGAGGCAGAAACACACATGACAGTGAAAATGAAAAACACAAACGTCCTGAAAATATCATTTCCTACCAATAAAAAGAGAACAGCAGAGTTTACCTGTCCCCTGGAGCTGGAACAATGTTTGCTGAGGATGCTGCTGATCTGTGGATCCTGGATCGAACGTCTGTGTGTAGCGTCTGACCCAATTGTTCAAATCCCACATCCTCACTCTGGAAAAGTCGACTCTGAAAATCCAGCAGCTGAAGGTTTAGGTGCTTCATCACATTTGTGGAAAAATACACACATTTCAGGTGTGTCTAAACATTTTTCTGTCACTGACTCCTGCTGAAAAAACACAAGAATTTTAGAATTATGGTATTTAAAACAAGCTCCAAAATGTACTTTGAACCTTGCTCCGTGTACATTTAGATACTTTTAAGAAGCTTCTAACAATAAAAACTAATAAAAGTAAAGTTGGATTTTTTGATTCAGGAAAAAAATTTTTTTTTAAATCCTGTGTTCAATCAGTCTTAGCTTTATATCAGAAAATTAAAACTAAGAACAAATGTAACATTTACGACTTTACGAAGGAAGTTTCTTTAGTCTGAATTTTCTGATCAGTCAGCTCAGACTCAGCCGTGTGTTTGATGAGGAGCTCAGCAGACACATCCAGAGATTTCAGGTCAGGGAAATATGAGGAAATGTTCAGATAAAGTCTGAACATGTAAGCAGGAGCCAGCTTCATGTCCTGACTAGCAGACAGCAAAGAGCTGCCTGAGACCGTTCACTGCAGTCAGACCAGCATCCCTCACTGTCACTGACCTCACACCCCCCCCCTCTGAGACCACCAGTCTGCTGGCTTTAACCCTCACATCTGCAGACGTGGAGCCCCGCCTTCTCCGTGTCAGAGACCTCCGCCTGCCCTGATCCACGTGCTACAAAGTCAAATTCAAATGAAGTTTATATCTATAGCACCTTTCATGGAAAACACAGCTCTAAATTGTTGCTCCTCTAAGTTGCAGCTCAGAGGCCGTGTGCTCTGTGTTAGGGAACCAGACACAGCACACGTTATTAGAAAATGTTCTCCTGTAGCAGACGATCAGCTATCAGACGGACTGGACTGTCCTGCTGGATTAGCATTAGGAAGACTGACACTCATCTCAGAGTCTGACCCACTACACATCTTTTTCTAAACAGTGCACAAACAGACACTTTGGTGGGATATGTATCCAATTTTGCCAACTTACATTAATTACTTCTATTGGTAACAAGTAATTGAGTTAAATTTATTCAACCTAATTTCTTACGTCTATAAAATGTAAAAGAGGTGAATGAAAGGGTGTTGGATACGGGTGTGAGCATGGTGAATACTGACGGCTGTGAATGGAGTGTGAATCAGTTGCTGTTTGCAGATGATACTGCACTAGTGGCTGACTCAGAAGAGAGCTTGGCACGTCTGGTTGAGGAGTTTGGAAAGGTGTGGGACAGAAGGAAGTTGAGAGTGAATGTGGACAAGAGTAAGGTGATGAGGTGCACGAGGTTAAAGGGTGAATGTCTGAAAGTGGCGGAAAAGAGGAAGCTGAATGTAGTTGAGATGAGATGTTTGAGGAGTATGTGTGGTGTGACGCGTATGGATCGTGTGAGAAATGAAGTTATCCGAGAGAGAACTGGTGTGATGAGAGTGTTGGCCTATAGAGCAGAGCAAAAGGCACTGGGATGGTTTGGACACGTTGAAAGAATGGGAAGGGAGCGTTTGGTGAAAAAGGTATACGACTCTGATGTGAGTGGAGTGAGAATGAGAGGAAGACCACGAATGGGATGGACAGAGGGTGTAAGGAGAGCGCTGAATGCAAGAGGGATGACTGTGGTGCAGGGGAGAGAGGCTGCTCAGGACAGGGATGGGTGGAGAGAGTTTGTGTATGAATGAATGGATGGGTGTGGTAGAGGTCTGGGGCCTCATTTCTAAAACTTTGCGTAGGATTTGCGTCAGAAGTGGCGTACGGATGAAACAGAGGACGTGCGTACGCACAGAAATATTCGGATTTATAAAACCGTGCGCACGCACATCCTACGCATCTTTCCCTTTATAAATCACAACCGATTCTAAATGCAGCGCAGCTTTTGTGGCTACATGACACGCCCATAGTTGCCCATAAATAGTCCGTGAAACGCCCACAAATGAATATTCATTGATTGCGAAACCATGGCAAACACCGAGAGGAAATCAAAAAAACGTAACTTCACTCAATGTGATGTAGAAGTTATCGTTGGCGAGGTGGAAAAGAGGAGAAAAGTGTTGTTTGGGGCACAGTGTGGGCATTACTAACGCCAAAAAGGCACGTGATGGCAAACGGCGGCAGACGCCGTAAATGCTGTAGCCTCACAACCTCGGACCGTGGCCGAAATAAAAAAGAAATGAAAGAAATGATCGGACATCAAAGTCGAGGCAAAAAAACTTCTAGCGCTGCATCGGCAGAGTGTGTCCGCCACGTGGGGGGGTGGGGGGTGGGGGGTACCGGAGCTGACCCCTCTTGATGAGAAACTGGCCGCTATTATTGGGGAATCCCTATTAAGTCCCCCTTATCGGAGGGGACGCCGACGCGCCAGGGTCAGGGTGACACAGGTAAGAGAAATAATTCAAATGAATGCAGTCAAGTCACATGTATGCAGGCTACACAATTACAGATTATTAATATAGAACAATTTTATTTTAGTTGCTGGGTGTTCCAGCGGGGCCAGTGGTTACGATGCTGCAGCTGAGCAGCCGTCTGGCCCCAGCGTCTCCACGGCACGCGGCTCTCAACCCTCCAGCAGTGGACGCGTCCTCACCGATGCAGTCCTTGAAATGCAGAGTGAAGTCAGTAGTTCAATCAGAGAGGTGGCCAAGGAGTTGGGCGAAATCAAGATCGCCCTGACTGAAATAAACTGCACGATGAGGGAATTCTTAAATAAATAATATTTTCCACACCTCTTTTTCTTTACAAGCGACGCATCACTTCCAAACGCTGGCGCACAGCAGCAGCAAATGGCTCAAATGCGTGGGGATGGGGTTCAGGGTCGGGGCCAACACAGCAATCAGCGCCAGGGGGTAGAGGCACGTTTTTAAGCTGTGCCACATTGTGTAGCACAGCACATGCCAGCATGATTTGGCACACACTGTCACTTTCACGTGTTTCTTCCATCTGCCGACGGTGTCGCCGTTTCTCATTTCACCCGTTTTTGTGCGTCTGGGTCAGAGCTTGCGTGGAGGACCGCACATTTTCCCGTCAAGTTTGCTTTTTATAAATATCAACTATTGCGTAGAGAGTGGCGTACGCCTTCTTTTTTTTTTTTTTTTTTTTTTTTTTTTTAAACTTGTCCTGTCCAACAGCTAGGCAGACAGATGAGAGCTGAGGGCCTCTTGTGTTGGACAGATTTTACTTTAACAAGAGGGGTTATTAATCTTCAGACAAACCAAAGGTATGTCTGGATAAACCCCTTTTGTAATTGAGGCCAAACTTTATTAATTTCAATCATGTCTGAAAATCTTTGGTGTTGGACCGGACGGAAAAGGAAAGAGGGGAACAAGAGAGAGGGACGATAGAGAGAGGGGGGGTAGGGGGTGATAATAGGAGGGGAAGGGGGATAAGACCATGAAGCAGCATAAAGCAACAAGTTTACTGGTTGTTAATCATTATGGTAAGGTTCAAATGTAGTACAAAAAGGGCGGAGCCTGTCCACACACACTCAAATGTTATAAACACACCTGCTAGCTGCAAAAAATGTCCACCTGTCGACATATATACAAAACAGATAGTGTTCACACGCATACTTATGCCTTAAAACCAACTAGTGTGAAATATTTCAGTCATTCAGTCATGCAAACTGTAAGTGCAAAGGTGAGCTAACACCTGTGCTCAGGTGAGTGTTTATGTTCTTCTAAAATGGATGGTGGAACGTGGAAAGAAGGAGGGAGAGTGCCCAGCCATCCCCACCCCAAGACCCCCACCGCAGCAGCAGCGGCAGCCGGAATCCCCCCAACGCCACACGGGAACCGGCAGGGAACAACCGCCGCACGGGCGACCAAGCCCGCCACCCAGGCCAGGGCCAGCAGGACCCCCGCAAGGCCCCCAGAGCCAGAGAGCAGGGAAGCACGGAGGGAGAGAGAGCGCCGCCCCAGCCCAACCAGGAGAGCAGCCCCCCCGCCGCGCCGGGAGAACCCAACGCAGGGCCCCACCGGAGACGGACGCCCACAGCCCCAGACGAGCACCCCACCACCACCCAGGAGTTCCGGGCATCCCCCCGCCCCAACCCCAGGTACGAGCCAGGACCCCCCAAGGGAGACCCGCTCCGCGCTCCAGGCAGCCATCCGCCCGGCCCGCGGCTGGTCCAGGGAGGAGCGGGGCAGGGGCCCGCCGCCCCCGCCCAAGAGGGGGGGAACCCCGGGGAAAAAAAAGAGGGCCCACAAGGGGTGTTGTAAATATGGCCCGACCAGGCTCGGCCACAGTTGGAAATATGGCGGGGCCCAGCGCCCAGGAGCAAGGACCAGAACCCACCCCCCAGGGACACGAACACTCCCGGCTCAGATGTAATGTGAACCCCCCCGCCGTGCGGAGAGAGCACCGCCGGGCCCAGGAAGCCGGCACCCCGGGGACACGGCCGCCGTTGCAAAGGGGCCCGTACCCCCCACCAGGGAAGAGGCAGGGGACAGATGGTCCTAGGTCCCACCTTCCTTGCAAAATGTGTGTGCGTGTATGTGTGTTTGAGAGGGTGTGTGTGTGCATGTGTGTGTGTTTATGTTGGAATGTATATATTGAGGGGGGAGGGGTGTGTGTGCTAAGGGGGGTGCAGTTAAAATTGGCGGGTAGGGCACTGAGGGGACATCTCCTGATTACTCACAGTGACGTCCCCTCACCCTCCCCACCAAGGGACCCTAAATGTCTAAGGTGTGGTTAAAATTGGCGGGTAGGGTGCTAGGAGGACATCTGCTGCTTGCTGGCAGCCTTCTTTTGTGCGTACGCAACGTTTATAAATGAGGCCCCTGGTCTTGGGATGAAGCGGCAAGAGGAAACCAGCCTTGGCTGAGGCCCTGCTGTGGAGGTGCCCACAGTGGAGGTGTCCGCAGTGTGGAGTGGCTTAGACCAGGCCTTAGACCAGTCACACACACTGAAGGAGGGTTTGGGGAAGAGAAGGGTGGAGTTAAGAATGTGTGCTCCACCTTGGTGGGACACAGCCTGGGTATACAGATAGATAGATTAACTGAAGCAAATAATGAAGTTAGATCAAAGTATAAAGTTTCTCTTTCCAACATCCATATGTGGTCTTATCACCCTCTCACGGTGGTAAAAGTACTATCTGAGCTTCTTCATCCACTAATTCATCTTCAAATGGACACGCCATGCTGCTTCACCTCTCTGAAAACAAACTAACCTTCAACATAACCTGCTCCAGACCAGGTTATGTTCAGATCATGAGTTGCTATGGCAACTGGACATACCCTGAAACATAACTCCATTTCTGGAACCGAAAGCTGAGGTTATCAACTTCCTTAGCCTCAAACTTACCGTGGGAGCTAGCAGAACCTGCTTTCTGGAATACCCCCCAGGACTAAAGGAACCAGATCCTCTCCACCTTTGGCACTGTGCTGAAAAAGGATTCCACCAAAAAGGTATTTCAAAGGTTCACTGTATCACCATTTCAGACATACTGCAGTCATTTTCACCACTTAAGATGAAATACACCTCATATTGCAGTGGTTGGATGACAAATGATGGCATGTTTCAGGTGGTTAAGAAGCTGTCTGGAGAGGCTCATGGCTCAGCTGAGTGGTTCACCAGTGTTGGGAACAAACACTCCCAAATTGTGACCTTCATGCTGACCTGCGTGGAATCCACAGGCGAGCTTCGGCCCATGTGTCAAGGGCTTATAGAGAGGTTTCAACGGGCCAATCAACCGGCTCCGAAGATCCTGTTGTCGCACACAAGGCCCAACAGCAGTGGAGACTTTGTTCCAGCCTTGGGTTGACGGTGGGATGGTGGTTCGTCTGGACATCTTCCACTGGATCCACCGGTTCGACGCAGCCGTCCGGACCGACAGCCACTCCAAATGCGCTGCGTTCAAGTCTGCACTGGCTGGAGCTGTTCTGGCCTACAATAAAGGCGACCTGGATGTGCTGACAAAGGCTGTCAGGGCTAAAGGGGAAGCCTTGAAGTCTTTGTCGGGTGACTCCGGGGGCAGCAGAAGCACCACGTGTGGAGGGTGAAACCGTCCAGCTCATCCAGGGGGCGATGGAGGAGCCCAAAGGTCCTGCTGGTCTGGATGAAAGTGGAGTGAGCCTCTTCAAGACGGCAGGTAAACAGAAAGCTTTCTTAGTGAATTACTATAGAGCTAAATGTTGAATGTTTGTTAGCAGTTAAAAGATTCTCTGAGTACCAAACAACTAAACACACCGAGGATCATTAACTCAAAGCAGCTGTTTTGACTGACAACCTGAAAACAGAACTAAAATGAAAAAAAACAACAGTTCACAATCGTCCCTGTTTGTGTTGAATGTGTTTTGACTGAACTGCCTTATTTCTGAACTCCTTTCTGCATTCGTAGAGGCCGTTGAGGTGTGGGCATGCCAGCAGCGGCATCTGGGCTGCATTCAGGATCCACCGGACATGTGCGTGTCTTGCCAACATCAGTGGTGTGGATGTGCCTTTTTACAAATGCTTTCCAGGAAGCAACAGCTTGGAGGGTTTCCACAAAGTGCTGCCACACATGATTCCAGGAAGAAAACTCTGGCATGCACAGAAGCAGCGCTTGAAATGTTATTAAAAATAACAATCTGTACCGCTGATTGACAGGAAGATGGAGCAGGAAGAGGAGAAGTGGAGGATGAGGCCTACCACAGCGACGTTCTCCACGCCACCCCTGCCCACATCAGCATCACCAGCCACGACACCTCCAGCCTTTGTTCAAATATTTAAAAAGAAGCTACTCACAGACTGCAAGTCTCTTTATTCTCTGAAAGGTTTTTAACTTTTGTTCTTTCAACAGGAGGATGTCTGCAGTGCGAATCTTCTTCCTGATTGGCATGACAGAGAACAAGCTGTCCCTCAGCACAGAGCAGAGGTTGTGGAAGCCTGGAACGCCGTGGAGGAACACGATAAGCAGCCGCAGAAGTTACACCAGCTGGACAGGACGGTATGCACCAGCTCAGCAAGACAGGCTGATGTACACACTGGTGAAAGTGTTGTGGCTGCAGACACCTCACGGCTAACCCTCAAAGCAGCCCGGAGAAGACCAACATCCTCAAAGCGTCTGACTGCATCCAGCACTGTCTCCTGGTGGAGGACCTAATCCTGTCCAGGGCGGGGATCCCTCTACCCAAGTTTGGATAACTAATAGGCCTGCACAATATACCGCAAATTTATCGTTATCGCAATATCCAATTGTAATAAATCGCAAACCCAAAATGTGTTAAAACAATCTTCAAGCAGCTTGAAGCATTTAACGAATCAAATAAATCCCTTTATGCTTTGACCAATCAGATGGACACCTTCCCATTGTTGACCAATCAGATGGAGACCTATTATGGTAGATTTTTGGCCCCCATGTTGATGAGGGTCATTTGGAGTATATTTTTTAAACTGTTGCAATGAAATGGGAATGATGTTTTTGTTTATTTTTCTATTTGTTTATTTACCGCAAATTTATCGTTATCGCATTAGTGATCACTAATATCGCATATCGCAAGTTTTCCTCATATCGCGCAGCCCTAATCACTAAGAATGCTGAGTTATTTTTCCAAAAAAAGAAGCCTTTGACATGTTTACTTTATCAAACATAACTGACTTAAAAACAAATCTTTTTTTCATGACAACAAATTCTGGGAAACTGTAAGCTTATTTTTTTGATTTAATACATCAAATGTTATTAAAATGAACACAGTAAACTTCCATGAATCACACACGTTTCAAAAGTACAATTTAGAAAATAGAACTAAAGAATAGATGTACATCCAACAATAATGTAATATCTACATGACGATGGTATTACTGAAGAGGAGGAGCTGATCTGCCTTTGTGCTGTTCTGCCAACCATCCAAATGATCGTCCATTTGAAGCCTTGGAGCTAAATGTGGCATTTTTGGAGCGACTATTCTTTTCTTTTGGGCTGTCCACATTTGCTGCAGGTATTATAGTTCACTCCTCGTATGCATTTCCTTTTGTGGAGGCCGCTTTCTTCCTCTCAGGCCCGTCTTTGCCTGTTCCTTTGTGTGGAGCGTGACGCAGGGACAGCAGGTGGAATGAAGCCGGCACTGCATGTTGTGGCTCCAGGAAATGCATAAGCGGTGGGCACCTGGGTTTAGAATGATGTTCCCCAACAGTAAGCCAGGTGCTGACACAGGTGGAATCATTCCAGTTACACGGCTGGCAGGTGTGATGGGGCACTTCATCCTGTCAGCAGCAACAGCAGCAGCAGCAGCAGCAGCAGCAGGAGGTCTCAGAATAGGAGCCTGTCTATGGTGTCAAATTAGAGCCTAAAGTATTGCGCATCAAAACAGTAAAACCGCGCATCAAAACCCCAAATCTGCAAATCAAAATGCATAAATTGAGAACCAAAACCCACAATTTGCAACCAAAAGCCTTTCCCCAAAGCACAATCCTATTTCTCAGCTGCCGATTTTTTTTCTCGCCATTCTGAAATCCTGTTTTTGAGTTGCAGTTTTATTTTGAAATTATCTTTTTGAGTTGCGCTTTTAGTTTTTGAGTTGCGCTTTTATTTTTTGCGGTTTTGATTCTAAAACCTGTCGACACGTAAAAACAGTGTCATGTCAGTCAAGGGGAGGGGAGGCGGGACATCCCTGATATCCAGAAGCTCATTGGCTACCGAATAAGACCGAGTCTTACGTCAACAGACCAGTTTAGAATGTGCCGGTAAGTTTTCATATTTTTCATATCTTTTACTATATTGTAGTACTGTACTTTATTTAACCATAGGACGCCAGCACAATCAGATGAGAAGCTCCACCAGTAGCTGCTAGTGAAAAAAGATGTTGGAAAGTTAGATGTTGCATGACAAATCATCACCATTGTCCTCCCGTGTTAGCATGCTAGCTAGCTCAATGTTAGCGGGGTTTCCAGCTCTTTTCATGACTTTTATGGATTAAACAAAGTTGATTTTTTACCACTGTGTCAGGATCGGTCATGTCAACCTGGGAATAATTGCCCGTGGATTACCATAACAAAAAAGAGAGGAATACTGAGGCAGCTACGACGTGGATATCTACAACTTCTTTAAGGTAATGAAAACAATTTTAATCTTAATTTTTCTCTTCTTTTTTTGGTTAATTAACTTTGCTGTTTTTGTTTCTTTCCAGATGCAGACCCCAAAGACGTCCCTGGTGTGATGCAAAGGCTGTCCAGCAGACTCACAGACATCTCCTGTTAACTGAAACTAGGATCCAAACTGGGCTTTTTCAGAAGAGGTTTAACAACTGCTTATTTAAAAGACCGGGTTACGTGCCACAGTCTTTTAAATATGCAGTTGTTAAACCTCTTCTGAAAAAGCCCAGTTTGGATCCTAGCATCTTGGCCAACTATAGACTGATATCAAACCTGCCCTTTATTTCTAAAATCCTAGAAAGAGTTGTAGTTAAGCAGCTTTACTGCCACCTACAGGACAACAGCCACTTTGAAGACTTTCAGTCGGGGTTTAGACCCCACCACAGTACGGAAACTGCACTAGTTAGAGTCTCTAATGACTTGTTATTGGCCTCAGAAAAGGGACTACTTTCTATTCTGGTCCTGTTGGACCTCAGTGCTGCCTTTGACACTATCGACCACGGTATTTTACTCCATAGATTAGAGCAGGACATAGGGATCAGAGGATCTGCTCTCCAGTGGTTTAAATCCTATCTGTCCCATAGGTATCAGTTCGTTAATGTAAATGGCCATTCCTCTCAGTGCACTCGAGTCAACTATGGAGTCCCACAGGGCTCAGTCTTGAGACCGATCCTGTTTACGCTTTATATGTTACCCCTAGGAAACATAATCAGGAAACACAGCATTAATTTTCATTGTTATGCCGACGATACGCAGTTGTATTTATCCATGAAGCCTGACCA
The DNA here is from genome assembly GCF_053564925.1 of Oryzias latipes. Lineage (NCBI taxonomy): Eukaryota > Metazoa > Chordata > Actinopteri > Beloniformes > Adrianichthyidae > Oryzias > Oryzias latipes. The sequence goes on from NC_136253.1 coordinate 36,932,049, forward strand.
GAATGACCAGATAGAGAAACTGAACGCCTGCATCAGAGACATCAAGACCTGGATGACAATTAATGACCTCCTCTTGAAACCAGAAAAAACTGAGGTCATTATACTAGGTCCTAAAAACCTCAGAGATACTCTGTCTGATCAGATAGTCTCCCTGGATGGCATAAGTATAGCCCCTAATTCCACAGTTAGAAACCTTGGGGTTTTATTTGACCAGGATTTATCATTTAAGGCTCACATATCTCAGGCGTGCAGAACTGCCTTTTTTCACCTGCGGAATATTGCTAATATCAGAAATATACTTTCTAAGAGTGATGCTGAAAAACTCATCCATGCATTTGTTACGTGGAGGCTGGATTACTGTAACTCCTTGTTAGCAGCGTGTCCTAAGAGTTCCTTAAGAAGTCTCCAGCTTGTTCAGAACGCAGCAGCTAGATTGTTAGCAGGAACTAGCAGAAGAGATCACATCACTCCTGTGTTGGTTTCACTTCACTGGATCCCAGTTGATTCTAGAATCAAGTTCAAGATCTTTCTGTTAACCTATAAGGCCTTACATGGAATGGCCCCGTCCTATATTAAGGACCTCATAGTCCCTTACCATCCAATCAGAACACTTCGCTCGCAAAATGCAGGACTGCTTGTGGTTCCTAGAATTAGTAAAAGTACGGTTGGAGGTTGAGCGTTTAGCCACCAAGCCCCTGTCTTATGGAATAAACTCCCAGCTCATGTAAGAGAGGCCGACTCAGTTTCTACATTCAAAGCTAGACTGAAAACATTCCTCTTTGGACAGGCTTATTGTCAGACTAGTTAGTATTCAGAGATTATTTAACTTAATGTTAATGTGTTTAAATTAAACTTAATAATAACTATTTCTTTTAAAAGGCTGCTAGAAGTTGAAGCTGGGGTAACTATGGTGCTCTGGGGTTCTGTCCTCTTTTCTCATCTACTTCTACCCTTCCTCTCCTCTATTCTTGATCATTATTCATCATTTAGTTCTCCATGCCTCTGTTTGCTGCAGTGATTCATGTATTGTCCCTCTTTCCCTCTTTCCCCTCCTGGGGAGTGGGAGTGCTTCCAGACTCCAGTTGGCTCATCCGTGCTCCTGTTCCTGACCGTTTACCTCACCTTTGCTCCTGCTCCTACACCTGGCTGTGGTTCCTGTCTCCGGCTCGACTCGTGCCCCTGACTGTCCCCACAACCACGGCTGGATGAAGCTCGTCTGCTGGACTTTTATATATGTAGTTGTAGATTTAGATAAGTTAATTCTTCTCTAAGAGTTCTGGTAAATCGCCTGTCCGTCCTGGGGGAGGATCCCTCCTTCATGTGGGCACCCCTGAGGTTTCTTGGTTTTTTCCGGAATCCGTTTTTTTTAGGAGTTTTTCCTTACCGCGAAGGGGGGTCTAAGGGCAGAGATGCCAGTATAGCTTAGTCAGTTTGTTAGTTCATTTTAGTATTTTCCTATTGAACTCTTTGTATTTATGATCCTTTAGAGTTCATGTTTTACTTTGAAGCCCATCGAGACGACTGTTGTTGTGATTTTGGGCTACACAAATAAAATTGAATTGAATTGAATTGAAAGAGAAGCATTTAAAATAGTTGTCCATTTTGACCATTATTGCATTGACAACATGCCCAGGCACACTGTCTGCTTCCCATTTCTCAGTGACTGTACGAAAACCGTGACTTTTCCACCTCAAGTCTTTTGAAGAGTTTTAAAAAGTTATTTTAATTTCTTTGAATTGTGGTTCAGAATTACACAGAATCTAATGCACTTGGCTCTGTGTTTCAAAGATATTTGCAAAACCATCAGTCCTTTGTACAAAACACATTCAATGGTCACACATTAAAAAATGAAGCTTTACAAAATACCAGTGGTGATTATTAGACATTTATTTTCTTAAGGGGGGCAGTATTTTGTAAGGCAGATGAGATCTGTTCACATTGTTAGTTTTTGTTACATCCTGCCGAGATGACATGTATGGAGTCCTATACTGTTCATAATTAAATAAATAAATATTTGATTAAATAAATAAATGTGACCTTATGCAAATACACAATCAACCAATAAATCTCTCATAAATATATAAAAAGACCATGAAATGGTGAAAAACCTGCACACTGATTTTAAATTAGCCATTATATTATTCAATATATTTCATTTTGCTTTAAAAACCTGTTTATTATTTAAAAACAGCATTTTAAAATATTCATTTAATCATGTGGAATATTATTATAATTCTACTTTTTTTAGAACCTTAGATTTCAAAATCAATATTTTCCAAAGTAGCTTTGTTTTTATTTCATGTTGCTGTTTTTCACAATGGCGTTTTTATTTCATGAAGAGCTTTTTCAGACGAATGGGTCTATCTGTCAATCAGTGAAGGTGGGCGGGATCTAAACGCTCATTTGCTGATCCATGGAAATCGACTCTTATTCCTCGATACCCGCTCTGCGGTGTGCCAGTCAAAGAGATGACATATTTCAGCGATATCCGCGCGGCTTTGCTGACATTAGAGATCAAATAGAGACAATCTGTCTGCTCAGAAGATGCAAACATGGACCACTCCGTTTTTGTAGTTTGAGGGTTTGTGTGGACCAAAGGAGCTCCGGTCGTCCACGTCTTGAATTCCACGTGACACACTCCTGACTCTTACGCAATTCACTCAGCTCTCCTTTGCTCTGCAGCTAACAACTCTGCTGTCGTCATCGTGCCTTATGTCGGCTCGCAGGAGGCGAGCTGGCGGACCGACAGAGTCGGACCAGACAGCAGTGGATAGGGGAACAAGCCTGCTTGGGCCTCCTGAACCTTATATTTTTTTTATTTTCATTGAGACAATGATTATAAATTAGGTCCTCTGTTTTTTTTTCCCCTCTTGGGGAAAATGTTGAACCTTTCCTGCGAAAGTTTCTCTTTCTGGTTGTAAACGCAGCGGAGATCCGGGGTTTGATTTGGGATCACTTCCCCGTTCAGACCTCTCAGAGCGGGTGATTAAAAGAATCAGTCTCTGTACTTTGGATATACTTTTTTATTATTACTTTTCCGGCGAACTGAACAACAGACCCTTAACTTAACTTGCGCTCACAGACACACACACTTTTTGCGCTGGGCGCTCTGATTTATACGTAACAGACATAGTTGACTGCAGGAGCTGAAGACTCTCTGGGATGATCTCATGAACTCAAACATGGAAACATTGTTGTGGAACTATTCCAAATAAATAAACCTGATCTCTTAACATTCTCCATGTGCATTGTGCATCCATGCATTTTAAGTGAGATAAACACAGGCAATCGCTCCAAGTGGCTATCAGGCTAAAGCATTAGCTGCTAGCTCCTCCCACACGCGGCATGATGTGTTTAATGAACTCCAGTTCACAGAGTGTTGCAAAAGTCACTCAGCCTAACTTAGGCCACTACTAGATGTTCATGAGAAGATGAAAATTGCAGAACCGAGCACAAAATCACCCGAATTATGCACACTCGCCCAAAGCCACTTTTATCTGCAAATTTAGAACCAAAACTGCCCAATTTCTGGTAACACTGGATGTGTTTAGGTGCATACTCCCCCTAGTGTTGAGGAGTGGGCATCGCGCCGTCACGTTCACTGAAGCATCTTCGATCGATGTAGTCAGGGTGCTCCTGCTCATGTCTGAGTAAAGGAGTAGCCAATCACAAAAGTGTCTCCGCCTTGTCTGGTTTGATTGACAGACCAATTCTCCTGAAAAAGGTCTTCATGAAATAAATAAGCCATTGTGAAAAACAGCAAAATGAAATAAAAACAAAGCTACTTTGGAAAATATTGATTTTGAAATCCAAGGTTCTGAAAAAAGACGTAAAATTATAATATATTCCACATGATTAAAATTAATATTTTAAAATGCTTTTTTAAAATAATGAACAGGTTTTTAAAGCAAAATGAAATATATTGAATAATATAATGGCTAATTTAAAATCAGTGTGCAGGTTTTTCACCATTTCATGGTCTTTTTATATATTTATGAGAGATTTATTGGTTGACTGTGTATTTGCATGAGGTCACATTTATTTATTTAATCAAATATTTATTTATTTAATTATGAACAGTATAGGACTCCATAGACATGCATATATCAGTACATTAATGTTAATGTCTTGGCCATGGTTTTCCGATGTCCCACAAGGGTTGAACAATAGTGACAGGTCTGAGAGGACAAACCACAGAGGGAACAACTCAGTGACGTGCGGTGAGGTTAATGGCTGGTGAGGCACTGACGTCATCAGTCAGATTTACAAACATAGGAACCATACTGAGTAACTTATTCACCATTTGATTGACAACAGTTAACGTGTTTTGTTTAAAATATCATTTCAACATGTGTTTTTTTCATATATAAACTGCAGCATAGAAAAAAGCACAAACCTTATTATCGTCTTACCTTTACTTGTAAATAAAGTCCATACGCCGCTCCTTCTGAAGAAAATGACTTGCCGCTTGCTATCACTTGTTCCATTATTTTTTTTTCTTCATAATCTCAGGGCTCACCGGCGCCCCCTAACATGAGGCACGATAATGTCGGGCCTCACCCAGCGGCTTTTTCGCCGGCGTTTAGCGCTCAGCACAAGAAACACGTCCCTCACATACAGTTATTTATAAAAACAAACACTGTACATCATATACAGCTGCTAAATTATGTAAACTCAGCTGATATAGTACAAGTGATTGAACCGACATACAGAGAGACAGCAGTACCGTCTGACTGCATAGGTATTGCGCAATCCAAGGTGAGGCTCAGCGGGCTGGTGCCTCATCGCACGTCACTTAGTATCTGAATGGCAGATGCGGAAATTCAGCGATTTTGAAAAGGAAAAACACCAAAAAATGGTACATTTAAAATGGAAAATGACTGCAAAGCACAAATTACTGATTAAATATAATAATTGAATTTATTTTTTCTCTTTTCTTCCCATAATGACAGGTGAGGCACAGCCTCACCTGCCTCTCCTGACTGCACGTCACTGGAACAACTCCAACAGTTTCCTGCTCTGCCTGGTTTAAGTTAGACTGTCGTCCAATATCCACAGCATCCTGCACACAAAGAAAAAAATGTATTTAAGACAGTTAAAATGTGTTAAAACACACACCTTAAATGACACTCAGTAGCTGCATATTGTGAGAGTTAAGTTCCTGTGTTAACCTGCAATCTTTAAGGTTGAGAATAAAATGGTTTTGGAATACAGTTCAGAATCAGAAAAACTTTATTGATCCCACCCGTGGGAAATTTGCTCTGGTACCTCAAATAAAAATTGTGTTTCTGAATCATAATTTTACTTTTATTTATTTTTTAAAATGGGGATTAACTTGAGCCCAAACTAGGAAAGGTGTCACTTTCTTGCAGCAATGTGTTGCTTTGTTGTTCAATTCTTCTGTAATCCCTAAGGAAATATTGAGAAAGCTTATATATACATGAATGTACTTCTTAAAAAATATTGAGAAACCTTGTAGGTTATAACATATTTGATTAACCCTAGTGACAATCCACGGGCAATTATTCCCCGGTTGACATGACCGATCCTGACACTGTGGTAAAAAAAAAAAAAAAAAAAAAAAAAAAAAAAATCGACTCTGTTTAATCCATAAAAGTCATGAAAAGAGCTGGAAACCCCGCTAGCATTGAGCTAGCTAGCATGCTAACACGGGAGGACAATGGTGATAGTTTGTCATGCAACATCTAACTTTCTAACATCTTTTTTCACTAGCAGCTACTGGTGGAGCTCCTCATCTGATTGTGCTGGCGTCCTATGGTTAAATAAAGTACAAGTTTGATCGTTTAATATAGTAAAAGATATGAAAAACATGAAAACTTACCGGCACATTCTAAACTGGTCTGTTGACGTAAGACTCGGTGTTATTCGGCAGCCAATGAGCTTCTGGATATCAGGGATGTCCCGCCTCCCCTCCCCTTGACTGACATGTCGCTGTTTTTACGTGGACAGGTTTTAGAATCAAAACCGCAAAAAATAAAAGAGCAACTCAAAAAATAAAAGCGCAACTCAAAAAGATAATTTCAAAATAAAACTGCAACTCAAAACAGGATTTCAGAATGGCGAGAAAACAAATCGGCAGCTGAGAAATAGGATTGTGCTTTGGGGAAAGGCTTTTGGTTGCAAATTGTGGGTTTTGGTTCTCAATTTATGCATTTTGATTTGCAGATTTGGGGTTTTGATGCGCGGTTTTACTGTTTTGATGCGCAATACTTTAGGCGCTAATTTGACACCATACCTGTCCTGCTCTATTTAGAGGGAGAATCCATTTGAAGTTTGGCCCAGATGTGGATGTGGTGCCTCATCCATTTTATCCCTTGGAGCTGGAAGGTCGCTTGCAGCTACAGCAACTGGCTCGGGTGGAGTCAATGAGTGTCCTCGGCCTCATTTGTTGGTTTTTCTGCCGCCGCTGAAACCTAAAATGAATCAAAGGTATTATGATAATGTTGGAAAAGTCTGTGAAATGGAAGAAAATAACGAGCTGTGCTCACCACTGAAGGAGTTTCCTCTGATTGAGCTCAAACAGCTGGATCATGGATCCATCAGCCTCTGCACTAAATCCTGGGTATGGTAGTAATCCGTGAGGGTTTTGGACCACCTCCAACCTTTTTGGTGGGAGTCTCATGTAATCTGCTAAGCTTGATGCATACAGCCTTAACATGGAGACGACTGTTGTTGTGAATTTGGGCTATACAAAGAAAACTTAATTGAACCAAGCGGCTGGTGCTTGGCCACTGAGCTGGAACCCAGGATGTCCACTGAGACACCTTTTGACACTTTCCACTCCTGGTGTCACCCCGGAGCGTTTTGGTGCCTTAAAGCGGCCGTGTGTAAGTTGAGGCTGGTGCCGGGGCTGGTAGTTGACCCGCTCTTTATCCACATCCAGGAGAGCCGTCCATGATCCAATGGCCTCTGTAACTTGTAGGTCAGTGAGGTAAGGAGTCCCACCGAGTAAGAAGGCTGTGACTCCAGGTGCGGTCGTGGCTGAGGTGAAGATGAGGGGCTGGCAACAACATCAAGGTGGGGGTCATCTAACACTGGGACAGTCTTGGAAGTCCTGCTCATCGACTCTCTCCAGCAGCCTGTTCTCCTCTTCAGGGGTCTGGAGCATGGCCAGTCAAGCAATTCACCCACACAAAGTAAAAAAAGCTCTTAGTGCTGTCGTGACATTAGGAGCTAAATAGATCAATTGCAGAATAACTAATGTATATATTTCTTACCTGTTTATGCTCCAGGAGGACGATAACTCTCATCCCAGGGCTTCCAAGCTCTGCTTGGCTGAGTTGCTCCACGGCCTCTCTCATTGTAGTTTCAAATAACTGGAAGGAAGAATTTTCTTTGACAGCGTCCTCCATCCCTTCATCATTCCAACGCATCGAACCCTCAAGGAGATATGGCTGGAAATGTGTGACAGTGGCTCCTGAGTGAAACAAACAGGGTTTCATAAGTCATGTTCACACAGAAAGTTTTTTGAATTCTTATGTAGGACAGGTGACTCCTGTGACCACAGGGTGGCAGCACTGTCGAGACTAGCCCTTGTGCTCAAATGAGTGGGCCAGATGGGACACCGTAGTTCGGTTGGGGTTTTGCTGGGTTGGCGCCATTTTGTCTTCAGTTTCCTTGTGCATGTTCTGAAGGTAAGATGGGCTGTGCGGCCCCGCAGGTTGTTACAGTTACACATGTTAAAACTGGTAATTTGTAATCTTGTTTCATGACTGTTCATTAAACTGTTTTAAACTTTTAAGTTGAAAAAGAAGTATGAGGCATTTGCACTTAGTTTAGTTTAAATAAAGTTTTGTTAGGAAGCAGCCGTTAGCTAGTTGTCAGGGGGGAGGGGTCCGTGAGCAGGCTGCACGTGACGGCGATGCAGGCAGACATGATTTAATTCCGTGGGATTTAGACGCTGAAAGATATATTATTTTTGTATGATGTCTCTGTAATTATCATTTTGTATTAACCTTTGGTAACCTTATTAATTTATGGTTTTATTCTGATTTATGTTTCTTTTGTTTTAAATTTACAATTTGCAATGTCTAAGTTTACCTGACACGAGTTTCCTTGTGCATGTTCTGAAGCTGCCTGACTGCTGAGTGGATGTCAAGTTCTAATTAAAACAACAGGAGTTTGTGGTTCAGTCACAATCCTGAATCCAGCATCCAGTGTCCTGTGGTTCTCTCTTCGTCACTCCACCACCATACAACATCAATAAAAACACAACGCAGAGGGATGGCGTCGAGGGGCCGGAAGCAGACTTGCTGATGCTGAGGGTTACATCTTTGGTGCCGTGACCCGGATTGTGACAGTCTCTTGGACCCTGCAGACTCTGATTCTAGATAGGCATCCACCTACAAAACGGGTATCCTTTATTCTCAAGAAGTGGAGTGTAAGTGATTGAGTTTTCCTGTTTTTGATATATAGTGAAAAAAAAAAAAAAAATCAGTGTCATTATTTTAATTCTAAGCTAAATGAAACCTGATGTATTTTTTTTCTCTCCCTTTTCTTTAAAAGTGTGCTATTAGTTTTCAAGATTATGTCTTATGCAGCTACTTGGTTTAACTTGGAGACATTTTGAACAAGTGGGTTATTGCTGGACTGTTATATGGTTTTGATTTGAATCGTGACTGAATTTTATTTTTTTTTCTGCTGAATTTTACTTTATTTTTACATTGCCTACCCTCATACCTTGGGCTATAAAGTATAACTAGTCCCACGCCCAGTTCCAAATACACTCCTAGCATTCAGAACGGACATTTTTTTTTTTGTTTTTTGCATGTGTGCATAATAGCGGCAGGCAGAATAAGATGTTAAGCGAGTACATAGACCCTCCACTAAACCTGGGGATGTCTCCAGGTGCACCTGCACACAGCTGTCCTCCTCAGGGTCCAGCACTAAGCCACTCTCATGAACTTGATGAGATCAAAGTTATTCCCTTCAGTGATGGGAGAATGGCAGAACACAACACAGCAAGCCAACAGCCAGTAGTGAGACCAAAGCAGCTCTATGACACCACCCGTTATACCAGCCCCCACTCGCAGCTCTTGGGTTTTGAGTCCCAGCCTCATAGACACCCCCTGGGGCAAGACCCAGAGTCATGGCTAAGCTTGCAGCCCCCTGTGCTCTCACCATATTACACTACACCAGCCCCTCCGGCCCAAGTCAGCATTCCTCAGCCAATGGCCCCGCTTAGCGACATTCGGCACCCCGTGCCACAACAAGCACCAACTGTGCCAGAGCTCCCCATACATCCCCAAGCTGTCTCCCACCTCAGCCCTCCGCTCACTCCAAGGCAACAGGGGTACATGGGGTACTCCCAATCCTGCACCGTGCCCTATGCTCCTGCACTGAACCACCATCACCCACCAGCTGATGCCACCGCAAATGGCACTCCACCTACAGGATGTGTCTCCCAGATGCCCACACTGCCGTCACCTATTTTTTACTCTCAAGGCCCTTCAACTGCTGCCTTACCTCCAACCATGGGTGCATTGGAATCCAGCCTGACTCTGTCAACCCCTATAAACCTGAAGACCACATCCCATAACCACACTGCTACCGCAATCCATCCCCAACACACTATGCCATCCAAACTACCACCACAGGTGGCTCCCCCATCTCATTCCACCAACCCATTATTGGCCTCATATGCACCTAATCCCCCATTAAGAAACTCCGGGACTACTCCAAACCCAAGCACTGCACATATGACATATGGTGGATTTATGCAGACACACCAGGTGAGAAATGTCCAAGTTTTTACGGGCCATACAGATAGCAAAATGCTGGTTGATGATTGGATACGGGATATGCAGTACCTTCTGGATGCAATTGAATTACCAGCACACCTCCGCTTTTCAACTGTGGTGAGGCACCTGAGTGGAGAAGCTCGGAAACTGGTTTTGAACCTGCCCTCTTCTGAGCAGACACCAGAAAAAGCCTTTGAGGAACTGCGGGCGGAATATGGTGATGCTCAGGGCTCCTTGGATCCATTAGCTGACTTCTATGAGCGCACCCAAAGGCCTGGGGAATCTGCCTGCTCATATGCAATTGCCCTTGAATCCATCCTGCGCTCGGTAGAAGAAAGCCAAAGAAGGAGCAGGCCCTTCCCAGATCGCGACAGCAAGCTCACCCGACAATTTCTGAGGGGACTCTGTGATGAAGAGGTGTTTGTTAGAATTGCCCCCATGAAGCCTAGGCTCTTAAGCTTCAGAGAGTTGCAAGTTGAGCTGCGAGATCTGGCAAGAGAATCCAAAAAGTTCCACTCCCAGCCCAAGTCAAAGAAACCAGGTACACAGGTTCAATTTGCAGCGGAGTATAGCACAAATGTCCAAGCTGAAAGAGCTAAACCATCCTCTGAGCTATCAGCACTGACAGAACTGGTGCAAAAGTTAGCCATTAATCAAGAGGAACATATGGCCAAATTATCAAGACTTGAGGCAAGAATTGCTGGTCCTCCTCTGAGCCGCCCATCATGGCCCCAGTCCCCCCCTGCTCCTTCGCCAAGACCTCGCCCACCCGCCCCTCCTTACTCCACCCCGCCCATGACGAACACTGAAAAAAATCAGAGTTTTGTATGTTATCGATGTGGGAAGCAGGGACATATAGCTCGTGTCTGCAAAGCAGCGTTCCCCAGCCCCTGCCCTAATCCTACCTGGGCTCAGCAGCCGCAGCCATCAACCCTTGCTGAAGAGGCTGCCATGTCACCATCACAGGCTTTAAACTCTTAGAGCCCGTGGGAGTGGGGGTCACCATGGGCAAGCAGCAAAGTTCCCCACAGCAGGAGGGAGAAGCTTATGATGGAGGAAAAGGACCATCTCTGGTGGGCCCACGGAATGAGGGTGAAGTGGAAGTCAGTGGTATGAAGTGTAAAGCGCTCATTGACTCTGGCTCACAAGTGACTAGCATCACGCATACGTTCTGGTGTAGCCATCCTACCCTCAAAGAACAACAGCTGCAAGCTTCCAAGATACCAATTGAAGGTGCTGGAGGCCAGACAGTGCCTTACTATGGCGTGGTGCATATAAACTTGAAACTGTTAGGCCAAGACTACAAGATGGTGCCTGCTTTTGTTGTTCCAGATTCTGTGTACCGTTCAACGGTCCCCCTGCTGATAGGCACAAATGTGCTGCGGGCTGCTAAACATGATCTCCAAGTCACTCATGGGCAGCAGTTCCTCCATCAAATCAAGGAACACTATCCTGAGTGGTATACAGCCCTGTTGCAACTTGGGGATGCCATCCAGGGCAACATGGATGGCCTGGTGGGCCCTGCTGTGTACACAGGCAAGAAGGTTTTAATTCCGGGAGGAAAAGAAGTTGACTTGTGGTGCAAAATTAAATCTGGCCCACAAAGAAAGACATTTACGGCTGTTATTGAAGGCCATCCATTTCTGCATCTCCCCCCAAACCTCCTGGTCGCAAAGGTACTTGCCGATGTTAACAAAGGCTGTGGCCCAGTCCGCGTCATGAACCTTTCTGAGCGAGCTGTGACTATCATGCCTCACACAAAACTGGCCAATGTATTCCTGGTCCGCAATGTGGTGGAGTTTGCAGGTGACGAGCAGGAGGAGGGTGAAGGACAACAGGAAGATGGTGCGTGTCTGAGTTTTGGCCAGGTGGTGAAAGGTGCTGGTGTCAATCTGACTGAAGCAGCTGTGGAGAATGAACAACAGCGCTCCCTTCTGCTGGAGCTTGTGGAGAAGAATGCAGATGTGTTTTCGCAGCACCCAACAGATTTTGGTCACACAAAAACAGTACAGCATGAAATTCCCCTCGTTGATTCTAAACCCTTTCGGCTCCCATACCGTAAGATTCCCCCCTCCCAGTGGCAGGATGTCAGGCGCATGCTAGGTGAAATGGAGACTGCAGGAGTCATTCGGCCAAGCAAGAGCCCGTATGCTTCGCCAGTGGTGATTGTTACAAAGAAGGATGGGTCATTAAGGCTGTGCATTGATTACAGACGGCTTAACTCCTGCAGTACGAGAGACGCATTTCCCTTGCCAAGGATTGAGGAGGCGCTGGAGTCACTGGGCCAGGCAAAGTATTTCTCCACACTTGATCTGACATCGGGTTACTGGCAGGTGGAGGTGGCAGAGCATGATAGGCACAAAACAGCATTCAGCACTCCTATGGGACTGTTTGAAGCCAACAGGATGCCTTTTGGGCTACAGAATGCACCATCCACTTTTCAGAGGCTCATGACTTGCTGCTTTGGGGACATGAATTTCACTCATCTTCTGATTTATCTGGATGACCTCATAATTTTCTCAAAATCATTTGAGGAACACCTGGAAAGGCTGCAGCTGGTGTTTGACCGACTCCGTGAGCATGGGCTGAAGCTAAAGCCCTCCAAGTGCCTACTGGTGAGGGAAGAGGTGCAATATCTCGGTCATTTGGTGTCTGCTGAAGGAATTAGAACGGATCCAGAAAAGATCAGTAAGGTTAAGAACTGGCCTCAGCCAACCACTAGAAAAGAAGTCCTGCAGTTTCTGGGGTTTGCAGGATATTACAGGCGGTATGTGCAGAACTACTCCACACTGGCAGCTCCTTTGTATCGCCTCACCTCAGGCGATCCCAGAAAGAAGAAAAGAGGGAAGATGCAGTGCACAAACTCTGGCCAACCATTTGTGTGGACGAGCGAATGTGCGGAGGCATTTGACTCCTTGAAGGAAAGACTGGTCACTGCACCTGTGCTTGGTTACCCTGACTACAACAGGCCTTTCATTCTTCAGACTGATGCATCAGGAGAAGGGCTCGGTGCTGTGCTGGCGCAGGTGCAGGATGGAGCAGAGAGGGTCATAGCCTATGGAAGCCGAGGGTTGAGCCCCGCAGAGTCGAGATACCCAGCACATAAACTTGAGTTTCTAGCACTGAAATGGGCAGTCACGGACAAATTTTATGACCACCTCTACGGGCGAGAATTTTCTGTCCAGACTGATAACAACCCCCTCAAGTATGTGATGACTACTGCAAAACTGGATGCAACAGGTCAGCGGTGGGTGTCTCGGCTGTCAGCATTTAATTTCAACATCCAGTACCGCAGAGGCCAGAATAACACCAATGCTGATGCCCTCTCTCGCCTGTCCACCCAGGATGTTTCGGATGTTCTGCAGATGTGCCCACAGCGGGTGCAAACAAGTGTGTTAGCAGAACTTCCTCCTGCTGTTTTAGGAGAGCCTGAGACCAGTGAACCTCCTATGTCAGAGCCTTACGGGGATGTGGGGACTGAGTCGCTCCCTGCCATGACAACACAAGAGATGCGGGCTGCTCAGAGGGGGGACCCCGTTATTGGTTCAGTCCTTCACTTTAAGAGCCGGGGCCACAAACCCTGTCGCAGGGTGAGACTCAGTGGTGACACGCAAGGAAGACTCCTCTTAAAGGAGTGGAGGAGGTTGGTAATAAAAGATGGAATTCTGTACCGGAACATAGAGGACACTCACAGAGGTGCAGTCCACCAGCTCGTTTTGCCTGAGCAACTTCGAAATTCAGTCAAAACTGCTCTTCATGATGACTCGGGGCATCTGGGATTTGAGAGAACGCTGCAGATGATCAGAGAGCGGTTTTACTGGCCAAGAATGTTCCAGGATGTAAAAACATGGTGCGAGCAATGCGAAAGATGCTGCCTCAGGAAAACACCAACCGCAGGTCTCAGAGCTCCTCTGGTCAGTATTCACAGTAGCGCACCCATGGAGCTTGTGTGTGTGGACTTTTTGACCCTGGAAAAGTCCAAAGGTGGAATAGAGAATGTACTTATTGTAACAGACCACTTTTCCCGATATGCACAGGCCTACCCCACTAAAGACCAAAAAGCTCGCACAGTGGCTAAAGTGCTCTGGAAAAACTTCTTTTGCAGATTTGGTTTCCCATCAAAATTGCATGCAGACCAAGGTCGCAATTTTGAGAGTGCTATTGTGAGAGAGCTGTGCAAATGTGTCGGCATCACCAAAACACACACCACGCCTTACCATCCCCAGGGGAATGGAGTGACCGAGAGGTTCAACAGAACTCTGCTCAATATGCTTGGGACACTTGAGCCGCACCTGAAACCCCACTGGCATGAACATTTAGATGCCATGACACATGCTTATAACTGCACACGGCATGATTCCACAGGCTATACACCTTACTTCCTGATGTTTGGGAGACACCCCAGGCTTCCAGTGGACCTTGTTTTTGGACTCTCTATCAGGGCTGAGGAATGTGGGTACAGTGACTATGTGCAGACCCTCTCTGACTGTCTTTCACAGGCCTACGCCCAGGCTAACAAAACATCTCAACATGCCAAAGGACAGCAGAAGAAGTACTATGACCGAACTGCAAAAAGCCACGCCTTCAGCCCAGGGGATCGAGTGCTGGTCAAGGTCTGTCATATAGAGGGGCGACAAAAGCTTGGGGACAAATGGGAGTGTCACCCGTACATTGTGGTGAAAAAACAGAAGGGCATCCCGGTCTATGTGGTGCGTCCAGAGAATGGAGGAGCAGAACGAGTTGTTCATAGAAACCTTCTCACTCAGTGCATGTTCCTCCCAGTGGAGCAGAATGAGGATCCTGTGGAGGAGCTGCTAGAGACTGACGTAACAACTGGAGACATAGGCACCGAGCCAGGTGTGATGGAGGACAGAGTGCTGGGGGATGTGGAGGACAATGTGGAAAGGGATGTGCAAGACTTGACAGATGGTGAGCATGAACACGACAACATGGTGGACTTCAGCGCAGAACTGATGAACGAGGCAACAGAGACAACAGCAGCTACAAGTGGGGGTCACACTTCTCAAGTTCCTGACTTTCCAAAAAGAAACCCACCTAGGAATAGGCGCCCCCCAAAAAAACTGTGCCTACTACACCAGGCCGCAGGGCCTTTGAAAGACCAAGAAAAGATAAACCGAGGCTGGGAGTTGTGGCAGAGAGTGAAAGCTAGGAGAGAAGCTCTGTCATAATGATCCATTAGAAATAGTTAATTCCTTTGGGTTCAAAATACACAAAATTTTAATGGGACACAATATGGTTTGTTCGGTGGGTGGTCTTTGAAGGGCTAGGGCAGGGGCATTTGTCTGATGGCTGGGACGCCATCAATTAAAGTCGGGGTGGATGTAGGACAGGTGACTCCTGTGACCACAGGGTGGCAGCACTGTCGAGACTAGCCCTTGTGCTCAAATGAGTGGGCCAGATGGGACACCGTAGTTCGGTTGGGGTTTTGCTGGGTTGGCGCCATTTTGTCTTCAGTTTCCTTGTGCATGTTCTGAAGGTAAGATGGGCTGTGCGGCCCCGCAGGTTGTTACAGTTACACATGTTAAAACTGGTAATTTGTAATCTTGTTTCATGACTGTTCATTAAACTGTTTTAAACTTTTAAGTTGAAAAAGAAGTATGAGGCATTTGCACTTAGTTTAGTTTAAATAAAGTTTTGTTAGGAAGCAGCCGTTAGCTAGTTGTCAGGGGGGAGGGGTCCGTGAGCAGGCTGCACGTGACGGCGATGCAGGCAGACATGATTTAATTCCGTGGGATTTAGACGCTGAAAGATATATTATTTTTGTATGATGTCTCTGTAATTATCATTTTGTATTAACCTTTGGTAACCTTATTAATTTATGGTTTTATTCTGATTTATGTTTCTTTTGTTTTAAATTTACAATTTGCAATGTCTAAGTTTACCTGACACGAGTTTCCTTGTGCATGTTCTGAAGCTGCCTGACTGCTGAGTGGATGTCAAGTTCTAATTAAAACAACAGGAGTTTGTGGTTCAGTCACAATCCTGAATCCAGCATCCAGTGTCCTGTGGTTCTCTCTTCGTCACTCCACCACCATACAACATCAATAAAAACACAACGCAGAGGGATGGCGTCGAGGGGCCGGAAGCAGACTTGCTGATGCTGAGGGTTACACTTACAAAAGGTGAAAATTGTCACCACATCAGAATGTAAGCTAGATGAGCTTTTGTGAGTGTTACATGTCAATCATTGTAGGTTATGGGAAGCATTCAAGCATCTTCACTCAGGCCGGGCGGATGGCTGCCTGGAGTGCGGAGTGGGTCTCCCTTGGGGGGTCCTGGCCCGTACCTGGGGTTGGGGCGGGGGGATGCCCGGAACTCCTGGGTGGTGGTGGGGTGCTCGTCTGGGGCTGTGGGCGTCCTTCTCCGGTGGGGCCCTGCGTTGGGTTCTCCCGGCGCGGCGGGGGGGCTGCTCTCCTGGTTGGGCTGGGGCGGCGCCCTCTTTCCCTCCGTGCCTCCCTGCTCTCTGGCTCTGGGGGCCTTGCGGCGGCCCTGCTGGCCCTGGCCTGGGTGGCGGGCTTGGTCGCCCGGGCGGCGGTTGTTCCCTGCCGGTTCCCGTGTGGTGTTGGGGGGAATCCGGCTGCCGCTGCTGGTGCGGTGGGGGTCTTGGGGTGGGGATGGCTGGGCACTCTCCCTCCTTCTTTTCACGTTCCACCATCCATTTTAGAAGAACATAAACACTCACCTGAGCACAGGTGTCAGCTCAACAGACTGAATGACTGAAATATTTCACACTAGTTGGTTTTAAGGCATAAGTATGCGTGTGAACACTATCTGTTTTGTGTACATGTCGACAGGTGGACATTTTTGCAACTAACAGGTGTGTTTATAACATTTGAGTGCGTGTGTGGACAGGCTCCGCCCTTTTTTTTTGTTTTTTTTTTTTACATTTGAACCTTACCATAATGATTAACAACCAGTAAACTTGTTGCTTTATGCTGCTTCATGGTCTTATCCCCCTTCCCCTCCTATTATCACCCCCTACCCCCCCTCTCTCTAACGTCCCTCTTTCTTCTTCCCCTCTTTCCTTTTCCGTCCGGTCCAACACCAAAGATTTTCAGACATGTTTGAAATTAATAAAGTTTGGCCTCAATTACAAAAGGGGTTTATTCAGACATACCTTTGGTTTGTCTGAAGATTAATAACCCCTCTTGTTAAAGTAAAATATGTCCAACCCAAGAGGCCCTCAGCTCTCATCTGTCTGCCTAGCTGTTGGACAGGACAAGTTAGAAAATAGAAAAAGAAAAAAAAGAAGAAAAAAAAAGAGGAACAAGAAAAAAAAAAAAGAAAAAAGAAAAGAAAAAAGAAGGAGAGAAAAAAAAAAAAAAAAAAAAAAAGCAAAAAAAAAAGCATCTTCACTCAGTGAGAAAATGACAAAATACCACATTGACTTGATTTCTTCATATCACAAAGAACACAGGCTTCAGTGACAGATAACTGCTTTGCCATCCCGTCTCTGCTGACGCTCACAGCATCTCCTCATCAGCTCAGTCATCTCCTGCTCCAGCTCCTTCTGAAGAAGACCTAAGACCCGCCTCGCTTCAGTTAGCTGTTGGAATCTGATCTTGTTCTTCACTTCACCTCTTCTCTTCTGGATGAGACGGATCATCTCAGTGAAGATCTCTTCACTCTCCTCCACCTGCTGTTGAAGCAGCTGTGAGATGAGACAGTGTTATGTTCTTCCACAGAGCAGAGAGAACAGATTGTGATCATTGTGACAGAACATCCTCATCACCTCATCATAACTGGAGGAGCAGATGTTCTCCTGCAGGTTCTTGGAGGGTCCCACCAGCTTGTGTTTCTTCAATGCAGCTGCTTTCAAATGAGGCTGAAGGTGTTCCTCCCAGGAAGGAGCAAGGCAGGTCAGACAGGACTTCAGGGCGTGTCGTTTATTCCAGTGCAGATGTCACAGACCACATCTGCTCCGCATCTCTAAGCCAGTGTTTTTCAACCAGTGTGCCGCGGCACACTAGTGTGCCGTGGGAGATGGTCAAGTGTGCCGTGGAAAATTGCCCTCATTAACTGATCTAAAAACATTAACCATCTCCAGGAAATCAGCTCTTTGTTCATCCAAACAGGTCCTGATAAAACACTGAGTAGTTAGGAATATAAAAGATCATAAAATACTTTTTTCTTTGTGTTTAATTGATTCTATTAAAGACATTTTGATAAGAATGACGGCACCGCGATTTACCTGCAGCTATAACTGTTTTCGGAAAAGTCCCGCCCCTTTAACTGTCTCCACCAATCATTCTTGAAGGCTTAATCACATGTCATCAGTCTGACCAATCAGAAGTGTTAAAAGTCTTCACTTCCTTGTTCCAATTTAGCTCATAACTCACTCATTTCCAACAAAAACACCAGCTAAAGCTCGTCTTTAGCGGTGTAGCTTTCCACAGAATCCGGTATCAGACCGTGGAACAAGTGAACAAAACACTGAAGCTCAGAGATGCCAGTCTTTCTGCCGTTTTTCACAGTATTCACACTACATCTCCCATGATGCATTGGCTTAAAGGGACAGCGCCTCAGCGTACAATGAGTCGTCCTTGTTACACGGATTGAAACCACAACGAACATATAGTTTGTATGTAACTTAACTTTTATTACATCTTTCAGAAAAAACATCTACAACTTCCTGCTTTTTCTGCCACAATTATCACAAAAATGCACGTCAGATTGCCGGGGGGGGGGCAGGATTTTTGTCAAGGTTTAAGTGTGCCGTGGCTCAAAAAAGGTTGAAAAACACTGGTCTAAGCAGCTTAAAGTTCCTGTGACCACAGTGGCACATATTAGTCAGAAGTTTAAGACCCACGGGACAGTAGCCAACCTCCCTGGACGATGGAAGAGGAACATTGATGACAAATTGAGGAGACGGATAGTTGGACCTGTATCCAAAGAGCCCAGAGAACGACCTCCAAAGACATTAAAGGTGAACTCCTAGATCAAGGTACATCAGTGTCACCATTCGTGGTTGTTTGAGCCAGAGTGGACTTCATGGGAGACGACCAAGGAGGACACTGAAGTGTCGTCCCCCACTAACCCATCCAGTTCAGACTCTGTGCAGGTCAGTCCAGCTCATCCCACAGACTCTGTCCTCCATGTCTTCATGGACCGTGTTGGAAGAGGAAGGAATGCAGTCCAAACTGCAGCACCTGGCAGATGGAGCCCCCCCTTGAAGATTCTTAGAGGCAGAAACACACATCATGAAAAACAGAAACCTCCTCCAAATATCATTTCCTATCGATGAACAGAGAACAGCAGAGTGTACCTGTCCTCTGGAGCTGGAACAATGTTTGCTGAGGATGGAGCTGAATGTCTGTGTGTAGCGTCTAGACCAAATGTTCAAATCCTGCATCCTCAGTCTGGAAAAGTCGACTGAGAGAATCCAGCAGCTGCAGGTTCATGATGACTGGAAAAGACAAACACATTTATCAAATACTCACATTTCAGGTGTGTCTAAACATTTTTCTGTCACTGATTTCTGCTAAAAAACACAACAAGAATGTTAGAACTACATTAGGTATTTAAAAAAAGCCCCAAAATGTACTTTGAACCTAAAGTGGGATTTTTTGATTCAGGAAAAAACTTTTTTGTAACATGTTACAAATGTAAATTATCAACTTTACAAAGGAAGTTTCTTCAGTCTGAATCTTCTGATCAGTCACCTCAGACTCAGCCGTGTGTTTGATGAGGAGCTCAGCAGACACATCCAAAGATTTCAGGCATCAAACCCTGAAGGAGATATGGCTGGAAATGTGCGTCACTGGCTCCTGAGTGAAACAAACAGGGTTTCAAAAGTCTCTGAACCATATGAAAGGAAATGTTAGAAATGTTTACAGAAAGGTTAGGAATCCAGATGTTCAGCACACATTACCTGGTAGAAAACGGTTCAGGTGGAGGTCGACCCACAGGGACACCTGTAGCGAGACAGCTCCACGCCTCCTCTCTTTAGTGTTCCCGTCTTCACGTAGAGTGGGACGTCCTCGGATGGTGGTTTGGCTGTTCCTTCCAAATCTGTTGGATCCGTTCGTGGTCCAAGGGTGTCCTTCCCATCTGCACCGTGGATGGATGAGTGCTCCAATCAATGCTGCAGTCTCCTCCACTCCCCTGGTCCTCCTCCCACAGTGGAGTGGAGCACCGACTGTCCTTCTAGAAACATGGCCACTTTTCTTTGAGGCCAGCTCAGCCTCCTTGGCACAGCAAAGAGCAGCCACATCTTCTGGATCCCACTCAAAAATGCACGCAGACAGACCCGTAGAGCGGATGAGCCTCTGTCGTGACACCTGCAGCAAATTGCCGCATGAAATGCCAGATGTCCAGGCGCACCTCAAGCTCATCCCACTCTGAAAATGGGGTCTTCACCAGAGACTGGCCGCATCTGCTGCAGCATTCTCTGTCCACGTACATCACTTTTGGGGACAAAAAGAAATGACCACATTTTCTGAGGCGTCCACAAGAAGATGTCTGGTGAGGCGGGAGGCTGAGTGTGAACCAGAGCGGGCTGAGGAGGATGCCACCAAAGCTTTAGCCGCGACACAAGTTCTGCTTTGCCGGTTCTTTCCATCTTTGCAATCCACTGGTGCTGGAAGCGAGGCAGTTGTTCTTTCCAGTGGACTGGAAGCTCCAGCGCTGACTTTGCTGCTGCCACAGATGGAGAGGGACCAGGACAGGCCTCTGAGGAAACAGAAGAATGACTCTTCCAGCTGCTATAGCATAAATGATATATGACAGTGGAGAACAGAGAGAGGATCAAAGAAATGAGACTCTAAACTAGGCTTTTTGGCAAACAAACTGTTTTGTTAAAATGCTTCTAAATGTGTTTTTGATTCAAAAAAACTGTCTCCTATATTACCCAGACTACTACACAGACGCACTTAGCTGTGCTTCACATTGTGCTGCAGCAAGAAGCAGCTCCTCGTCATGGAAGTGTCTAGAGGAAATGAGAAACATATTACTCTAAGAAACACACACAGACAAACTTAATCACCAGCAGTCAAAAGCTGCCTTTGGGCCAAATGTTTGGCTGGAGGTTCTCCTCCTCTGGGAGGAGGCACTACAGGATCTAAAAAAGAGCAAATGGACATTTTTAGCATATTGCTGAATGGATGGATGCACGTGGAATTGCTCTGAGAACAAATAAATATGCATGTATACTCACGGTGCTTAGCTGGTGATGTGAGTTTTTTAATAAGATAAGAAGTAGGGATATTTTTGCCAAGTCCTAAGAGTGCCTTCACAGCTGCAGTCTGCTGGACGCCGGTCCGGATCTGATTGGTCTTTTCCTTTATTGTGGATCTGTAGCGCCTTGCGGCCGTCATCTGCTGCCTCACGCATCACCAGCGACAGGCTCTTGTCATCCAGAAACTGGATCAGTTCAGCACATGCCTCCACATTTGTAGCTGGATCCTCATCGTCAGGGTCATTCAGAATGGCGTCTTTCAATCCCTGTATTCAAAGGTGATCCAACAACTTGGTTTCCCATAGTTCATCTCATCTCCATGGAACAGAAGCGGGGACCAGCGGCTTGTATCAGCTGTTCGTCTGCTCATGGTGTCAACTTCCTCACTAAAGTGGAAAACACACTTCATGGTCTCAGGCGTCTCCTGGGCCCAGAACCTGTTAGCAGGTTGGTAGCTGCACTGCGGTGCTGTGATGCTGGAAGTGGCTGGAGTTTTCTGCTCTGCGTTGTGTTCCAGTGAATAGAAGACCACGCTTGGATGCTGCTGAGTCAATGTCTTTCAATCCTGGTTAACAGAAAACAAAAATTCACAATGCTGTCCAGAGTTTCTTCTGTGTTTTTCCCCCTTAACAATTGAAAAATGCACAAAAAGAAATAAAGAAGAGTTAACTTAAACATCAAAGAAAAATGTCACGAACCTCAACTAGCTCCCACGAAACAGTGCAAATGTGCAAATATAGAGCGACAAAAAATAAATAAAACCACACAAACTACGTAAAATTGACACCACACAATTCCCGACTTTGTGAGTTATGATTGCAACAAACTAACAAACAATTGACAGAAAACTAAAACTAGTTAGGGCGAACACACGCAGATTCACGTCTTACCTCGGACACAGCTTGCAGCAGTCTGAGCGCGCATGCTCATTAGCACCAGCTAGCGTGCTTGTGGTGAGTTCAAGTACCCTCAGACCGATTAATACTCTGGTGCAAACTTACGATGGATTTGGCGGAATTAAACGTATACTAACCTAACACTTGTTACACTGCGTGGCACCTGGACTACCGTGTCAACTTTTAACTTTGATAAATTTCTCCAAATTCAAACAATTCCTCTTTCTCTGACTTCACGCTCAGCCAACAACGCAGCTGGGAGTGATTGCCTCATTTGTTTAGACACTCCCATAATGAATAATAAAGAGGGCGCCCGCAGCTCTGTCCAAACTCTGGGTCCTTACAATATAAAATAAACGTCTAAATGCCAATGAATAAAAAGTTCGGTCTGCAAAAACGGTTTTTTTAAACAAACTTTATTGCATATCTTGCCGTTTTACATATACACAGTTTCAGGCTTCCATTAAAAAACTGTTCTACGCGGGATTCGATCCCCAAACCTCTGTATTCGCAAACCAATGCTTTTATCGCTAGACCATCACATCCACATGCTGATGCTGTGGAATATTTATCAGTAACGACAACGTTGTTACAGGGTGGAACCACTGGGACGAACTGTGTAGCGGAAATGCACTAAATAATACTAATAAGAGCACGTTTAGAAGACAATCTAGCTCCACGTCGGAGCTCTGTTTGTTTACAAAGGACCACATAAAATATTTTTCAATGGTAGTATCATAATTTGTCCAGATCACTGACACGTCATCTGACCAACGGACATTACATAATGTGACCTATACCGGAACTTCTTTTTTGGCGAGTATTTTTGCGCAAGAAGGCGTGGCTATCCAAACTTCAAACGGATTGGTCCCCGAAGAGCGCATGGTCACGTGCTCAACACACCTGCTCATAAATTTGTTTGGGTGCAGGTGCACTGGTTTGGACTCAGTTCATTTTTGATTTGTTTGATGTGTGTTATTATTATTATTTATCTAATTATTTAGTCTTTGTTTAAACATACCAACTTATTCTTTTTATATTTCAGGTGTTTTAGGCTTTTTATGCATTAACTTATCTTAAGTTTTTATATTTTAACTGTTTTTATATTTTAACGTTTGTTAAAAAGTGTTTGTGATGCACAAACATTTTCAATTGTTGAAAACAAAGGCTTCCAGAAAGCAAGAACTTGATGCTGCATTGGTGGATATTTCCTAAGAATTCTCCTAAGAAGGTAATACACTATTAACGTTATTTTATTAGTAGCCATTGCTGATTACGTTAGATTTATAGGTATGTCTGTCAGTTTAAATTAATCATTTTTATTCTTTCCATTTCTTTTTTAGGTGCAATGTTTGATTCACAAACGTGAATTGGCATTTAATGACAGTACATCCTCCATGATGAAACATCTCCGCTCCGTTCATCATTTTGAAACTCCGCAGTTGGCAAACCAAACCTTCAATCCTCCTCATGTCGGTAAGAATAATAATATACATATATAACAAATGGCACATGTTACAGGGGGTTAAACAGATGGCTCAGTGGTACATTTAGAGGCATGTGCAACCTCAGTTCATGAGTTTGATGCTCAACTCGTATGATTTATTTTTTATTTTTTTAAACTTAATATGATGGATGTTTTTCAGTGTCCAGAAAGCAAGAACTTCATTCTGCATTGGTGGATATGATTGTAATGGATGCACACCCATTTTCAATGGTTGGAGAGAAGGGCTTCAAGGTAAAGTGGCTAATGTTATATAGCATTTACATTATTTATGCTTTTGTGTACATAATAAGCTGTATTTTATTTGTCACCATTAGGCTCTTGTCAACCTTTTGGACCACTCCTACATAATTCCTAATAGGAAGGCCTTGAGGACAATGGTGGAGGAAAAGTACAAAGCCTAAAAGGAGAAGGCCTTAGCTGTGGTCAGCAGGACCTCTGCTGTCAGCCTGAGAGCAGACATGTGGACATCAATTAACATGGATGCTTACTTGGCTGTAACATGCCATTTTATCACCGAGGAGGTAGGTATCCCCTGCTTTAATTTATGTATCTCAGTTTGGTTTTGTTCATTCTAGGTGGAGCTGGCCTCTTTGGTCTTGGGGGTTCTTAAGTTTCTCCAAACCCACACTGCAGCTCACTTGACTTAGGCCAAAAATCTCCTCATGGAAGAATGGGGAATTAAAGGAAAGGTGCGTGCCAGTTCAATAAAGTACAAGATCATTCATCAATATGGCCTCCCACTACCTAATGTACACGATTTGTGAACGTGTTGTAATCTTTCTTCCAGGTGACAGGCCTTGTTACAGACTGTGCTCCCAACATGGTTGCATGTGCTTATATACATTACTACTTAGGCACATAATGTGTTTTGCACATATGCTTCATTTGGTGGTGAAAAACCCCTGAACTAGAGGACATCCGAAGTAAGGGGGGTAGGATTGTTGGTCTTGTCAAATCCAGCACCACAGCGAAGGAGAAGCTGTCAGAGATACAGCGACAGCTGGCCAGACCAGAGCACAAATTAATACAAGAGGTGATTACTATTTTTCTTTTAACTAAGATTTTACATTTGTTTGCAGTTATTGTTGTTGTGTTTTCTTCTCTCCTTAAAACGTGCTTGTCGTCTTGTCTGTGGTGGAAATGAGATGGAACAGCACATTTAATGTTAGAAAGGCTGTTTAAGGAGAGGGAGCCACTGGGGGCAGCTCTGGCCACCCTCAATACAGACCTTCCTCCTCTTGTTGGATCTTCTCCAAGGCTGGCGAAATAGTAAGCAAAAAATACAAAACGGGAAGAAGCCCAGCACAGTGGAGAAAATACAGTTTTAAATAAAACATCTATCCCACCCAGTCATTTTAGATAGACCCTGGTTCACAAGCACTCATTCTCACTTTATAGTTGGCATTCACAATGTGACACAAGCACTTCTCACAAATCTTCAAACATTATCTTTATATTTTAATTCCGCACTGAAGTGTTACAAGGGCAACAAGCTTAGTGGAGTAGATGATAAACATCCAGTCCGCCACCAGATGCCGCTGTTCTGTGTGGTTTCAAATCCCCAAATGCTTCATTCATTTTTCTGGCACATTTACATGAAGCCCCATGAGAGCTTCACGGGGCTTCGATTTTCTTCCCTAATTTTTATGCAGTAATTTATCTGGATGGGCTGCACGGTGGTGCAGTGGTTAGCGCTCTTGCCTCACAGCAAGAAGGCCCCTGGTTCAAGTCCCGGCTGGGGGACATGAAAAATACATCAATGGGGGACCTTTCTGTGTGGAGTTTGCATGTTCTCCCCGTGCGTGCGTGGGTTCTCTCCGGGATCTCCGGCTTCCTCCCGCTGTCCAAAAACATGCTTCATAGGTTAATTGGCAACTCTAAATTGTCCATAGGTGTGAATGTGAGAGTGCACGGGTGTGTGATTGTGGACGTTCTACCCTGCGACAGACTGGCGACCTGTCCAGGGCATCCCCTGCCTACGCCCAAGTAGCCGGGATAGGCTAAGACAGCCCCGTGACCCCGAAAGGGACGAAGCGGTACAGGAAATGAATAATTTATCTGAAGTTTTTATATTTTAGCTGTTTTTCTATTTTCACTTTTTTAATGATCACGTTTACATTTCAGACTGTTTGAGAGTGTTTGTCACGCTTGGCAGGGTGTCTGTCTATGCTGACTTCCGGGCCAACAGGAGGTTCTCTCTTAAGGTTTTTTTTAAATCATTCCTCTTTTACTTGTGTTTGTTTTTGTGTATTTTATTAGGAGCTGCTTACTATTTTGTTTAAACTTTTTTGCAATGGTGCATCCTTGTTTGTTTTTTATATACAGCACCTTGAGCTGTTTTCGTAACCCTTGCGCTGTCCTAAGCACTTTAACGTTGGGAGTTGGGTCATCTAGACCCACTAGACAGTGCTCTGAACCTTTTTTCTTCAATGATTTGTGATCTTCACTGGTGTCCATGGATTACATGAAATCTTTCCACCTTTATCCACCTTTGTGATGGTAGGAATAACAGAACAAAGTAAGGGTGGGGTCATCTAAGATTGCACAAGGGTGAACATGAAAGGTGCTATATAAAGAAAAGTATTTTGAATTTTGAAATTCTTTATGCAGTTATGATTTTTCTTGCTGGAGCACAGCTTAAATATGGCTGTATTCTAATTCTGCTTTACTTGTACAAAACCCACTAAATTTTTAGTGGGTTTTGCTCTAAATATTTCCAAAATTTGTTATGGAGTTATAACTTTTCTTGCTAAAGCAGAGGTTAAATGCAGTGAGTTGGAAATCCTGGTGACAGCGCTGTGGTGGATTGCCAGCCCGGATAGCTGCACATCGTCAATCTAGCAGATCCCCCTCCTGCGAGATTGACGACAACGGAGGGCCTGAGCTTACTGTAGTGTTCTTTTCATCCCCAGACCTCTGCTTCTCCACCTTTTTTGGCTGGCCATCTGCAACCCCAAATCTGACACCAGGCGGGTCCCTCGTGGAAAAAAAGAAAGCAGAGGAGCCAAGGTGAGACCGTTCATTTTTTTTTCCAGAACAAGAGCACTTTCATTGTATTTTCATGGGAAATATCATTTTCAATGCAATTTCATAGAAAATTTCATTTTCATTAAATTTTAATTACATATCCAATGCATTTTTATTATAAATTCTATTTTCAATGTATTGTCAATGCAAATTTCATTTTCAATGCATTTTTGGGGTGAATATCTTTTTCATTGCGTTTTAATTGAGAATATCATTTACGTGGCGGTTGCATTAAAAAGCTTATTTGCATTGCTTTTGTGAATCTTATTTGCGTTGCGAATTTTATTTGCTTTGTGTTTGCTGGCAAATTTCATTTGCGTTGAAATGTTTGAATGTGGCTGTAATATAATTCTGCTTTACATCCCAGAATTCCTTGCTGGAAATCCGGCACCTGTTCAGGAAAATGGACTGGACCCCAAGCACACAATGAACTGAACACAGAGGTTACTGGTGTATCACTACGTCCAATCAGGAACCTGAAAGATGGCCGAGCTTGGCGGTTTTGGAAGTGCAGCTCCTTCAATGGGTCAACTTCTACACTACTTCAGGACGATCTTCAACCTGTAAGTTCTCCATTTCTTGGTTTGGCCGCTGTGCCGAAGTTTTCGTCTTTCTCTTTAGTTGACTAAATGTTTTCCTAAACATATTTGGGGCAAAAAAGACTAAATTTTTAGTCTGTTTTGCACTAAATATTTCCAAAATTTGTTATGACTTTTTTTGCTGAAGCAGAGTTTCTAATCTACTCTATTCTATTCAGCCAGTGCATCAAGCCTGGACTGGGACCAGGGAAGTGACTTTTTGGCATCCGATTCGCCGTCCATGATGAGCAGCAGACTACGTGGACGGCAAGAGCGGGAGGACAGAATGGTTTCTGCGGTGAGTCGGAAATCGAAGCTTTTCCCTTTCCCACTCACTCAGGCTCGGGTCGCTCCGTCGTGCGGTTTATCCTCCAAGAGGGGGTGGAACCGGGTGCCCCCCCCAGTGCAGCAGACCTGACCAAGGGCCTGGGAAGTGACTTTTCGGTGTCTGATTCGGCATCCATGATGTGCAGCAGATTTCGTGGACAGCAAGAGCGGAAGGACAGCATCGTTTCAGCGGTTCAACGTCTGGAAGCAAATATCCCCAAATTGCAGCACCTTTCTGGTTGGCGGCGGACTGCCAGAACACGGAGATGGCCGGAGGCTAGATGGGCATACCGCCCAGTCCCACTGCTGCCTACCCAGGCGTTGGAGGCCTGCACGGCGATGGACAAGGGGCGGGCCCACGTCTACAAACGGATGAATGGAGCACTTTCTTGTTGGATCTTCTCCAAGGCTGGCGAAATAGTAAGCAAAAAATACAAAACGGGAAGAAGCCCAGCACAGTGGAGAAAATACAGTTTTAAATAAAACATCTATCCCACCCAGTCATTTTAGATAGACCCTGGTTCACAAGCACTCATTCTCACTTTATAGTTGGCATTCACAATGTGACACAAGCACTTCTCACAAATCTTCAAACATTATCTTTATATTTTAATTCCGCACTGAAGTGTTACAAGGGCAACAAGCTTAGTGGAGTAGATGATAAACATCCAGTCCGCCACCAGATGCCGCTGTTCTGTGTGGTTTCAAATCCCCAAATGCTTCATTCATTTTTCTGGCACATTTACATGAAGCCCCATGAGAGCTTCACGGGGCTTCGATTTTCTTCCCTAATTTTTATGCAGTAATTTATCTGGATGGGCTGCACGGTGGTGCAGTGGTTAGCGCTCTTGCCTCACAGCAAGAAGGCCCCTGGTTCAAGTCCCGGCTGGGGGACATGAAAAATACATCAATGGGGACCTTTCTGTGTGGAGTTTGCATGTTCTCCCCGTGCGTGCGTGGGTTCTCTCCGGGATCTCCGGCTTCCTCCCGCTGTCCAAAAACATGCTTCATAGGTTAATTGGCAACTCTAAATTGTCCATAGGTGTGAATGTGAGAGTGCACGGGTGTGTGATTGTGGACGTTCTACCCTGCGACAGACTGGCGACCTGTCCAGGGCATCCCCTGCCTACGGCCAAGTAGCCGGGATAGGCTAAGGCAGCCCCGTGACCCCGAAAGGGACGAAGCGGTACAGGAAATGAATAATTTATCTGAAGTTTTTATATTTTAGCTGTTTTTCTATTTTCACTTTTTTAATGATCACGTTTACATTTCAGACTGTTTGAGAGTGTTTGTCACGCTTGGCAGGGTGTCTGTCTATGCTGACTTCCGGGCCAACAGGAGGTTCTCTCTTAAGGTTTTTTTTAAATCATTCCTCTTTTACTTGTGTTTGTTTTTGTGTATTTTATTAGGAGCTGCTTACTATTTTGTTTAAACTTTTTTGCAATGGTGCATCCTTGTTTGTTTTTTATATACAGCACCTTGAGCTGTTTTCGTAACCCTTGCGCTGTCCTAAGCACTTTAACGTTGGGAGTTGGGTCATCTAGACCCACTAGACAGAGCTCTGAACCTTTTTTCTTCAATGATTTGTGATCTTCACTGGTGTCCATGGATTACATGAAATCTTTCCACCTTTATCCACCTTTGTGATGGTAGGAATAACAGAACAAAGTAAGGGTGGGGTCATCTAAGATTGCACAAGGGTGAACATGAAAGGTGCTATATAAAGAAAAGTATTTTGAATTTTGAAATTCTTTATGCAGTTATGATTTTTCTTGCTGGAGCACAGCTTAAATATGGCTGTATTCTAATTCTGCTTTACTTGTACAAAACCCACTAAATTTTTAGTGGGTTTTGCTCTAAATATTTCCAAAATTTGTTATGGAGTTATAACTTTTCTTGCTAAAGCAGAGGTTAAATGCAGTGAGTTGGAAATCCTGGTGACAGCGCTGTGGTGGATTGCCAGCCCGGATAGCTGCACATCGTCAATCTAGCAGATCCCCCTCCTGCGAGATTGACGACAACGGAGGGCCTGAGCTTACTGTAGTGTTCTTTTCATCCCCAGACCTCTGCTTCTCCACCTTTTTTGGCTGGCCATCTGCAACCCCAAATCTGACACCAGGCGGGTCCCTCGTGGAAAAAAAGAAAGCAGAGGAGCCAAGGTGAGACCGTTCATTTTTTTTTCCAGAACAAGAGCACTTTCATTGTATTTTCATGGGAAATATCATTTTCAATGCAATTTCATAGAAAATTTCATTTTCATTAAATTTTAATTACATATCCAATGCATTTTTATTATAAATTCTATTTTCAATGTATTGTCAATGCAAATTTCATTTTCAATGCATTTTTGGGGTGAATATCTTTTTCATTGCGTTTTAATTGAGAATATCATTTACGTGGCGGTTGCATTAAAAAGCTTATTTGCATTGCTTTTGTGAATCTTATTTGCGTTGCGAATTTTATTTGCTTTGTGTTTGCTGGCAAATTTCATTTGCGTTGAAATGTTTGAATGTGGCTGTAATATAATTCTGCTTTACATTCCAGAATTCCTTGCTGGAAATCCGGCACCTGTTCAGGAAAATGGACTGGACCCCAAGCACACAATGAACTGAACACAGAGGTTACTGGTGTATCACTACGTCCAATCAGGAACCTGAAAGATGGCCGAGCTTGGCGGTTTTGGAAGTGCAGCTCCTTCAATGGGTCAACTTCTACACTACTTCAGGACGATCTTCAACCTGTAAGTTCTCCATTTCTTGGTTTGGCCGCTGTGCCGAAGTTTTCGTCTTTCTCTTTAGTTGACTAAATGTTTTCCTAAACATATTTGGGGCAAAAAAGACTAAATTTTTAGTCTGTTTTGCACTAAATATTTCCAAAATTTGTTATGACTTTTTTTGCTGAAGCAGAGTTTCTAATCTACTCTATTCTATTCAGCCAGTGCATCAAGCCTGGACTGGGACCAGGGAAGTGACTTTTTGGCATCCGATTCGCCGTCCATGATGAGCAGCAGACTACGTGGACAGCAAGAGCGGGAGGACAGAATGGTTTCTGCGGTGAGTCTGAAATCGAAGCTTTTCCCTTTCCCACTCACTCAGGCTCGGGTCGCTCCGTCGTGCGGTTTATCCTCCAAGAGGGGGTGGAATCGGGTGCCCCCCCCAGTGCAGCAGACCTGACCAAGGGCCTGGGAAGTGACTTTTCGGTGTCTGATTCGGCATCCATGATGTGCAGCAGATTTCGTGGACAGCAAGAGCGGAAGGACAGCATCGTTTCAGCGGTTCAACGTCTGGAAGCAAATATCCCCAAATTGCAGCACCTTTCTGGTTGGCGGCGGACTGCCAGAACACGGAGATGGCCGGAGGCTAGATGGGCATACCGCCCAGTCCCACTGCTGCCTACCCAGGCGTTGGAGGCCTGCACGGCGATGGACAAGGGGCGGGCCCACGTCTACAAACGGATGAATGGAGCACTTTCTTGTTGGATCTTCTCCAAGGCTGGCGAAATAGTAAGCAAAAAATACAAAACGGGAAGAAGCCCAGCACAGTGGAGAAAATACAGTTTTAAATAAAACATCTATCCCACCCAGTCATTTTAGATAGACCCTGGTTCACAAGCACTCATTCTCACTTTATAGTTGGCATTCACAATGTGACACAAGCACTTCTCACAAATCTTCAAACATTATCTTTATATTTTAATTCCGCACTGAAGTGTTACAAGGGCAACAAGCTTAGTGGAGTAGATGATAAACATCCAGTCCGCCACCAGATGCCGCTGTTCTGTGTGGTTTCAAATCCCCAAATGCTTCATTCATTTTTCTGGCACATTTACATGAAGCCCCATGAGAGCTTCACGGGGCTTCGATTTTCTTCCCTAATTTTTATGCAGTAATTTATCTGGATGGGCTGCACGGTGGTGCAGTGGTTAGCGCTCTTGCCTCACAGCAAGAAGGCCCCTGGTTCAAGTCCCGGCTGGGGGACATGAAAAATACATCAATGGGGGACCTTTCTGTGTGGAGTTTGCATGTTCTCCCCGTGCGTGCGTGGGTTCTCTCCGGGATCTCCGGCTTCCTCCCGCTGTCCAAAAACATGCTTCATAGGTTAATTGGCAACTCTAAATTGTCCATAGGTGTGAATGTGAGAGGGTGTGTGATTGTGGACGTTCTACCCTGCGACAGACTGGCGACCTGTCCAGGGCATCCCCTGCCTACGCCCAAGTAGCCGGGATAGGCTAAGACAGCCCCGTGACCCCGAAAGGGACGAAGCGGTACAGGAAATGAATAATTTATCTGAAGTTTTTATATTTTAGCTGTTTTTCTATTTTCACTTTTTTAATGATCACGTTTACATTTCAGACTGTTTGAGAGTGTTTGTCACGCTTGGCAGGGTGTCTGTCTATGCTGACTTCCGGGCCAACAGGAGGTTCTCTCTTAAGGTTTTTTTTAAATCATTCCTCTTTTACTTGTGTTTGTTTTTGTGTATTTTATTAGGAGCTGCTTACTATTTTGTTTAAACTTTTTTGCAATGGTGCATCCTTGTTTGTTTTTTATATACAGCACCTTGAGCTGTTTTCGTAACCCTTGGGCTGTCCTAAGCACTTTAACGTTGGGAGTTGGGTCATCTAGACCCACTAGACAGAGCTCTGAACCTTTTTTCTTCAATGATTTGTGATCTTCACTGGTGTCCATGGATTACATGAAATCTTTCCACCTTTATCCACCTTTGTGATGGTAGGAATAACAGAACAAAGTAAGGGTGGGGTCATCTAAGATTGCACAAGGGTGAACATGAAAGGTGCTATATAAAGAAAAGTATTTTGAATTTTGAAATTCTTTATGCAGTTATGATTTTTCTTGCTGGAGCACAGCTTAAATATGGCTGTATTCTAATTCTGCTTTACTTGTACAAAACCCACTAAATTTTTAGTGGGTTTTGCTCTAAATATTTCCAAAATTTGTTATGGAGTTATAACTTTTCTTGCTAAAGCAGAGGTTAAATGCAGTGAGTTGGAAATCCTGGTGACAGCGCTGTGGTGGATTGCCAGCCCGGATAGCTGCACATCGTCAATCTAGCAGATCCCCCTCCTGCGAGATTGACGACAACGGAGGGCCTGAGCTTACTGTAGTGTTCTTTTCATCCCCAGACCTCTGCTTCTCCACCTTTTTTGGCTGGCCATCTGCAACCCCAAATCTGACACCAGGCGGGTCCCTCGTGGAAAAAAAGAAAGCAGAGGAGCCAAGGTGAGACCGTTCATTTTTTTTTTCCAGAACAAGAGCACTTTCATTGTATTTTCATGGGAAATATCATTTTCAATGCAATTTCATAGAAAATTTCATTTTCATTAAATTTTAATTACATATCCAATGCATTTTTATTATAAATTCTATTTTCAATGTATTGTCAATGCAAATTTCATTTTCAATGCATTTTCGGGGTGAATATCTTTTTCATTGCGTTTTAATTGAGAATATCATTTACGTGGCGGTTGCATTAAAAAGCTTATTTGCATTGCTTTTGTGAATCTTATTTGCGTTGCGAATTTTATTTGCTTTGTGTTTGCTGGCAAATTTCATTTGCGTTGAAATGTTTGAATGTGGCTGTAATATAATTCTGCTTTACATCCCAGAATTCCTTGCTGGAAATCCGGCACCTGTTCAGGAAAATGAACTGGACCCCAAGCACACAATGAACTGAACACAGAGGTTACTGGTGTATCACTACGTCCAATCAGGAACCTGAAAGATGGCCGAGCTTGGCGGTTTTGGAAGTGCAGCTCCTTCAATGGGTCAACTTCTACACTACTTCAGGACGATCTTCAACCTGTAAGTTCTCCATTTCTTGGTTTGGCCGCTGTGCCGAAGTTTTCGTCTTTCTCTTTAGTTGACTAAATGTTTTCCTAAACATATTTGGGGCAAAAAAGACTAAATTTTTAGTCTGTTTTGGACTAAATATTTCCAAAATTTGTTATGACTTTTTTTGCTGAAGCAGAGTTTCTAATCTACTCTATTCTATTCAGCCAGTGCATCAAGCCTGGACTGGGACCAGGGAAGTGACTTTTTGGCATCCGATTCGCCGTCCATGATGAGCAGCAGACTACGTGGACAGCAAGAGCGGGAGGACAGAATGGTTTCTGCGGTGAGTCTGAAATCGAAGCTTTTCCCTTTCCCACTCACTCAGGCTCGGGTCGCTCCGTCGTGCGGTTTATCCTCCAAGAGGGGGTGGAATCGGGTGCCCCCCCCAGTGCAGCAGACCTGACCAAGGGCCTGGGAAGTGACTTTTCGGTGTCTGATTCGGCATCCATGATGTGCAGCAGATTTCGTGGACAGCAAGAGCGGAAGGACAGCATCGTTTCAGCGGTTCAACGTCTGGAAGCAAATATCCCCAAATTGCAGCACCTTTCTGGTTGGCGGCGGACTGCCAGAACACGGAGATGGCCGGAGGCTAGATGGGCATACCGCCCAGTCCCACTGCTGCCTACCCAGGCGTTGGAGGCCTGCACGGCGATGGACAAGGGGCGGGCCCACGTCTACAAACGGATGAATGGAGCACTTTCTTGTTGGATCTTCTCCAAGGCTGGCGAAATAGTAAGCAAAAAATACAAAACGGGAAGAAGCCCAGCACAGTGGAGAAAATACAGTTTTAAATAAAACATCTATCCCACCCAGTCATTTTAGATAGACCCTGGTTCACAAGCACTCATTCTCACTTTATAGTTGGCATTCACAATGTGACACAAGCACTTCTCACAAATCTTCAAACATTATCTTTATATTTTAATTCCGCACTGAAGTGTTACAAGGGCAACAAGCTTAGTGGAGTAGATGATAAACATCCAGTCCGCCACCAGATGCCGCTGTTCTGTGTGGTTTCAAATCCCCAAATGCTTCATTCATTTTTCTGGCACATTTACATGAAGCCCCATGAGAGCTTCACGGGGCTTCGATTTTCTTCCCTAATTTTTATGCAGTAATTTATCTGGATGGGCTGCACGGTGGTGCAGTGGTTAGCGCTCTTGCCTCACAGCAAGAAGGCCCCTGGTTCAAGTCCCGGCTGGGGGACATGAAAAATACATCAATGGGGGACCTTTCTGTGTGGAGTTTGCATGTTCTCCCCGTGCGTGCGTGGGTTCTCTCCGGGATCTCCGGCTTCCTCCCGCTGTCCAAAAACATGCTTCATAGGTTAATTGGCAACTCTAAATTGTCCATAGGTGTGAATGTGAGAGTGCACGGGTGTGTGATTGTGGACGTTCTACCCTGCGACAGACTGGCGACCTCTCCAGGGCATCCCCTGCCTACGCCCAAGTAGCCGGGATAGGCTAAGACAGCCCCGTGACCCCGAAAGGGACGAAGCGGTACAGGAAATGAATAATTTATCTGAAGTTTTTATATTTTAGCTGTTTTTCTATTTTCACTTTTTTAATGATCACGCTTACATTTCAGACTGTTTGAGAGTGTTTGTCACGCTTGGCAGGGTGTCTGTCTATGCTGACTTCCGGGCCAACAGGAGGTTCTCTCTTAAGGTTTTTTTTAAATCATTCCTCTTTTACTTGTGTTTGTTTTTGTGTATTTTATTAGGAGCTGCTTACTATTTTGTTTAAACTTTTTTGCAATGGTGCATCCTTGTTTGTTTTTTATATACAGCACCTTGAGCTGTTTTCGTAACCCTTGGGCTGTCCTAAGCACTTTAACGTTGGGAGTTGGGTCATCTAGACCCACTAGACAGAGCTCTGAACCTTTTTTCTTCAATGATTTGTGATCTTCACTGGTGTCCATGGATT
This sequence comes from Oryzias latipes, assembly GCF_053564925.1. Taxonomy (NCBI): domain Eukaryota; kingdom Metazoa; phylum Chordata; class Actinopteri; order Beloniformes; family Adrianichthyidae; genus Oryzias; species Oryzias latipes. The sequence goes on from NC_136253.1 coordinate 36,967,115, forward strand.
ACATGAAATCTTTCCACCTTTATCCACCTTTGTGATGGTAGGAATAACAGAACAAAGTAAGGGTGGGGTCATCTAAGATTGCACAAGGGTGAACATGAAAGGTGCTATATAAAGAAAAGTATTTTGAATTTTGAAATTCTTTATGCAGTTATGATTTTTCTTGCTGGAGCACAGCTTAAATATGGCTGTATTCTAATTCTGCTTTACTTGTACAAAACCCACTAAATTTTTAGTGGGTTTTGCTCTAAATATTTCCAAAATTTGTTATGGAGTTATAACTTTTCTTGCTAAAGCAGAGGTTAAATGCAGTGAGTTGGAAATCCTGGTGACAGCGCTGTGGTGGATTGCCAGCCCGGATAGCTGCACATCGTCAATCTAGCAGATCCCCCTCCTGCGAGATTGACGACAACGGAGGGCCTGAGCTTACTGTAGTGTTCTTTTCATCCCCAGACCTCTGCTTCTCCACCTTTTTTGGCTGGCCATCTGCAACCCCAAATCTGACACCAGGCGGGTCCCTCGTGGAAAAAAAGAAAGCAGAGGAGCCAAGGTGAGACCGTTCATTTTTTTTTTCCAGAACAAGAGCACTTTCATTGTATTTTCATGGGAAATATCATTTTCAATGCAATTTCATAGAAAATTTCATTTTCATTAAATTTTAATTACATATCCAATGCATTTTTATTATAAATTCTATTTTCAATGTATTGTCAATGCAAATTTCATTTTCAATGCATTTTCGGGGTGAATATCTTTTTCATTGCGTTTTAATTGAGAATATCATTTACGTGGCGGTTGCATTAAAAAGCTTATTTGCATTGCTTTTGTGAATCTTATTTGCGTTGCGAATTTTATTTGCTTTGTGTTTGCTGGCAAATTTCATTTGCGTTGAAATGTTTGAATGTGGCTGTAATATAATTCTGCTTTACATCCCAGAATTCCTTGCTGGAAATCCGGCACCTGTTCAGGAAAATGAACTGGACCCCAAGCACACAATGAACTGAACACAGAGGTTACTGGTGTATCACTACGTCCAATCAGGAACCTGAAAGATGGCCGAGCTTGGCGGTTTTGGAAGTGCAGCTCCTTCAATGGGTCAACTTCTACACTACTTCAGGACGATCTTCAACCTGTAAGTTCTCCATTTCTTGGTTTGGCCGCTGTGCCGAAGTTTTCGTCTTTCTCTTTAGTTGACTAAATGTTTTCCTAAACATATTTGGGGCAAAAAAGACTAAATTTTTAGTCTGTTTTGGACTAAATATTTCCAAAATTTGTTATGACTTTTTTTGCTGAAGCAGAGTTTCTAATCTACTCTATTCTATTCAGCCAGTGCATCAAGCCTGGACTGGGACCAGGGAAGTGACTTTTTGGCATCCGATTCGCCGTCCATGATGAGCAGCAGACTACGTGGACAGCAAGAGCGGGAGGACAGAATGGTTTCTGCGGTGAGTCTGAAATCGAAGCTTTTCCCTTTCCCACTCACTCAGGCTCGGGTCGCTCCGTCGTGCGGTTTATCCTCCAAGAGGGGGTGGAATCGGGTGCCCCCCCCAGTGCAGCAGACCTGACCAAGGGCCTGGGAAGTGACTTTTCGGTGTCTGATTCGGCATCCATGATGTGCAGCAGATTTCGTGGACAGCAAGAGCGGAAGGACAGCATCGTTTCAGCGGTTCAACGTCTGGAAGCAAATATCCCCAAATTGCAGCACCTTTCTGGTTGGCGGCGGACTGCCAGAACACGGAGATGGCCGGAGGCTAGATGGGCATACCGCCCAGTCCCACTGCTGCCTACCCAGGCGTTGGAGGCCTGCACGGCGATGGACAAGGGGCGGGCCCACGTCTACAAACGGATGAATGGAGCACTTTCTTGTTGGATCTTCTCCAAGGCTGGCGAAATAGTAAGCAAAAAATACAAAACGGGAAGAAGCCCAGCACAGTGGAGAAAATACAGTTTTAAATAAAACATCTATCCCACCCAGTCATTTTAGATAGACCCTGGTTCACAAGCACTCATTCTCACTTTATAGTTGGCATTCACAATGTGACACAAGCACTTCTCACAAATCTTCAAACATTATCTTTATATTTTAATTCCGCACTGAAGTGTTACAAGGGCAACAAGCTTAGTGGAGTAGATGATAAACATCCAGTCCGCCACCAGATGCCGCTGTTCTGTGTGGTTTCAAATCCCCAAATGCTTCATTCATTTTTCTGGCACATTTACATGAAGCCCCATGAGAGCTTCACGGGGCTTCGATTTTCTTCCCTAATTTTTATGCAGTAATTTATCTGGATGGGCTGCACGGTGGTGCAGTGGTTAGCGCTCTTGCCTCACAGCAAGAAGGCCCCTGGTTCAAGTCCCGGCTGGGGGACATGAAAAATACATCAATGGGGGACCTTTCTGTGTGGAGTTTGCATGTTCTCCCCGTGCGTGCGTGGGTTCTCTCCGGGATCTCCGGCTTCCTCCCGCTGTCCAAAAACATGCTTCATAGGTTAATTGGCAACTCTAAATTGTCCATAGGTGTGAATGTGAGAGTGCACGGGTGTGTGATTGTGGACGTTCTACCCTGCGACAGACTGGCGACCTCTCCAGGGCATCCCCTGCCTACGCCCAAGTAGCCGGGATAGGCTAAGACAGCCCCGTGACCCCGAAAGGGACGAAGCGGTACAGGAAATGAATAATTTATCTGAAGTTTTTATATTTTAGCTGTTTTTCTATTTTCACTTTTTTAATGATCACGCTTACATTTCAGACTGTTTGAGAGTGTTTGTCACGCTTGGCAGGGTGTCTGTCTATGCTGACTTCCGGGCCAACAGGAGGTTCTCTCTTAAGGTTTTTTTTAAATCATTCCTCTTTTACTTGTGTTTGTTTTTGTGTATTTTATTAGGAGCTGCTTACTATTTTGTTTAAACTTTTTTGCAATGGTGCATCCTTGTTTGTTTTTTATATACAGCACCTTGAGCTGTTTTCGTAACCCTTGGGCTGTCCTAAGCACTTTAACGTTGGGAGTTGGGTCATCTAGACCCACTAGACAGAGCTCTGAACCTTTTTTCTTCAATGATTTGTGATCTTCACTGGTGTCCATGGATTACATGAAATCTTTCCACCTTTATCCACCTTTGTGATGGTAGGAATAACAGAACAAAGTAAGGGTGGGGTCATCTAAGATTGCACAAGGGTGAACATGAAAGGTGCTATATAAAGAAAAGTATTTTGAATTTTGAAATTCTTTATGCAGTTATGATTTTTCTTGCTGGAGCACAGCTTAAATATGGCTGTATTCTAATTCTGCTTTACTTGTACAAAACCCACTAAATTTTTAGTGAGTCTTGCTCTAAATATTTCCAAAATTTGTTATGGAGTTATAACTTTTCTTGCTAAAGCAGAGGTTAAATGCAGTGAGTTGGAAATCCTGGTGACAGCGCTGTGGTGGATTGCCAGCCCGGATAGCTGCACATCGTCAATCTAGCAGATCCCCCTCCTGCGAGATTGACGACAACGGAGGGCCTGAGCTTACTGTAGTGTTCTTTTCATCCCCAGACCTCTGCTTCTCCACCTTTTTTGGCTGGCCATCTGCAACCCCAAATCTGACACCAGGCGGGTCCCTCGTGGAAAAAAAGAAAGCAGAGGAGCCAAGGTGAGACCGTTCATTTTTTTTTCCAGAACAAGAGCACTTTCATTGTATTTTCATGGGAAATATCATTTTCAATGCAATTTCATAGAAAATTTCATTTTCATTAAATTTTAATTACATATCCAATGCATTTTTATTATAAATTCTATTTTCAATTTATTGTCAATGCAAATTTCATTTTCAATGCATTTTCGGGGTGAAAATCTTTTTCAATGCGTTTTAATTTAGAATATCATTTGAGTGGCGTTTGCATTGAAAAGCTTATTTGCATTGCTTTTGTGAATTTTATTTGCGTTGCGAACTTAATTTGCTTTGTGTTTGCTGGCAAATTTAATTTGCGTTGAAATGCTTGAATGTGGCTCTAATCTAATTCTGCTTTACTTCCCAGAATTCCTTGCTGGAAATCCGGCACTTGTTCAGGAAAATGAACTGGACCTCAATTACACAAAGAACAGAACAAAGACGTTACTGGTGTAGCACTACGTCCAGTCAGAATCCTGAAAGATGGCAGAGCAAAGGGGGTTTGGAAGTGCAACGCTTCCCAATGAGTCAATTTCTAAACTACTTCAGGAAGATCTTCAACCTGTAAGTTCTTTATTTCTTGTTTTGGCCGCTGGGCTGATGTTTTCGTTTTTCTCTTTAGTTTACTAAATGTTTTTCTAAAAACATTCGGGGCAAAAAAGACAAATTTTAGAAGGTTCTTCTCTAAGTTTTTCCAAAATTCGTTATGGAATTATGACTTTTTTGCTGAAGCAGAGCTTAAATGTGGCTGTGTTCTAATCTACTCTATTCTATTCTATTCATCCAGTGCATCAAGCCTGGCCTGGGACACGGGAAGTGACTTTTTGGAGTCCGATTCGCCGTCCATGATGAGCAGCAGACTACATGGACAGCAAGAGCACAAAGGAAGCATCATTTCTGAGGTGAGTCGGAAATGGAAGCTTTTCCATTTCCAACTCACTCAAGTTAATCTCATCCGTGGTGCGGTTTATCCTCTGAGGAAGAGGGGGTGGAATCGGGTGCCACCCCCCAGTGCATCAGACCGGGCCAAGGGCCCGGGAAGTGACTTTTCGGCGTCCGATTTGGCGTCCATGATGAGCTGCACATTTCGTGGACGGCAAGAGCGGGAGGACAGCAACGTTCCAGCAGTTCAACATTTGGAAGAATCTATCCCCAACTTGCAGCCCCTTTCTGGTAAGCGGCGGACTGCCAGGACACGAAGATGGCCGCAGGCTAGATGGGCATACCGCCCAGTCCCACTACTGCCTACCCAGGCGTTGGAGGCCTGCACGGCGATGGACAAGGGGCGGGCCCACGTCTACAAACGGATGAATGGAGCACTCCGGGTGAGGCTTGAGATGTCGCCAGAGACTTGTTGTCGGCGGTTTTCGCTCTGTTGGGGTCCCATCTGGGGAGAGGCCGGCGGGGACGTGTAGCCGACTGAGGGGCCTTTGCCGTTGCTGGATCCGACCAGAGTGACGCACCGAAGAGCAGATCAGAAGGGTCGTCATCCTGGAGCAGCTGCCGTATGTAATTTTATCCAACGTACGGATGTCGGTGGAGGAGCACGAGCAAGAGGGAGGCCTCGCTGGTGCCTGGCTTTCCATGCCGTGACTCAATGTCGAATGAGGGGATTCTGCGGTGCTGTCTGGTGGGGATTGACGTGGTGACAGCGCCGTAATGGATTGCCGGTCCGGATTGCTTTACATCCTCAATTTCGCAGATCCCCCTCCTGCGAGATTGACGATGTGCTGGAATCCGGACCGGCAATCCGCCACCGCGCTGGCACTACGTCCTTCCCAACCAGAAAGCTCCACAGAGGCGCCTCGTCCAACGTTGATGCACTGCAGGGCAAGCCAGGAATCAGCAGGGCCCCCCTCTGGCTCGAGCTCCTTCACTAATGTCCCTACGTCGGATGAAAGCACATGCAGCAGCTGCTCCATGATGACGACCCTTCTGATCTGCTCTTCGGTGCGTCTCTCTGGTCGGATCCAGCAAAGGCAAAGGCCTTTCATTCGGTTATACGCTCCCACTGGCCTCACCACGGATGGCACCCCAACAGAGCGGAAGCGCCGACAACAAGTCTCTGGCGACATGTCAAGCCTCACCTGGAGGGCTCCATTCATCCGTTTGTAGACGTGGGCCCGCCTCTAGTCCCTTGCCGTGCAGGATTCCAATGCCTGGGTAGACAGCAGTGGGACCGGGCGGTATGCCCATCCAGCCTCCGGCCTTCTCCGCGTTTTGGAAGTCCGCAGCCAACCAGAAAGGGGCTGCATGTAGGCGATAGAAGCCTCCAAACGTTGCATCGCTGAAACGTTGCTGTCCTCCCGCTCTTGCCGTCCACGAAATCTGCTGCTCATCATGGAGGCCGAATAGGACCCGGAAAATCACTTCTCAGGCCCTTGGCCCGGTCTGATGCACTGGGGGGGGGGCACCCGGATCCAACTCAGAGGCTGGAATGCAAAACGGAGGGGCTGAGCTTGATGTAGTGTCCTTCTCATCCCCAGACCTCTGCTTCTCCACCTTTTTGTGGCTGGCCATCTGTAATCCCAAATCTGACACCAGGTGGGTCCTTCATGGAAATAAAGCAAGCAGAGGAGCCAAGGTGAGAACGTTCATTTTTTTATTCCAGAAAAAGAGCACTTTCATTGTATTTTCAATGCAAATTTCATTTTCAATGCATTTTCGGGGTGAAAATCTTTTTCAATGCGTTTTAATTTAGAATATCATTTGAGTGGCGTTTGCATTGAAAAGCTTATTTGCATTGCTTTTGTGAATCTTATTTGCGTTGCGAATTTAATTTGCTTTGTGTTTGCTGGCAAATTTAATTTGCGTTGAAATGCTTGAATGTGGCTCTAATCTAATTCTGCTTTACTTCCCAGAATTCCTTGCTGGAAATCCGGCACTTGGTCAGGAAAATGAACTGGACCTCAATTACACAAAGAACAGAACAAAGACGTTACTGGTGTAGCACTACGTCCAGTCAGAATCCTGAAAGATGGCAGAGCAAGGGGGGTTTGGAAGTGCAACGCTTCCCAATGAGTCAATTTCTAAACTACTTCAGGAAGATCTTCAATCTGTAAGTTCTTTATTTCTTGTTTTGGCCGCTGGGCTGATGTTTTTGTTTTTCTCTTTAGTTTACTAAATGTTTTTCTAAAAACATTCGGGGCAAAAAAGACACATTTTAGAAGGTTCTTCTCTAAGTTTTTCCAAAATTCGTTATGGAATTATGACTTTTTTGCTGAAGCAGAGCTTAAATGTGGCTGTGTTCTAATCTACTCTATTCTATTCTATTCATCCAGTGCATCAAGCCTGGCCTGGGACACGGGAAGTGACTTTTTGGCGTCCGATTCGCCGTCCATGATGAGCAGCAGACTACATGGACAGCAAGAGCACAAAGGAAGCATCATTTCTGAGGTGAGTCGGAAATGGAGGCTTTTCCATTTCCAACTCACTCAAGTTAATCTCATCCGTGGTGCGGTTTATCCTCTGAGGAAGAGGGGGTGGAATCGGGTGCCACCCCCCAGTGCATCAGACCGGGCCAAGGGCCCGGGAAGTGACTTTTCGGCGTCCGATTTGGCGTCCATGATGAGCTGCACATTTCGTGGACGGCAAGAGCGGGAGGACAGCAACGTTCCAGCAGTTCAACATTTGGAAGAATCTATCCCCAACTTGCAGCCCCTTTCTGGTAAGCGGCGGACTGCCAGGACACGGAGATGGCCGCAGGCCAGATGGGCATACCGCCCAGTCCCACTACTGCCTACCCAGGCGTTGGAGGCCTGCACGGCGATGGACAAGGGGCGGGCCCACGTCTACAAACGGATGAATGGAGCACTCCGGGTGAGGCTTGAGATGTCGCCAGAGACTTGTTGTCGGCGGTTTTCGCTCTGTTGGGGTCCCATCCGGGGAGAGGCCGGCGGGGACGTGTAGCCGACTGAGGGGCCTTTGCCGTTGCTGGATCCGACCAGAGTGACGCACCGAAGAGCAGATCAGAAGGGTCGTCATCCTGGAGCAGCTGCCGTATGTGATTTTATCCAACGTACGGATGTCGGTGGAGGAGCACGAGCAAGAGGGAGGCCTCGCTGGTGCCCGGCTTTCCATGCCGTGACTCATTGTCGAATGAGGGGATTCTGCGGTGCTGTCTGGTGGGGATTGACGTGGTGACAGCGCCGTAATGGATTGCCGGTCCGGATTGCTTTACATCCTCAATTTCGCAGATCCCCCTCCTGCGAGATTGACGATGTGCTGGAATCCGGACCGGCAATCCGCCACCGCGCTGGCACTACGTCCTTCCCAACCAGAAAGCTCCACAGAGGCGCCTCGTCCAACGTTGATGCACTGCAGGGCAAGCCAGGAATCAGCAGGGCCCCCCTCTGGCTCGAGCTCCTTCACTAATGTCCCTACGTCGGATGAAAGCACATGCAGCAGCTGCTCCATGATGACGACCCTTCTGATCTGCTCTTCGGTGCGTCTCTCTGGTCGGATCCAGCAAAGGCAAAGGCCTTTCATTCGGTTATACGCTCCCACTGGCCTCACCATGGATGGCACCCCAACAGAGCGGAAGCGCCGACAACAAGTCTCTGGCGACATGTCAAGCCTCACCTGGAGGGCTCCATTCATCCGTTTGTAGACGTGGGCCCGCCTCTAGTCCCTTGCCGTGCAGGATTCCAATGCCTGGGTAGACAGCAGTGGGACCGGGCGGTATGCCCATCCAGCCTCCGGCTTTCTCCGCGTTTTGGAAGTCCGCAGCCAACCAGAAAGGGGCTGCATGTAGGCGATAGAAGCCTCCAAACGTTGCATCGCTGAAACGTTGCTGTCCTCCCGCTCTTGCCGTCCACGAAATCTGCTGCTCATCATGGAGGCCGAATAGGACCCGGAAAATCACTTCTCAGGCCCTTGGCCCGGTCTGATGCACTGGGGGGGGGGGCACCCGGATCCAACTCAGAGGCTGGAATGCAAAACGGAGGGGCTGAGCTTGATGTAGTGTCCTTCTCATCCCCAGACCTCTGCTTCTCCACCTTTTTGTGGCTGGCCATCTGTAATCCCAAATCAGACACCAGGCGGGTCCTTCATGGAAATAAAGCAAGCAGAGGAGCCAAGGTGAGAACGTTCATTTTTTTATTCCAGAAAAAGAGCACTTTCATTGTATTTTCAATGCAAATTTCATTTTCAATGCATTTTCGGGGTGAAAATCTTTTTCAATGCGTTTTAATTTAGAATATCATTTGAGTGGCGTTTGCATTGAAAAGCTTATTTGCATTGCTTTTGTGAATCTTATTTGCGTTGCGAATTTAATTTGCTTTGTGTTTGCTGGCAAATTTAATTTGCGTTGAAATGCTTGAATGTGGCTCTAATCTAATTCTGCTTTACTTCCCAGAATTCCTTGCTGGAAATCCGGCACTTGGTCAGGAAAATGAACTGGACCTCAATTACACAAAGAACAGAACAAAGACGTTACTGGTGTAGCACTACGTCCAGTCAGAATCCTGAAAGATGGCAGAGCAAGGGGGGTTTGGAAGTGCAACGCTTCCCAATGAGTCAATTTCTAAACTACTTCAGGAAGATCTTCAATCTGTAAGTTCTTTATTTCTTGTTTTGGCCGCTGGGCTGATGTTTTTGTTTTTCTCTTTAGTTTACTAAATGTTTTTCTAAAAACATTCGGGGCAAAAAAGACAAATTTTAGAAGGTTCTTCTCTAAGTTTTTCCAAAATTCGTTATGGAATTATGACTTTTTTGCTGAAGCAGAGCTTAAATGTGGCTGTGTTCTAATCTACTCTATTCTATTCTATTCATCCAGTGCATCAAGCCTGGCCTGGGACACGGGAAGTGACTTTTTGGAGTCCGATTCGCCGTCCATGATGAGCAGCAGACTACATGGACAGCAAGAGCACAAAGGAAGCATCATTTCTGAGGTGAGTCGGAAATGGAAGCTTTTCCATTTCCAACTCACTCAAGTTAATCTCATCCGTGGTGCGGTTTATCCTCTGAGGAAGAGGGGGTGGAATCGGGTGCCACCCCCCAGTGCATCAGACCGGGCCAAGGGCCCGGGAAGTGACTTTTCGGCGTCCGATTTGGCGTCCATGATGAGCTGCACATTTCGTGGAGGGCAAGAGCGGGAGGACAGCAACGTTCCAGCAGTTCAACATTTGGAAGAATCTATCCCCAACTTGCAGCCCCTTTCTGGTAAGCGGCGGACTGCCAGGACACGAAGATGGCCGCAGGCTAGATGGGCATACCGCCCAGTCCCACTACTGCCTACCCAGGCGTTGGAGGCCTGCACGGCGATGGACAAGGGGCGGGCCCACGTCTACAAACGGATGAATGGAGCACTCCGGGTGAGGCTTGAGATGTCGCCAGAGACTTGTTGTCGGCGGTTTTCGCTCTGTTGGGGTCCCATCTGGGGAGAGGCCTGCGGGGACGTGTAGCCGACTGAGGGGCCGTTGCTGGATCCGACCAGAGTGACGCACCGAAGAGCAGATCAGAAGGGTCGTCATCCTGGAGCAGCTGCCGTATGTGATTTTATCCAACGTACGGGTGTCGGTGGAGGAGCACGAGCAAGAGGGAGGCCTCGCTGGTGCCTGGCTTTCCATGCCGTGACTCAATGTCGAATGAGGGGATTCTGCGGTGCTGTCTGGTGGGGATTGACGTGGTGACAGCGCCGTAATGGATTGCCGGTCCGGATTGCTTTACATCCTCAATTTCGCAGATCCCCCTCCTGCGAGATTGACGATGTGCTGGAATCCGGACCGGCAATCCGCCACCGCGCTGGCACTACGTCCTTCCCAACCAGAAAGCTCCACAGAGGCGCCTCGTCCAACGTTGATGCACTGCAGGGCAAGCCAGGAATCAGCAGGGCCCCCCTCTGGCTCGAGCTCCTTCACTAATGTCCCTACGTCGGATGAAAGCACATGCAGCAGCTGCTCCATGATGACGACCCTTCTGATCTGCTCTTCGGTGCGTCTCTCTGGTCGGATCCAGCAAAGGCAAAGACCTTTCATTCGGTTATACGCTCCCACTGGCCTCACCACGGATGGCACCCCAACAGAGCGGAAGCGCCGACAACAAGTCTCTGGCGACATGTCAAGCCTCACCTGGAGGGCTCCATTCATCCGTTTGTAGACGTGGGCCCGCCTCTAGTCCCTTGCCGTGCAGGATTCCAATGCCTGGGTAGACAGCAGTGGGACCGGGCGGTATGCCCATCCAGCCTCCGGCCTTCTCCGCGTTTTGGAAGTCCGCAGCCAACCAGAAAGGGGCTGCATGTAGGCGATAGAAGCCTCCAAACGTTGCATCGCTGAAACGTTGCTGTCCTCCCGCTCTTGCCGTCCACGAAATCTGCTGCTCATCATGGAGGCCGAATAGGACCCGGAAAATCACTTCTCAGGCCCTTGGCCCGGTCTGATGCACTGGGGGGGGGGCACCCGGATCCAACTCAGAGGCTGGAATGCAAAACGGAGGGGCTGAGCTTGATGTAGTGTCCTTCTCATCCCCAGACCTCTGCTTCTCCACCTTTTTGTGGCTGGCCATCTGTAATCCCAAATCTGACACCAGGTGGGTCCTTCATGGAAATAAAGCAAGCAGAGGAGCCAAGGTGAGAACGTTCATTTTTTTATTCCAGAAAAAGAGCACTTTCATTGTATTTTCAATGCAAATTTCATTTTCAATGCATTTTCGGGGTGAAAATCTTTTTCAATGCGTTTTAATTTAGAATATCATTTGAGTGGCGTTTGCATTGAAAAGCTTATTTGCATTGCTTTTGTGAATCTTATTTGCGTTGCGAATTTAATTTGCTTTGTGTTTGCTGGCAAATTTAATTTGCGTTGAAATGCTTGAATGTGGCTCTAATCTAATTCTGCTTTACTTCCCAGAATTCCTTGCTGGAAATCCGGCACTTGGTCAGGAAAATGAACTGGACCTCAATTACACAAAGAACAAAACAAAGACGTTACTGGTGTAGCACTACGTCCAGTCAGAATCCTGAAAGATGGCAGAGCAAGGGGGGTTTGGAAGTGCAACGCTTCCCAATGAGTCAATTTCTAAACTACTTCAGGAAGATCTTCAATCTGTAAGTTCTTTATTTCTTGTTTTGGCCGCTGGGCTGATGTTTTTGTTTTTCTCTTTAGTTTACTAAATGTTTTTCTAAAAACATTCGGGGCAAAAAAGACAAATTTTAGAAGGTTCTTCTCTAAGTTTTTCCAAAATTCGTTATGGAATTATGACTTTTTTGCTGAAGCAGAGCTTAAATGTGGCTGTGTTCTAATCTACTCTATTCTATTCTATTCATCCAGTGCATCAAGCCTGGCCTGGGACACGGGAAGTGACTTTTTGGAGTCCGATTCGCCGTCCATGATGAGCAGCAGACTACATGGACAGCAAGAGCACAAAGGAAGCATCATTTCTGAGGTGAGTCGGAAATGGAAGCTTTTCCATTTCCAACTCACTCAAGTTAATCTCATCCGTGGTGCGGTTTATCCTCTGAGGAAGAGGGGGTGGAATCGGGTGCCACCCCCCCAGTGCATCAGACCGGGCCAAGGGCCCGGGAAGTGACTTTTCGGCGTCCGATTTGGCGTCCATGATGAGCTGCACATTTCGTGGACGGCAAGAGCGGGAGGACAGCAACGTTCCAGCAGTTCAACATTTGGAAGAATCTATCCCCAACTTGCAGCCCCTTTCTGGTAAGCGGCGGACTGCCAGGACACGGAGATGGCCGCAGGCTAGATGGGCATACCGCCCAGTCCCACTACTGCCTACCCAGGCGTGCGGAGGCCTGCACGGCGATGGACAAGGGGCGGGCCCACGTCTACAAACGGATGAATGGAGCACTCCGGGTGAGGCTTGAGATGTCGCCAGAGACTTGTTGTCGGCGGTTTTCGCTCTGTTGGGGTCCCATCCGGGGAGAGGCCGGCGGGGACGTGTAGCCGACTGAGGGGCCTTTGCCGTTGCTGGATCCGACCAGAGTGACGCACCGAAGAGCAGATCAAAAGGGTCGTCATCCTGGAGCAGCTGCCGTATGTGATTTTATCCAACGTACGGATGTCGGTGGAGGAGCACGAGCAAGAGGGAGGCCTCGCTGGTGCCGGGCTTTCCATGCCGTGACTCTATGTCGAATGAGGGGATTCTGCGGTGCTGTCTGGTGGGGATTGACGTGGTGACAGCGCCGTAATGGATTGCCGGTCCGGATTGCTTTACATCCTCAATTTCGCAGATCCCCCTCCTGCGAGATTGACGATGTGCTGGAATCCGGACCGGCAATCCGCCACCGCGCTGGCACTACGTCCTTCCCAACCAGAAAGCTCCACAGAGGCGCCTCGTCCAACGTGGATGCACTGCAGGGCAAGCCAGGAATCAGCAGGGCCCCCCTCTGGCTCGAGCTCCTTCACTAATGTCCCTACGTCGGATGAAAGCACATGCAGCAGCTGCTCCATGATGACGACCCTTCTGATCTGCTCTTCGGTGCGTCTCTCTGGTCGGATCCAGCAAAGGCAAAGGCCTTTCATTCGGTTATACGCTCCCACTGGCCTCACCACGGATGGCACCCCAACAGAGCGGAAGCGCCGACAACAAGTCTCTGGGGACATGTCAAGCCTCACCTGGAGGGCTCCATTCATCCGTTTGTAGACGTGGGCCCGCCTCTAGTCCCTTGCCGTGCAGGATTCCAATGCCTGGGTAGACAGCAGTGGGACCGGGCGGTATGCCCATCCAGCCTCCGGCCTTCTCCGCGTTTTGGAAGTCCGCAGCCAACCAGAAAGGGGCTGCATGTAGGCGATAGAAGCCTCCAAACGTTGCATCGCTGAAACGTTGCTGTCCTCCCGCTCTTGCCGTCCACGAAATCTGCTGCTCATCATGGAGGCCGAATAGGACCCGGAAAATCACTTCTCAGGCCCTTGGCCCGGTCTGATGCACTGGGGGGGGGGGCACCCGGATCCAACTCAGAGGCTGGAATGCAAAACGGAGGGGCTGAGCTTGATGTAGTGTCCTTCTCATCCCCAGACCTCTGCTTCTCCACCTTTTTGTGGCTGGCCATCTGTAATCCCAAATCTGACACCAGGCGGGTCCTTCATGGAAATAAAGCAAGCAGAGGAGCCAAGGTGAGAACGTTCATTTTTTTATTCCAGAAAAAGAGCACTTTCATTGTATTTTCAATGCAAATTTCATTTTCAATGCATTTTCGGGGTGAAAATCTTTTTCAATGCGTTTTAATTTAGAATATCATTTGAGTGGCGTTTGCATTGAAAAGCTTATTTGCATTGCTTTTGTGAATCTTATTTGCGTTGCGAATTTAATTTGCTTTGTGTTTGCTGGCAAATTTAATTTGCGTTGAAATGCTTGAATGTGGCTCTAATCTAATTCTGCTTTACTTCCCAGAATTCCTTGCTGGAAATCCGGCACTTGTTCAGGAAAATGAACTGGACCTCAATTACACAAAGAACAGAACAAAGACGTTACTGGTGTAGCACTACGTCCAGTCAGAATCCTGAAAGATGGCAGAGCAAAGGGGGTTTGGAAGTGCAACGCTTCCCAATGAGTCAATTTCTAAACTACTTCAGGAAGATCTTCAACCTGTAAGTTCTTTATTTCTTGTTTTGGCCGCTGGGCTGATGTTTTCGTTTTTCTCTTTAGTTTACTAAATGTTTTTCTAAAAACATTCGGGGCAAAAAAGACAAATTTTAGAAGGTTCTTCTCTAAGTTTTTCCAAAATTCGTTATGGAATTATGACTTTTTTGCTGAAGCAGAGCTTAAATGTGGCTGTGTTCTAATCTACTCTATTCTATTCTATTCATCCAGTGCATCAAGCCTGGCCTGGGACACGGGAAGTGACTTTTTGGAGTCCGATTCGCCGTCCATGATGAGCAGCAGACTACATGGACAGCAAGAGCACAAAGGAAGCATCATTTCTGAGGTGAGTCGGAAATGGAAGCTTTTCCATTTCCAACTCACTCAAGTTAATCTCATCCGTGGTGCGGTTTATCCTCTGAGGAAGAGGGGGTGGAATCGGGTGCCACCCCCCAGTGCATCAGACCGGGCCAAGGGCCCGGGAAGTGACTTTTCGGCGTCCGATTTGGCGTCCATGATGAGCTGCACATTTCGTGGACGGCAAGAGCGGGAGGACAGCAACGTTCCAGCAGTTCAACATTTGGAAGAATCTATCCCCAACTTGCAGCCCCTTTCTGGTAAGCGGCGGACTGCCAGGACACGGAGATGGCCGCAGGCTAGATGGGCATACCGCCCAGTCCCACTACTGCCTACCCAGGCGTTGGAAGCCTGCACGGCGATGGACAAGGGGCGGGCCCACGTCTACAAACGGATGAATGGAGCACTCCGGGTGAGGCTTGAGATGTCGCCAGAGACTTGTTGTCGGCGGTTTTCGCTCTGTTGGGGTCCCATCCGGGGAGAGGCCGGCGGGGACGTGTAGCCGACTGAGGGGCCTTTGCCGTTGCTGGATCCGACCAGAGTGACGCACCGAAGAGCAGATCAGAAGGGTCGTCATCCTGGAGCAGCTGCCGTATGTGATTTTATCCAACGTACGGATGTCGGTGGAGGAGCACGAGCAAGAGGGAGGCCTCGCTGGTGCCCGGCTTTCCATGCCGTGACTCAATGTCGAATGAGGGGATTCTGCGGTGCTGTCTGGTGGGGATTGACGTGGTGACAGCGCCGTAATGGATTGCCGGTCCGGATTGCTTTACATCCTCAATTTCGCAGATCCCCCTCCTGCGAGATTGACGATGTGCTGGAATCCGGACCGGCAATCCGCCACCGCGCTGGCACTACGTCCTTCCCAACCAGAAAGCTCCACAGAGGCGCCTCGTCCAACGTTGATGCACTGCAGGGCAAGCCAGGAATCAGCAGGGCCCCCCTCTGGCTCGAGCTCCTTCACTAATGTCCTTACGTCGGATGAAAGCACATGCAGCAGCTGCTCCATGATGACGACCCTTCTGATCTGCTCTTCGGTGCGTCTCTCTGGTCGGATCCAGCAAAGGCAAAGGCCTTTCATTCGGTTATACGCTCCCACTGGCCTCACCACGGATGGCACCCCAACAGAGCGGAAGCGCCGACAACAAGTCTCTGGCGACATGTCAAGCCTCACCTGGAGGGCTCCATTCATCCGTTTGTAGACGTGGGCCCGCCTCTAGTCCCTTGCCGTGCAGGATTCCAATGCCTGGGTAGACAGCAGTGGGACCGGGCGGTATGCCCATCCAGCCTCCGGCCTTCTCCGCGTTTTGGAAGTCCGCAGCCAACCAGAAAGGGGCTGCATGTAGGCGATAAAAGCCTCCAAACGTTGCATCGCTGAAACGTTGCTGTCCTCCCGCTCTTGCCGTCCACGAAATCTGCTGCTCATCATGGAGGCCGAATAGGACCCGGAAAATCACTTCTCAGGCCCTTGGCCCGGTCTGATGCACTGGGGGGGGGCACCCGGATCCAACTCAGAGGCTGGAATGCAAAACGGAGGGGCTGAGCTTGATGTAGTGTCCTTCTCATCCCCAGACCTCTGCTTCTCCACCTTTTTGTGGCTGGCCATCTGTAATCCCAAATCTGACACCAGGCGGGTCCTTCATGGAAATAAAGCAAGCAGAGGAGCCAAGGTGAGAACGTTCATTTTTTTATTCCAGAAAAAGAGCACTTTCATTGTATTTTCAATGCAAATTTCATTTTCAATGCATTTTCGGGGTGAAAATCTTTTTCAATGCGTTTTAATTTAGAATATCATTTGAGTGGCGTTTGCATTGAAAAGCTTATTTGCATTGCTTTTGTGAATCTTATTTGCGTTGCGAA
The DNA here is from genome assembly GCF_053564925.1 of Oryzias latipes. Classification (NCBI taxonomy): domain Eukaryota; kingdom Metazoa; phylum Chordata; class Actinopteri; order Beloniformes; family Adrianichthyidae; genus Oryzias; species Oryzias latipes. The sequence continues at coordinate 36,983,511 of NC_136253.1, forward strand.
TTTAATTTGCTTTGTGTTTGCTGGCAAATTTAATTTGCGTTGAAATGCTTGAATGTGGCTCTAATCTAATTCTGCTTTACTTCCCAGAATTCCTTGCTGGAAATCCGGCACTTGTTCAGGAAAATGAACTGGACCTCAATTACACAAAGAACAGAACAAAGACGTTACTGGTGTAGCACTACGTCCAGTCAGAATCCTGAAAGATGGCAGAGCAAAGGGGGTTTGGAAGTGCAACGCTTCCCAATGAGTCAATTTCTAAACTACTTCAGGAAGATCTTCAACCTGTAAGTTCTTTATTTCTTGTTTTGGCCGCTGGGCTGATGTTTTCGTTTTTCTCTTTAGTTTACTAAATGTTTTTCTAAAAACATTCGGGGCAAAAAAGACAAATTTTAGAAGGTTCTTCTCTAAGTTTTTCCAAAATTCGTTATGGAATTATGACTTTTTTGCTGAAGCAGAGCTTAAATGTGGCTGTGTTCTAATCTACTCTATTCTATTCTATTCATCCAGTGCATCAAGCCTGGCCTGGGACACGGGAAGTGACTTTTTGGAGTCCGATTCGCCGTCCATGATGAGCAGCAGACTACATGGACAGCAAGAGCACAAAGGAAGCATCATTTCTGAGGTGAGTCGGAAATGGAAGCTTTTCCATTTCCAACTCACTCAAGTTAATCTCATCCGTGGTGCGGTTTATCCTCTGAGGAAGAGGGGGTGGAATCGGGTGCCACCCCCCAGTGCATCAGACCGGGCCAAGGGCCCGGGAAGTGACTTTTCGGCGTCCGATTTGGCGTCCATGATGAGCTGCACATTTCGTGGACGGCAAGAGCGGGAGGACAGCAACGTTCTAGCAGTTCAACATTTGGAAGAATCTATCCCCAACTTGCAGCCCCTTTCTGGTAAGCGGCGGACTGCCAGGACACGGAGATGGCCGCAGGCTAGATGGGCATACCGCCCAGTCCCACTACTGCCTACCCAGGCGTTGGAAGCCTGCACGGCGATGGACAAGGGGCGGGCCCACGTCTACAAACGGATGAATGGAGCACTCCGGGTGAGGCTTGAGATGTCGCCAGAGACTTGTTGTCGGCGGTTTTCGCTCTGTTGGGGTCCCATCCGGGGAGAGGCCGGCGGGGACGTGTAGCCGACTGAGGGGCCTTTGCCGTTGCTGGATCCGACCAGAGTGACGCACCGAAGAGCAGATCAGAAGGGTCGTCATCCTGGAGCAGCTGCCGTATGTGATTTTATCCAACGTATGGATGTCGGTGGAGGAGCACGAGCAAGAGGGAGGCCTCGCTGGTGCCCGGCTTTCCATGCCGTGACTCAATGTCGAATGAGGGGATTCTGCGGTGCTGTCTGGTGGGGATTGACGTGGTGACAGCGCCGTAATGGATTGCCGGTCCGGATTGCTTTACATCCTCAATTTCGCAGATCCCCCTCCTGCGAGATTGACGATGTGCTGGAATCCCGACCGGCAATCCGCCACCGCGCTGGCACTACGTCCTTCCCAACCAGAAAGCTCCACAGAGGCGCCTCGTCCAACGTTGATGCACTGCAGGGCAAGCCAGGAATCAGCAGGGCCCCCCTCTGGCTCGAGCTCCTTCACTAATGTCCCTACGTCGGATGAATGCACATGCAGCAGCTGCTCCATGATGACGACCCTTCTGATCTGCTCTTCGGTGCGTCTCTCTGGTCGGATCCAGCAAAGGCAAAGGCCTTTCATTCGGTTATACGCTCCCACTGGCCTCACCACGGATGGCACCCCAACAGAGCGGAAGCGCCGACAACAAGTCTCTGGCGACATGTCAAGCCTCACCTGGAGGGCTCCATTCATCCGTTTGTAGACGTGGGCCCGCCTCTAGTCCCTTGCCGTGCAGGATTCCAATGCCTGGGTAGACAGCAGTGGGACCGGGCGGTATGCCCATCCAGCCTCCGGCCTTCTCCGCGTTTTGGAAGTCCGCAGCCAACCAGAAAGGGGCTGCATGTAGGCGATAGAAGCCTCCAAACGTTGCATCGCTGAAACGTTGCTGTCCTCCCGCTCTTGCCGTCCACGAAATCTGCTGCTCATCATGGAGGCCGAATAGGACCCGGAAAATCACTTCTCAGGCCCTTGGCCCGGTCTGATGCACTGGGGGGGGGGCACCCGGATCCAACTCAGAGGCTGGAATGCAAAACGGAGGGGCTAAGCTTGATGTAGTGTCCTTCTCATCCCCAGACCTCTGCTTCTCCACCTTTTTGTGGCTGGCCATCTGTAATCCCAAATCTGACACCAGGCGGGTCCTTCATGGAAATAAAGCAAGCAGAGGAGCCAAGGTGAGAACGTTCATTTTTTTATTCCAGAAAAAGAGCACTTTCATTGTATTTTCAATGCAAATTTCATTTTCAATGCATTTTCGGGGTGAAAATCTTTTTCAATGCGTTTTAATTTAGAATATCATTTGAGTGGCGTTTGCATTGAAAAGCTTATTTGCATTGCTTTTGTGAATCTTATTTGCGTTGCGAATTTAATTTGCTTTGTGTTTGCTGGCAAATTTAATTTGCGTTGAAATGCTTGAATGTGGCTCTAATCTAATTCTGCTTTACTTCCCAGAATTCCTTGCTGGAAATCCGGCACTTGTTCAGGAAAATGAACTGGACCTCAATTACACAAAGAACAGAACAAAGACGTTACTGGTGTAGCACTACGTCCAGTCAGAATCCTCTTTTTCTGGAATAAAAAAATGAACGTTCTCACCTTGGCTCCTCTGCTTGCTTTATTTCCATGAAGGACCCGCCTGGTGTCAGATTTGGGATTACAGATGGCCAGCCACAAAAAGGTGGAGAAGCAGAGGTCTGGGGATGAGAAGGACACTACATCAAGCTCAGCCCCTCCGTTTTGCATTCCAGCCTCTGAGTTGGATCCGGGTGCCCCCCCCCCAGTGCATCAGACCGGGCCAAGGGCCTGAGAAGTGATTTTCCGGGTCCTATTCGGCCTCCATGATGAGCAGCAGATTTCGTGGACGGCAAGAGCGGGAGGACAGCAACGTTTCAGCGATGCAACGTTTGGAGGCTTCTATCGCCTACATGCAGCCCCTTTCTGGTTGGCTGCGGACTTCCAAAACGCGGAGAAGGCCGGAGGCTGGATGGGCATACCGCCCGTTCCCACTGCTGTCTACCCAGGCATTGGAATCCTGCACGGCAAGGGACTAGAGGCGGGCCCACGTCTACAAACGGATGAATGGAGCCCTCCAGGTGAGGCTTGACATGTCGCCAGAGACTTGTTGTCGGCGCTTCCGCTCTGTTGGGGTGCCATCCGTGGTGAGGCCAGTGGGAGCGTATAACCGAATGAAAGGCCTTTGCCTTTGCTGGATCCGACCAGAGAGACGCACCGAAGAGCAGATCAGAAGGGTCGTCATCATGGAGCAGCTGCTGCATGTCCTTTCATCCGACGTAGGGACATTAGTGAAGGAGCTCGAGCCAGAGGGGGGCCCTGCTGATTCCTGGCTTGCCCTGCAGTGCATCAACGTTGGACGAGGCGCCTCTGTGGAGCTTTCTGGTTGGGAAGGACGTAGTGCCAGCGCGGTGGCGGATTGCCGGTCCGGATTCCAGCACATCGTCAATTTCGCAGGAGGGGGATCTGCGAAATTGAGGATGTAAAGGAATCCGGACCGGCAATCCATTACGGCGCTGTCACCACGTCAATCCCCACCAGACAGCACTGCAGAATCCCCTCATTCGACATTGAGTCACGGCATGGAAAGCCGGGCACCAGCGAGGCCTCCCTCTTGCTCGTGCTCCTCCACCGACATCCGTACGTTGGATAAAATCACATACGGCAGCTGCTCCAGGATGACGACCCTTCTGATCTGCTCTTCGGTGCGTCACTCTGGTCGGATCCAGCAACGGCAAAGGCCCCTCAGTCGGCTACACGTCCCCACCGGCCTCTCCCCGGATGGGACCCCAACAGAGCGAAAACCGCCGACAACAAGTCTCTGGCGACATCTCAAGCCTCACCCGGAGTGCTCCAGTCATCCGTTTGTAGACGTGGGCCCGCCCCTTGTCCATCGCCGTGCAGGCCTCCAACGCCTGGGTAGGCAGTAGTGGGACTGGGCGGTATGCCCATCTAGCCTGCGGCCATCTCCGTGTCCTGGCAGTCCGCCGCTTACCAGAAAGGGGCTGCAAGTTGGGGATAGATTCTTCCAAATGTTGAACTGCTGGAACGTTGCTGTCCTCCCGCTCTTGACGTCCACGAAATGTGCAGCTCATCATGGACGCCAAATCGGACGCCGAAAAGTCACTTCCCGGGCCCTTGGCCCGGTCTGATGCACTGGGGGGTGGCACCCGATTCCACCCCCTCTTCCTCAGAGGATAAACCGCACCACGGATGAGATTAACTTGAGTGAGTTGGAAATGGAAAAGCTTCCATTTCCGACTCACCTCAGAAATGATGCTTCCTTTGTGCTCTTGCTGTCCATGTAGTCTGCTGCTCATCATGGACGGCGAATCGGACTCCAAAAAGTCACTTCCCGTGTCCCAGGCCAGGCTTGATGCACTGGATGAATAGAATAGAATAGAGTAGATTAGAACACAGCCACATTTAAGCTCTGCTTCAGCAAAAAAGTCATAATTCCATAACGAATTTTGGAAAAACTTAGAGAAGAACCTTCTAAAATTTGTCTTTTTTGCCCCGAATGTTTTTAGAAAAACATTTAGTAAACTAAAGAGAAAAACGAAAACATCAGCCCAGCGGCCAAAACAAGAAATAAAGAACTTACAGGTTGAAGATCTTCCTGAAGTAGTTTAGAAATTGACTCATTGGGAAGCGTTGCACTTCCAAACCCCCTTTGCTCTGCCATCTTTCAGGATTCTGACTGGACGTAGTGCTACACCAGTAACGTCTTTGTTCTGTTCTTTGTGTAATTGAGGTCCAGTTCATTTTCCTGAACAAGTGCCGGATTTCCAGCAAGGAATTCTGGGAAGTAAAGCAGAATTAGATTAGAGCCACATTCAAGCATTTCAACGCAAATTAAATTTGCCAGCAAACACAAAGCAAATTAAATTCGCAACGCAAATAAGATTCACAAAAGCAATGCAAATAAGCTTTTCAATGCAAACGCCACTCAAATGATATTCTAAATTAAAACGCATTGAAAAAGATTTTCACCCCGAAAATGCATTGAAAATGAAATTTGCATTGAAAATACAATGAAAGTGCTCTTTTTCTGGAATAAAAAAATGAACGTTCTCACCTTGGCTCCTCTGCTTGCTTTATTTCCATGAAGGACCCGCCTGGTGTCAGATTTGGGATTACAGATGGCCAGCCACAAAAAGGTGGAGAAGCAGAGGTCTGGGGATGAGAAGGACACTACATCACGCTCAGCCCCTCCGTTTTGCATTCCAGCCTCTGAGTTGGATCCGGGTGCCCCCCCCCCCAGTGCATCAGACCGGGCCAAGGGCCTGAGAAGTGATTTTCCGGGTCCTATTCGGCCTCCATGATGAGCAGCAGATTTCGTGGACGGCAAGAGCGGGAGGACAGCAACGTTTCAGCGATGCAACGTTTGGAGGCTTCTATCGCCTACATGCAGCCCCTTTCTGGTTGGCTGCGGACTTCCAAAACGCGGAGAAGGCCGGAGGCTGGATGTGCATACCGCCCGGTCCCACTGCTGTCTACCCAGGCATTGGAATCCTGCACGGCAAGGGACTAGAGGCGGGCCCACGTCTACAAACGGATGAATGGAGCCCTCCAGGTGAGGCTTGACATGTCGCCAGAGACTTGTTGTCGGCGCTTCCGCTCTGTTGGGGTGCCATCCGTGGTGAGGCCAGTGGGAGCGTATAACCGAATGAAAGGCCTTTGCCTTTGCTGGATCCGACCAGAGAGACGCACCGAAGAGCAGATCAGAAGGGTCGTCATCATGGAGCAGCTGCTGCATGTGCTTTCATCTGACGTAGGGACATTAGTGAAGGAGCTCGAGCCAGAGGGGGGCCCTGCTGATTCCTGGCTTGCCCTGCAGTGCATCAACGTTGGACGAGGCGCCTCTGTGGAGCTTTCTGGTTGGGAAGGACGTAGTGCCAGCGCGGTGGCGGATTGCCGGTCCGGATTCCAGCACATCGTCAATCTCGCAGGAGGGGGATCTGCGAAATTGAGGATGTAAAGCAATCCGGACCGGCAATCCATTACGGCGCTGTCACCACGTCAATCCCCACCAGACAGCACCGCAGAATCCCCTCATTCGACATTGAGTCACGGCATGGAAAGCCGGGCACCAGCGAGGCCTCCCTCTTGCTCGTGCTCCTCCACCGACATCCATACGTTGGATAAAATCACATACGGCAGCTGCTCCAGGATGACGACCCTTCTGATCTGCTCTTCGGTGCGTCACTCTGGTCGGATCCAGCAACGGCAAAGGCCCCTCAGTCGGCTACACATCCCCGCCGGCCTCTCCCCGGATGGGACCCCAACAGAGCGAAAACCGCCGACAACAAGTCTCTGGCGACATCTCAAGCCTCACCCGGAGTGCTCCATTCATCCGTTTGTAGACGTGGGCCCGCCCCTTGTCCATCGCCGTGCAGGCCTCCAACGCCTGGGTAGGCAGTAGTGGGCCTGGGCGGTATGCCCATCTAGCCTGCGGCCATCTCCGTGTCCTGGCAGTCCGCCGCTTACCAGAAAGGGGCTGCAAGTTGGGGATAGATTCTTCCAAATGTTGAACTGCTGGAACGTTGCTGTCCTCCCGCTCTTGCCGTCCACGAAATGTGCAGCTCATCATGGACGCCAAATCGGACGCCGAAAAGTCACTTCCCGGGCCCTTGGCCCGGTCTGATGCACTGGGGGGTGGCACCCGATTCCACCCCCTCTTCCTCAGAGGATAAACCGCACCACGGATGAGATTAACTTGAGTGAGTTGGAAATGGAAAAGCTTCCATTTCCGACTCACCTCAGAAATGATGCTTCCTTTGTGCTCTTGCTGTCCATGTAGTCTGCTGCTCATCATGGACGGCGAATCGGACTCCAAAAAGTCACTTCCCGTGTCCCAGGCCAGGCTTGATGCACTGGATGAATAGAATAGAATAGAATAGAGTAGATTAGAACACAGCCACATTTAAGCTCTGCTTCAGCAAAAAAGTCATAATTCCATAACGAATTTTGGAAAAACTTAGAGAAGAACCTTCTAAAATTTGTCTTTTTTGCCCCGAATGTTTTTAGAAAAACATTTAGTAAACTAAAGAGAAAAACGAAAACATCAGCCCAGCGGCCAAAACAAGAAATAAAGAACTTACAGGTTGAAGATCTTCCTGAAGTAGTTTAGAAATTGACTCATTGGGAAGCGTTGCACTTCCAAACCCCCTTTGCTCTGCCATCTTTCAGGATTCTGACTGGACGTAGTGCTACACCAGTAACGTCTTTGTTCTGTTCTTTGTGTAATTGAGGTCCAGTTCATTTTCCTGAACAAGTGCCGGATTTCCAGCAAGGAATTCTGGGAAGTAAAGCAGAATTAGATTAGAGCCACATTCAAGCATTTCAACGCAAATTAAATTTGCCAGCAAACACAAAGCAAATTAAATTCGCAACGCAAATAAGATTCACAAAGTCAATGCAAATAAGCTTTTCAATGCAAACGCCACTCAAATGATATTCTAAATTAAAACGCATTGAAAAAGATTTTCACCCCGAAAATGCATTGAAAATGAAATTTGCATTGAAAATACAATGAAAATGCTCTTTTTCTGGAATAAAAAAATGAACGTTCTCACCTTGGCTCCTCTGCTTGCTTTATTTCCATGAAGGACCCGCCTGGTGTCAGATTTGGGATTACAGATGGCCAGCCACAAAAATGTGGAGAAGCAGAGGTCTGGGGATGAGAAGGACACTACATCAAGCTCAGCCCCTCCGTTTTGCATTCCAGCCTCTGAGTTGGATCCGGGTGCCCCCCCCCCCAGTGCATCAGACCGGGCCAAGGGCCTGAGAAGTGATTTTCCGGGTCCTATTCGGCCTCCATGATGAGCAGCAGATTTCGTGGACGGCAAGAGCGGGAGGACAGCAACGTTTCAGCGATGCAACGTTTGGAGGCTTCTATCGCCTACATGCAGCCCCTTTCTGGTTGGCTGCGGACTTCCAAAACGCGGAGAAGGCCGGAGGCTGGATGGGCATACCGCCCGGTCCCACTGCTGTCTACCCAGGCATTGGAATCCTGCACGGCAAGGGACTAGAGGCGGGCCCACGTCTACAAACGGATGAATGGAGCCCTCCAGGTGAGGCTTGACATGTCGCCAGAGACTTGTTGTCGGCGCTTCCGCTCTGTTGGGGTGCCATCCGTGGTGAGGCCAGTGGGAGCGTATAACCGAATGAAAGGCCTTTGCCTTTGCTGGATCCAACCAGAGAGACGCACCGAAGAGCAGATCAGAAGGGTCGTCATCATGGAGCAGCTGCTGCATGTGCTTTCATCCGACGTAGGGACATTAGTGAAGGAGCTCGAGCCAGAGGGGGGCCCTGCTGATTCCTGGCTTGCCCTGCAGTGCATCAACGTTGGACGAGGCGCCTCTGTGGAGCTTTCTGGTTGGGAAGGACGTAGTGCCAGCGCGGTGGCGGATTGCCGGTCCGGATTCCAGCACATCGTCAATCTCGCAGGAGGGGGATCTGCGAAATTGAGGATGTAAAGCAATCCGGACCGGCAATCCATTACGGCGCTGTCACCACGTCAATCCCCACCAGACAGCACCGCAGAATCCCCTCATTCGACATTGAGTCACGGCATGGAAAGCCGGGCACCAGCGAGGCCTCCCTCTTGCTCGTGCTCCTCCACCGACATCCGTACGTTGGATAAAATCACATACGGCAGCTGCTCCAGGATGACGACCCTTCTGATCTGCTCTTCGGTGCGTCACTCTGGTCGGATCCAGCAACGGCAAAGGCCCCTCAGTCGGCTACACGTCCCCGCCGGCCTCTCCCCGGATGGGACCCCAACAGAGCGAAAACCGCCGACAACAAGTCTCTGGCGACATCTCAAGCCTCACCCGGAGTGCTCCATTCATCCGTTTGTAGACGTGGGCCCGCCCCTTGTCCACTGCCGTGCAGGCCTCCAACGCCTGGGTAGGCAGTAGTGGGACTGGGCGGTATGCCCATCTAGCCTGCGGCCATCTCCGTGTCCTGGCAGTCCGCCGCTTACCAGAAAGGGGCTGCAAGTTGGGGATAGATTCTTCCAAATGTTGAACTGCTGGAACGTTGCTGTCCTCCCACTCTTGCCGTCCACGAAATGTGCAGCTCATCATGGACGCCAAATCGGACGCCGAAAAGTCACTTCCCGGGCCCTTGGCCCGGTCTGATGCACTGGGGGGTGGCACCCGATTCCACCCCCTCTTCCTCAGAGGATAAACCGCACCACGGATGAGATTAACTTGAGTGAGTTGGAAATGGAAAAGCTTCCATTTCCGACTCACCTCAGAAATGATGCTTCCTTTGTGCTCTTGCTGTCCATGTAGTCTGCTGCTCATCATGGACGGCGAATCAGACTCCAAAAAGTCACTTCCCGTGTCCCAGGCCAGGCTTGATGCACTGGATGAATAGAATAGAATAGAGTAGATTAGAACACAGCCACATTTAAGCTCTGCTTCAGCAAAAAAGTCATAATTCCATAACGAATTTTGGAAAAACTTAGAGAAGAACCTTCTAAAATTTGTCTTTTTTGCCCCGAATGTTTTTAGAAAAACATTTAGTAAACTAAAGAGAAAAACGAAAACATCAGCCCAGCGGCCAAAACAAGAAATAAAGAACTTACAGGTTGAAGATCTTCCTGAAGTAGTTTAGAAATTGACTCATTGGGAAGCGTTGCACTTCCAAACCCCCTTTGCTCTGCCATCTTTCAGGATTCTGACTGGACGTAGTGCTACACCAGTAACGTCTTTGTTCTGTTCTTTGTGTAATAGAGGTCCAGTTCATTTTCCTGAACAAGTGCCGGATTTCCAGCAAGGAATTCTGGGAAGTAAAGCAGAATTAGATTAGAGCCACATTCAAGCATTTCAACGCAAATTAAATTTGCCAGCAAACACAAAGCAAATTAAATTCGCAACGCAAATAAGATTCACAAAAGCAATGCAAATAAGCTTTTCAATGCAAACGCCACTCAAATGATATTCTAAATTAAAACGCATTGAAAAAGATTTTCACCCCGAAAATGCATTGAAAATGAAATTTGCATTGAAAATACAATGAAAGTGCTCTTTTTCTGGAATAAAAAAATGAACGTTCTCACCTTGGCTCCTCTGCTTGCTTTATTTCCATGAAGGACCCGCCTGGTGTCAGATTTGGGATTACAGATGGCCAGCCACAAAAAGGTGGAGAAGCAGAGGTCTGGGGATGAGAAGGACACTACATCAAGCTCAGCCCCTCCGTTTTGCATTCCAGCCTCTGAGTTGGATCCGGGTGCCCCCCCCCCCAGTGCATCAGACCGGGCCAAGGGCCTGAGAAGTGATTTTCCGGGTCCTATTCGGCCTCCATGATGAGCAGCAGATTTCGTGGACGGCAAGAGCGGGAGGACAGCAAGGTTTCAGCGATGCAACGTTTGGAGGCTTCTATCGCCTACATGCAGCCCCTTTCTGGTTGGCTGCGGACTTCCAAAACGCGGAGAAGGCCGGAGGCTGGATGGGCATACCGCCCGGTCCCACTGCTGTCTACCCAGGCATTGGAATCCTGCACGGCAAGGGACTAGAGGCGGGCCCACGTCTACAAACGGATGAATGGAGCCCTCCAGGTGAGGCTTGACATGTCGCCAGAGACTTGTTGTCGGCGCTTCCGCTCTGTTGGGGTGCCATCCGTGGTGAGGCCAGTGGGAGCGTATAACCGAATGAAAGGCCTTTGCCTTTGCTGGATCCGACCAGAGAGACGCACCGAAGAGCAGATCAGAAGGGTCGTCATCATGGAGCAGCTGCTGCATGTGCTTTCATCCGACGTAGGGACTTTAGTGAAGGAGCTCGAGCCAGAGGGGGGCCCTGCTGATTCCTGGCTTGCCCTGCAGTGCATCAACGTTGGACGAGGCGCCTCTGTGGAGCTTTCTGGTTGGGAAGGACGTAGTGCCAGCGCGGTGGCGGATTGCCGGTCCGGATTCCAGCACATCGTCAATCTCGCAGGAGGGGGATCTGCGAAATTGAGGATGTAAAGCAATCCGGACCGGCAATCCATTACGGCGCTGTCACCACGTCAATCCCCACCAGACAGCACCGCAGAATCCCCTCATTCGACATTGAGTCACGGCATGGAAAGCCGGGCACCAGCGAGGCCTCCCTCTTGCTCGTGCTCCTCCACCGACATCCATACGTTGGATAAAATCACATACGGCAGCTGCTCCAGGATGACGACCCTTCTGATCTGCTCTTCGGTGCGTCACTCTGGTCGGATCCAGCAACGGCAAAGGCCCCTCAGTCGGCTACACGTCCCCGCTGGCCTCTCCCCGGATGGGACCCCAACAGAGCGAAAACCGCCGACAACAAGTCTCTGGCGACATCTCAAGCCTCACCCGGAGTGCTCCATTCATCCGTTTGTAGACGTGGGCCCGCCCCTTGTCCATCGCCGTGCAGGCCTCCAACGCCTGGGTAGGCAGTAGTGGGACTGGGCGGTATGCCCATCTAGCCTGCGGCCATCTCCGTGTCCTGGCAGTCCGCCGCTTACCAGAAAGGGGCTGCAAGTTGGGGATAGATTCTTCCAAATGTTGAACTGCTGGAACGTTGCTGTCCTCCCGCTCTTGCCGTCCACGAAATGTGCAGCTCATCATGGACGCCAAATCGGACGCCGAAAAGTCACTTCCCGGGCCCTTGGCCCGGTCTGATGCACTGGGGGGTGGCACCCGATTCCACCCCCTCTTCCTCAGAGGATAAACCGCACCACGGATGAGATTAACTTGAGTGAGTTGGAAATGGAAAAGCTTCCATTTCCGACTCACCTCAGAAATGATGCTTCCTTTGTGCTCTTGCTGTCCATGTAGTCTGCTGCTCATCATGGACGGCGAATCGGACTCCAAAAAGTCACTTCCCGTGTCCCAGGCCAGGCTTGATGCACTGGATGAATAGAATAGAATAGAGTAGATTAGAACACAGCCACATTTAAGCTCTGCTTCAGCAAAAAAGTCATAATTCCATAACGAATTTTGGAAAAACTTAGAGAAGAACCTTCTAAAATTTGTCTTTTTTGCCCCGAATGTTTTTAGAAAAACATTTAGTAAACTAAAGAGAAAAACGAAAACATCAGCCCAGCGGCCAAAACAAGAAATAAAGAACTTACAGGTTGAAGATCTTCCTGAAGTAGTTTAAAAATTGACTCATTGGGAAGCGTTGCACTTCCAAACCCCCTTTGCTCTGCCATCTTTCAGGATTCTGACTGGACGTAGTGCTACACCAGTAACGTCTTTGTTCTGTTCTTTGTGTAATTGAGGTCCAGTTCATTTTCCTGAACAAGTGCCGGATTTCCAGCAAGGAATTCTGGGAAGTAAAGCAGAATTAGATTAGAGCCACATTCAAGCATTTCAACGCAAATTAAATTTGCCAGCAAACACAAAGCAAATTAAATTCGCAACGCAAATAAGATTCACAAAGGCAATGCAAATAAGCTTTTCAATGCAAACGCCACTCAAATGATATTCTAAATTAAAACGCATTGAAAAAGATTTTCACCCCGAAAATGCATTGAAAATGAAATTTGCATTGAAAATACAATGAAAGTGCTCTTTTTCTGGAATAAAAAAATGAACGTTCTCACCTTGGCTCCTCTGCTTGCTTTATTTCCATGAAGGACCCGCCTGGTGTCAGATTTGGGATTACAGATGGCCAGCCACAAAAAGGTGGAGAAGCAGAGGTCTGGGGATGAGAAGGACACTACATCAAGCTCAGCCCCTCCGTTTTGCATTCCAGCCTCTGAGTTGGATCCGGGTGCCCCCCCCCCCCAGTGCATCAGACCGGGCCAAGGGCCTGAGAAGTGATTTTCCGGGTCCTATTCGGCCTCCATGATGAGCAGCAGATTTCGTGGACGGCAAGAGCGGGAGGACAGCAACGTTTCAGCGATGCAACGTTTGGAGGCTTCTATCGCCTACATGCAGCCCCTTTCTGGTTGGCTGCGGACTTCCAAAACGCGGAGAAGGCCGGAGGCTGGATGGGCATACCGCCCGGTCCCACTGCTGTCTACCCAGGCATTGGAATCCTGCACGGCAAGGGACTAGAGGCGGGCCCACGTCTACAAACGGATGAATGGAGCCCTCCAGGTGAGGCTTGACATGTCGCCAGAGACTTGTTGTCGGCGCTTCCGCTCTGTTGGGGTGCCATCCGTGGTGAGGCCAGTGGGAGCGTATAACCGAATGAAAGGCCTTTGCCTTTGCTGGATCCGACCAGAGAGACGCACCGAAGAGCAGATCAGAAGGGTCGTCATCATGGAGCAGCTGCTGCATGTGCTTTCATCCGACGTAGGGACATTAGTGAAGGAGCTCGAGCCAGAGGGGGGCCCTGCTGATTCCTGGCTTGCCCTGCAGTGCATCAACGTTGGACGAGGCGCCTCTGTGGAGCTTTCTGGTTGGGAAGGACGTAGTGCCAGCGCGGTGGCGGATTGCCGGTCCGGATTCCAGCACATCGTCAATCTCGCAGGAGGGGGATCTGCGAAATTGAGGATGTAAAGCAATCCGGACCGGCAATCCATTACGGCGCTGTCACCACGTCAATCCCCACCAGACAGCACCGCAGAATCCCCTCATTCGACATTGAGTCACGGCATGGAAAGCCGGGCACCAGCGAGGCCTCCCTCTTGCTCGTGCTCCTCCACCGACATCCGTACGTTGGATAAAATCACATACGGCAGCTGCTCCAGGATGACGACCCTTCTGATCTGCTCTTCGGTGCGTCACTCTGGTCGGATCCAGCAACGGCAAAGGCCCCTCAGTCGGCTACACGTCCCCGCCGGCCTCTCCCCGGATGGGACCCCAACAGAGCGAAAACCGCCGACAACAAGTCTCTGGCGACATCTCAAGCCTCACCCGGAGTGCTCCATTCATCCGTTTGTAGACGTGGGCCCGCCCCTTGTCCACTGCCGTGCAGGCCTCCAACGCCTGGGTAGGCAGTAGTGGGACTGGGCGGTATGCCCATCTAGCCTGCGGCCATCTCCGTGTCCTGGCAGTCCGCCGCTTACCAGAAAGGGGCTGCAAGTTGGGGATAGATTCTTCCAAATGTTGAACTGCTGGAATGTTGCTGTCCTCCCGCTCTTGCCGTCCACGAAATGTGCAGCTCATCATGGACGCCAAATCGGACGCCGAAAAGTCACTTCCCGGGCCCTTGGCCCGGTCTGATGCACTGGGGGGTGGCACCCGATTCCACCCCCTCTTCCTCAGAGGATAAACCGCACCACGGATGAGATTAACTTGAGTGAGTTGGAAATGGAAAAGCTTCCATTTCCGACTCACCTCAGAAATGATGCTTCCTTTGTGCTCTTGCTGTCCATGTAGTCTGCTGCTCATCATGGACGGCGAATCGGACTCCAAAAAGTCACTTCCCGTGTCCCAGGCCAGGCTTGATGCACTGGATGAATAGAATAGAATAGAGTAGATTAGAACACAGCCACATTTAAGCTCTGCTTCAGCAAAAAAGTCATAATTCCATAACGAATTTTGGAAAAACTTAGAGAAGAACCTTCTAAAATTTGTCTTTTTTGCCCCGAATGTTTTTAGAAAAACATTTAGTAAACTAAAGAGAAAAACGAAAACATCAGCCCAGCGGCCAAAACAAGAAATAAAGAACTTACAGGTTGAAGATCTTCCTGAAGTAGTTTAGAAATTGACTCATTGGGAAGCGTTGCACTTCCAAACCCCCTTTGCTCTGCCATCTTTCAGGATTCTGACTGGACGTAGTGCTACACCAGTAACGTCTTTGTTCTGTTCTTTGTGTAATTGAGGTCCAGTTCATTTTCCTGAACAAGTGCCGGATTTCCAGCAAGGAATTCTGGGAAGTAAAGCAGAATTAGATTAGAGCCACATTCAAGCATTTCAACGCAAATTAAATTTGCCAGCAAACACAAAGCAAATTAAATTCGCAACGCAAATAAGATTCACAAAAGCAATGCAAATAAGCTTTTCAATGCAAACGCCACTCAAATGATATTCTAAATTGAAACGCATTGAAAAAGATTTTCACCCCGAAAATGCATTGAAAATGAAATTTGCATTGAAAATACAATGAAAGTGCTCTTTTTCTGGAATAAAAAAATGAACGTTCTCACCTTTGCTCCTCTGCTTGCTTTATTTCCATGAAGGACCCGCCTGGTGTCAGATTTGGGATTACAGATGGCCAGCCACAAAAATGTGGAGAAGCAGAGGTCTGGGGATGAGAAGGACACTACATCAAGCTCAGCCCCTCCGTTTTGCATTCCAGCCTCTGAGTTGGATCCGGGTGCCCCCCCCCCCCCCCCCAGTGCATCAGACCGGGCCAAGGGCCTGAGAAGTGATTTTCCGGGTCCTATTCGGCCTCCATGATGAGCAGCAGATTTCGTGGACGGCAAGAGCGGGAGGACAGCAACGTTTGAGCGATGCAACGTTTGGAGGCTTCTATCGCCTACATGCAGCCCCTTTCTGGTTGGCTGCGGACTTCCAAAACGCGGAGAAGGCCGGAGGCTGGATGGGCATACCGCCCGGTCCCACTGCTGTCTACCCAGGCATTGGAATCCTGCACGGCAAGGGACTAGAGGCGGGCCCACGTCTACAAACGGATGAATGGAGCCCTCCAGGTGAGGCTTGACATGTCGCCAGAGACTTGTTGTCGGCGCTTCCGCTCTGTTGGGGTGCCATCCGTGGTGAGGCCAGTGGGAGCGTATAACCGAATGAAAGGCCTTTGCCTTTGCTGGATCCGACCAGAGAGACGCACCGAAGAGCAGATCAGAAGGGTCGTCATCATGGAGCAGCTGCTGCATGTGCTTTCATCCGACGTAGGGACATTAGTGAAGGAGCTCGAGCCAGAGGGGGGCCCTGCTGATTCCTGGCTTGCCCTGCAGTGCATCAACGTTGGACGAGGCACCTCTGTGGAGCTTTCTGGTTGGGAAGGACGTAGTGCCAGCGCGGTGGCGGATTGCCGGTCCGGATTCCAGCACATCGTCAATCTCGCAGGAGGGGGATCTGCGAAATTGAGGATGTAAAGCAATCCGGACCGGCAATCCATTACGGCGCTGTCACCACGTCAATCCCCACCAGACAGCACCGCAGAATCCCCTCATTCGACATTGAGTCACGGCATGGAAAGCCGGGCACCAGCGAGGCCTCCCTCTTGCTCGTGCTCCTCCACCGACATCCATACGTTGGATAAAATCACATACGGCAGCTGCTCCAGGATGACGACCCTTCTGATCTGCTCTTCGGTGCGTCACTCTGGTCGGATCCAGCAACGGCAAAGGCCCCTCAGTCGGCTACACGTCCCCGCCGGCCTCTCCCCGGATGGGACCCCAACAGAGCGAAAACCGCCGACAACAAGTCTCTGGCGACATCTCAAGCCTCACCCGGAGTGCTCCATTCATCCGTTTGTAGACGTGGGCCCGCCCCTTGTCCATCGCCGTGCAGGCCTCCAACGCCTGGGTAGGCAGTAGTGGGACTGGGCGGTATGCCCATCTAGCCTGCGGCCATCTCCGTGTCCTGGCAGTCCGCCGCTTACCAGAAAGGGGCTGCAAGTTGGGGATAGATTCTTCCAAATGTTGAACTGCTGGAACGTTGCTGTCCTCCCGCTCTTGCCGTCCACGAAATGTGCAGCTCATCATGGACGCCAAATCGGACGCCGAAAAGTCACTTCCCGGGCCCTTGGCCCGGTCTGATGCACTGGGGGGTGGCACCCGATTCCACCCCCTCTTCCTCAGAGGATAAACCGCACCACGGATGAGATTAACTTGAGTGAGTTGGAAATGGAAAAGCTTCCATTTCCGACTCACCTCAGAAATGATGCTTCCTTTGTGCTCTTGCTGTCCATGTAGTCTGCTGCTCATCATGGACGGCGAATCGGACTCCAAAAAGTCACTTCCCGTGTCCCAGGCCAGGCTTGATGCACTGGATGAATAGAATAGAATAGAGTAGATTAGAACACAGCCACATTTAAGCTCTGCTTCAGCAAAAAAGTCATAATTCCATAACGAATTTTGGAAAAACTTAGAGAAGAACCTTCTAAAATTTGTCTTTTTTGCCCCGAATGTTTTTAGAAAAACATTTAGTAAACTAAAGAGAAAAACGAAAACATCAGCCCAGCGGCCAAAACAAGAAATAAAGAACTTACAGGTTGAAGATCTTCCTGAAGTAGTTTAGAAATTGACTCATTGGGAAGCGTTGCACTTCCAAACCCCCTTTGCTCTGCCATCTTTCAGGATTCTGACTGGACGTAGTGCTACACCAGTAACGTCTTTGTTCTGTTCTTTGTGTAATTGAGGTCCAGTTCATTTTCCTGAACAAGTGCCGGATTTCCAGCAAGGAATTCTGGGAAGTAAAGCAGAATTAGATTAGAGCCACATTCAAGCATTTCAACGCAAATTAAATTTGCCAGCAAACACAAAGCAAATTAAATTCGCAACGCAAATAAGATTCACAAAAGCAATGCAAATAAGCTTTTCAATGCAAACGCCACTCAAATGATATTCTAAATTAAAACGCATTGAAAAAGATTTTCACCCCGAAAATGCATTGAAAATGAAATTTGCATTGAAAATACAATGAAAGTGCTCTTTTTCTGGAATAAAAAAATGAACGTTCTCACCTTGGCTCCTCTGCTTGCTTTATTTCCATGAAGGACCCGCCTGGTGTCAGATTTGGGATTACAGATGGCCAGCCACAAAAAGGTGGAGAAGCAGAGGTCTGGGGATGAGAAGGACACTACATCAAGCTCAGCCCCTCCGTTTTGCATTCCAGCCTCTGAGTTGGATCCGGGTGCCCCCCCCCCCCCCCCCCCCCCCAGTGCATCAGACCGGGCCAAGGGCCTGAGAAGTGATTTTCCGGGTCCTATTCGGCCTCCATGATGAGCAGCAGATTTCGTGGACGGCAAGAGCGGGAGGACAGCAACGTTTCAGCGATGCAACGTTTGGAGGCTTCTATCGCCTACATGCAGCCCCTTTCTGGTTGGCTGCGGACTTCCAAAACGCGGAGAAGGCCGGAGGCTGGATGGGCATACCGCCCGGTCCCACTGCTGTCTACCCAGGCATTGGAATCCTGCACGGCAAGGGACTAGAGGCGGGCCCACGTCTACAAACGGATGAATGGAGCCCTCCAGGTGAGGCTTGACATGTCGCCAGAGACTTGTTGTCGGCGCTTCCGCTCTGTTGGGGTGCCATCCGTGGTGAGGCCAGTGGGAGCGTATAACCGAATGAAAGGCCTTTGCCTTTGCTGGATCCGACCAGAGAGACGCACCGAAGAGCAGATCAGAAGGGTCGTCATCATGGAGCAGCTGCTGCATGTGCTTTCATCCGACGTAGGGACATTAGTGAAGGAGCTGGAGCCAGAGGGGGGCCCTGCTGATTCCTGGCTTGCCCCGCAGTGCATCAACGTTGGACGAGGCGCCTCTGTGGAGCTTTCTGGTTGGGAAGGACGTAGTGCCAGCGCGGTGGCGGATTGCCGGTCCGGATTCCAGCACATCGTCAATCTCGCAGGAGGGGGATCTGCGAGATTGAGGATGTAAAGCAATCCGGACCGGCAATCCGGACCGGCAATCCATTACGGCGCTGTCACCACGTCAATCCC
This sequence comes from Oryzias latipes, assembly GCF_053564925.1. Classification (NCBI taxonomy): domain Eukaryota; kingdom Metazoa; phylum Chordata; class Actinopteri; order Beloniformes; family Adrianichthyidae; genus Oryzias; species Oryzias latipes. The sequence goes on from NC_136253.1 coordinate 37,002,194, forward strand.
CACCAGACAGCACCGCAGAATCCCCTCATTCGACATTCTAACCCTAACCCTAATCCAATGAAGATGAAATGTTCTATGATAATGTATCAAAAATGAAATTTGCCACGAAAATGCAATGAAAGTGATCTTGTTCTGGAATAAAAAGGAACGTTCTAACCTTGGGTCCTCTGCTTGCTTTTATTTCCCATAGGGACCCGCCTGGGATGAGAAGAACACTGCAGTCCATCCTCCAAGTTGGATCCGGTTGCCCCTTCCCCCAGTGAATCAGACCTGGCCAAGGGCCCGGAAAGTGATTTTTCCGGGTCCGATTCGGCGTCCATGATGAGCAGCAGATTTTGTGGACAGCAAGAGCAGGAGGACAGCATCCTTTCAGCGGTTCAACGTTTGGAGGCATCTATTAAAACAAGGGGGGGCCCACGTCTACAAATGGATGAATGGAGCACTCCGGGTGAGGCTTGAGATGTCTCCAGAGACTTGTTGTTGGCGATTCCGCTCTGCTGGGGTGCCATCCGGGGAGAGGCCGGTAGGGGCCTGTTGCCGACTGAAGGGCCTTTGCCGTAGCTGGAAACGACCAGAGCGACGCACCAAAGAGCTGATCAGAAGGGTCGCATCCTGGAGCAGCTGCCGTATGTGCTTTCATCCGACGTACAGATGTTGGTGGAGGAGCACGAGCAAGAGGGAGGCCTCGCTCATGCCCGGCTTTCCATGCCGTGACTCAATGTCGGATGACCTCAAAAACTTAAGACATTGGTAATGGTACTCCCAGTTACTGGGATGGGGTTCGATTCCCTACAATGTCCATGTACTGAGGTCTTAACCCCTAACCCTATAACTCTGTATTTACAAATTTCTATAAATCTCAAGAGACGACTGAAAACAACTGAAGAATTCCAGCACAAATTGAAAAGATTCCAGTAGTGGCTATGCATGGCTCGTTTGTGTGTTTCAATTGGAGGAGTTTGGAGGAGTGCTGTGTGGATTTTTCACACAGAAATCTATTCTGTTATTCTATTCTGCTTATAGTATCTACTATTGCAAACATGAATGATAACTGTCAGAAGTCAGAACCAGCAGGAACCATCTCCAGAGTTCTTAACCCTAATCCTGGATGCTGCACACCTGATTCTGAATTCTCAATCAACCACAGCACTGCACTGAGCTCAATGTGAAGTGTTGTTTTGCCTCTCTTACAGAGTGTTTTATCTGGACCTGATCTTCTGCTGCCATCCTTGCCTGGATTTTGACCACCTTGAGTCTGTTATCGACTCTGATTTAGCTTTGTTTAGCTGAGCTATTACTCACAATAATCAACATAATAATTTTAATAAACCTTGTATGCCAATTTCAATAAAATAAAGGGCTACTTGACAAAGCTTCAGTATTTCTTGATTTGAAATGGTTTATTTCAAGCAATCAAATACACAAAAACAATACAATCATCAGTTATACATTCATACAATAACTAATCAAACTTTGGATAATTAGACATATATTAATAAATAAATATTGCTTGAAAGGGAGTGGAAGGAAGCAAACTTATATAATCCCACCCCTGTTCTACAGTAACCATTTGATAACATGATTTATCATTTATCCGGTTCCAAACTTTTATCAGAGTTAATAATTTTGCAAAATCAATAAAGCACATGACAAAGATGAATTACTTATTTTGTAAAAATAAAAAACTTTTAGAAATCAACATGGAAATGTTGTATCCATAATACAAGCAGATTATGGTACTTATAAAAGTCATTGACATGATTAGAAAATAATAATATATCAGTTAAATAGACATAACACAAAATTTGATCAAATATCAAAAGTTAAAAATATGAGCAAAATTAGTTTGCTCATAAAAAATCATGAATCATATCAATTTGTTGGAGCAAGTGAAGTAATATCATTAAAAATTTAACCATTTTCAATGATTGATTAGTCATTTGTTTTATAATTTTTTTATATTTTTTATTTATTTATTTTTATGATAAAGTAATGCTGTGAAGGGTCCATATTTTGTCGAATGACCAAGGTTGGCCTTTCTTCTGCTGATTAACAGGTTAAAACAGTTTATAGTTCTCTTCGATGTTATGTCTGCAGACATTAAATGGAGGTCCATATCTTTCTTCAGCTGATATCATCAGCCCCTAAGAGTTGAGGTCAAATTGTCCGCAGGTCAGAACTCTGCTGAGAATCAGGTCACTTCAGACCAGACCTGATTCATTGGAGAAAATGATGAAAATCCAGGTGTCATATTTCTTGAAATTTTTTGACTCTTTGATTTATTGCTGCATGTGGTTTCAGACGACCGTGATCAAACACTTCTCAACACTTCTTGTGAACACCATGAAGGCATGGTGTTCACAACCAGAACCTTGGACCGGTCCGGTGAACCGAGTGGTTTGACGTAAATCTTGCAGCCTTTAACCCAAGTGTTTTCAATATGCTTATGCTTCCTGAGAAGCCTGGCATGTTTGGAGATTTCAGCATTCCTTCTGGTCAGATTCCTCCTTTGATTCATCAGAGCTAACTTATGTTTGTGATTCACAAACCTGATGAGGATCGCTGGTTTATCCGTCTCCTTTCTCCTGGGGAGCAGGTGGCAGTATAATTGCAGTCTCAAAAAACTTGTGTTTAAAAATGATGGCAACGATGGAACAAATGGAAGAGATTTACTGCTACTGACTTACTACTAACTCGATGTTGAATTTAAACACATTAGGCATCAGAGGAATTTATTAACATCATTTGCAAACACATGAAACAATTCACAACGCAAAGGAAATTTGCAAATGCAAACAAAAAATTCCCAACTCAAGTGAAATTCTTAACGCAAACTTGACACAATTTAAATTTGCAACGCAAATTACATTTTCAAAGACAACGCAATTGAAATTCTCAAAGGCAACGCTAATGAAGTTCTTAACGCAAATGAAATTCCCAACGCAATTGAAATCCGCAAAGGCAACTTAAATGAAAATTGCAAAAACACTATGCAAATGAAATTCTTACCGCAAATTGTCGTTGTGTTGCATTTGCCATTGCGATTTGAATTGCGTTGCGTTTCGTTGCGGTTCAATTGCGTTGCATTGCTAATTTCAATCAAGAACTCCATGCATACTGCATGGAGTTCTTAATTTTCTTCTCCTTACCTCTTACCCTAATCCTTTTTTTACAGTACAAATGCAGGCAACCATACGTTAGTACTGTTTGACGCAGTGTTACGGCAAAGGACCGCTCTTTTTGGTTCAACACCGGTCCTCACAAAACAACTTCAAGGCTTCTATTCTGAATGTGACAGATGACTTTATAACAACTGAGTACATTTTTATTTCATGTATAAATAAAGATGATGATTAAATAAATGAAAGAAAAAGCACAATGAGAATTTGATGTAGTTTCTGCTCTTGTAATGTGCTCTTTTCACCAGCAGTTGGCAAAAAAGTTCAGCTCTTGTTTAAACTTTCTCCAGTGTTTGTAGAAAGCACGTAAGATGATCCTTCAATGCTTTTGGAGGAATTTTTAGATATGATCCCTTTATGTCTCTTAATTTCTTTATACACTTGATGTTTCTGTAATTATGTTTGTACTAATTTTAAAGTCTTAATGCTATATTTGTAATAGACAAAACTGAGTTTAAAAAGTATATTTAATCATTATTTTGGCCATATTTTAATATAAACTTTAACGACCCTGCTGGTACATCACCGTAGTAGGAAATGAGAGCCGAGCTGCTAATTAACTGGCTACATTGGAGGGCTGTCCATGCTCCATTCACCGCACAGCTCTGCACAGGATAGTCTTATTATTTAATCACACCCACAAACAGCATGGACGTGACTTCTGCTTACAGCCCCCTCACTCATGGTTTTACACCCAAGAAACCCCCAGGTCGCCACACTGCCCCCACCTAAGAGGGTTAAGTGTCCCCACAACCCTCACATAGCTGAAAACCATACAAGACAAGCAGGAAAACACATGAACACACTTATTCTCACAATTCTGGGTTACAACCACCACAGTAACAGTCTGTCAGCTAGCTGGGTTTGTTCATCCGTCAGTGACACAGTTCCATGCCAATAGGTGCCCAGCCAGCAGAATCAAACACTGCCCCCACAGCGGTGGCATCACAACCCTCTGGGTGCACATTACCTTGGGGGAGCAGACTCTATCCGGTTAACCACAAAGAAAGGTTTCTGTGTGTCGGTGTGTGGCCCTAAACTTTGGAACGGTTTAAGTAATGAGCTCAAAAAATGTTCAAATATTCAAATATTCAAGAAAATATATAAAGGTTATGAAGATAAGAGGATTTAAGGATCAACAGGTGTTGGAATAATTCCAAATACATGTGTGAACTTGACTATGGTGAAATAATCAAAGCTCTTTTAATTACACCCAATGAGTGTTACATTGTAATGTGCAATAATGATTACTGAAATGTTTGAATTACAATCAATAAGCTATTGATTTTATTTACTTGATCTGCAATGTGTAGCAATAATTACTAGTTTGATGTTATCATGTGTTCTAATGATAATCAATTATTATTACATATCGGTATCGTTACTGTTTACTGAAATCATGAATGAATGTTTTCTGAAGATCATCAATCATTTCTAGGCACTGGATTTTGTTACTTGAAGAGAATCTATCTGATCAGAACTGGATTTAAAAACACTGTTAAACTATCAAATGAATGAACTCAGTAGGGGTGGGATTATATGAGCTTGCTTCTTCCCACTCCTTTTCAAGCAATAAATCAAACTCTACTTATACCTCAGTTAATTATCACTGTATTTAATTAAGCATATATGATTTAAGTGACATTTTTGTTTTCTGTCTTTTTAATCAATGCATTTCATCATTTCTGTAATGAGTTTGATAAATATGTGTAAATTCTTTATTGCTTTGACTACAATGCTTGAAATAAATCAATAAAATCAAAAATCAAATCAACTGCTACTTCCGAGACTGGAATCATTCCTCTGCAGTCTCAGATTCCTGCAGGGCTGCCCCCAGGGTAGATGGCCTCACCAGCCGTGCATGCTGTGCAGACGTTTCAGAGCAAGTCCTCTGAGGAAGGCATGGAGGCTCAGATCCTCCACTGCTGCAGGTGGAACGGTTGGATAATCCAGCCAAACAAAGAGCTGCACATTGGCGGCGAAGGTCCCCAGGCGTTCGTCATCTCTACAGCTACGAGACTCCAGATGCTGTCGGTTCCGTTCTGTCAAACCCTGCTGTCCAAAGCATCGCTTCAATGCTGCTGTCAATGCTGACAGGTCCACAGAAAAGAGGTCCAGCAGTGCCTGGAGTGTAGGGCCCTCCAACGCCAGGCCTAGGTGTGTAACAAGTCTGTTCAGGACTTCAGCCCTCATAGCCGGCCGCCAAGTTGACCGGAGCGAGGTATGGTTCAACCTCGAGGTATGTTAAGCCATTGCATCGCAGAAGTTCGACTGGGCTGCGCACCGTCATCGCAGACTGCTCTGGACGGTTCATCACTGGCGATGAAAACGGACTCGCAGGGACAGGCTGCAGATGACGGTGGGTGCTCATACCATCAGGGAGATGATTTTGTCCTTGCTCCTGTTGGAAAATATAATCTGTTGCTTTGAGATTACTTTCCTTGTTGCATGTTCAATAAAGTCGAGAAGAAGAAAACCACGGGATTCGGCCGGATTAAGTTTAACAAATTTATTCCCTAACAATATTTCTAAAAACAGAGTAAAAACAGATCGATCTGGGTGTCCAAAATCAAGGCCTGCAATACGGAAGAGGTTACATTCCGAATTCACATTCAGCTTGTCTGGAGACACAGTAAAGTTCCTTGAGTTCAGACTTTTAAGCATGTGGTCAGAACATCCTCCCCCGGGAGCAAGATGGCCGCCGAATCTCCGCCTCTGGTCGCTAGAGATTGGCTGACAGAGGAGCCTGCCTTCTTCCTTCAGCCCATCCTTAGAATCACAGCATCTGGTCTCTGGGGGGGAACCTCACAGATAGACATGGTACGGAATCCCCATGGGTGGCAGGAACTGTCACCGCAGGAAGTCGATCCTAGAGCTTTGTTCCCCACACGGGAGCAGATGCCTGTGGCGATTCCCAGGGATGGAAATCAGTTTCAGAGATGATTGATTTATGATCCAAGTCAGACCTACAACCAAATGGCCTCAGAAGATCAAAGACCGTTTTCTCCTGAAGGGGGTTGGAGGTTGGAGCTGCATTCCTGAAACCTCTTTACATATGCAATTATCAGGAAGTCCCTTTTAATTGAAATGACTGAAACCCACACACAGTAAACCAGAAAGAAAACCTTCAATGAAATAAAGATAAGATAAAAACCTAGGAGAAATGAGGACCACAAAAAATAAATTCCTTCACTCCTCGCTTGTCCCGAGTTGCATCCAGGATGCAAATTTCTTGCTCCATCTCAGCCATCTCTTGCTCCACAGTGTTGCAGCACCGGCTAAATGATCCCACATTTTTGAATCGATTTATCAATTTTTGGAGAAAGTGAAGTAATATTATTAAAAGTCAATCAATTTAACAATTTTCAATAAGTCTTCTTCTTTCTCTTTCGACTTTTCCCATCAGGGGTCGCCACAGCGAATCATCCTTTTCCACCTCACTCTATCATGAACATCTTCTACCCTAACATTAGCCAACTTCATGTCCTCTGTTAAGACATCCATGTATCTCCTCTTTGGCCGTCCTCTTGCCCTCCTGCCAGGCAGCTCCATCTCCAACATCCTTCTAACAATATATCCACTATCCCTCCTCTGAACATGTCCAAACCATCTCAGTCTGGCTTCTCTGACTGTGTCGCTAACACAGGCAACATGAGCCGTCGCTCTGATGTACTCGTTCCTTATCCTGTCTAACCTGGTCACTCCTAAGGAGAACCTCAACATCTTCATCTCCGCTACCTCCATCTCAGCCTCTTGTCTCTGTCTCACTGCTACCGTCTCTAACCCATAGAGCAGAGCTGGTCTCACCACTGTCTTGTACACCTTTCCTTTGAGTCTTGCTGGCACTCTTCTGTCACACAACACTCCTGACACTTTCCTCCACCCGCTCCAACCTGCCTGCACTCGCCTCTACACCTCTTTTCCACACTCCCCATCACACTGAACTGTTGACCCCAAGTACTTAAAGTCCTGCACCTTCTTCACCTCAGTCCCCTGTAACCTAACGCTTCTACCTTGATCCCTCTCGTTCAGACACATGTATTCTGTCTTACTACGACTGACCTTCATGCCTCTTCTTTCCAGAGCAAACCTCCACCTCTCTAGCTGTTCCTCCACCTGCTCTCTACTCTCACTGCAAATTACAATGTCATCCGCAAACATCATTGTCCAGGGAGATTCCTGTCTTACCTCGTCTGTCAGCCTGTCCATCAGCATAGCAAACTAAAAGGGACTCAAAGCTGATCCTTGGTGTAGTCCCACCTCCACCTTGAACTCCTCTGTCTGACCTACAGCACATCTCACCACAGTCATACTTCTCTCATACATGTCCTGAACTACTCTGACATACTTCTCTGCCACTCCAGATGACCTCATACAGTACCACAGCACCTCGGCACCCTGTCATACGCCTTCTCTAAATCTACGAACACACAATGCAGCTCCTTCTGACCATCTCTGTACTTTTCCATCAACATTCTCAAAACAAAAATGGCATCAGTGGTGCTCTTACGGGGCATGAAACCATACTGCTGCTCACAAATCTCCACCTTCTTCCTAAGCCTGGCTTCCACTACTCTTTCCCACAGCTTCATTGTGTGGCTCATCAACTTTATTCCTCTATAGTTGCTGCAGTTCTGCGTGTCACCCTTGTTCTTAAAGATCGGGACCAGAACGCTTCTCCTCCATTCCTCAGGCATCTTCTCACTCTCTAAAATCCTATTGAACAACCTCGTTAGAAATTCCACCGCTGTCTCTCCTAAGCACTTCCATACCTCCACAGGTAGGTCATCAGGACCAGCGACCTTTCCGCTCTTCATCCTTTTCAGAGCCTTCCTAACCTCATCCTTTCCAATCTCTGCTACTTCCTGCTCCACAACAACCACATCTTCCTCCCTTCTTTCCCTGTCATTTTCCTCGTTCATCAGCTCCTCAAAATACTCCTTCCATCTTTTCTGTACACTCTCTTGGGTTGTTAGCACCTTTCCATCTCTGTCCTTAATCACCCTTATCTGTTGCACGTCCTTCCCATCTCTGTCTCTCTGTCTTGCTAGCCTGTACAAGTCCTTCTCTCCTTCCTTTGTGTCTAACCTGTCATATAGCTCATCGTAAGCTTTCTGTTTGGCCTTTGCCACCTCTCTCTTCACTCTACGCTGCGCTTCCTTGTACTCCTGTCTACCTTCCTCAGTCCTTTCTACATCCCATTTCCTTTTAGCCAACCTCTTCCTCTGGACGCATTCCTGTACTTCCTCATTCCACCACCAAGTGTCTTTACCGTCTTTCCTCTTTCCAGATGACACACCTAGCACCTTCCTACCTGTTTCCCTGATAATCTCTGCTGTAGTTTCCCAGTCCTCTGGAAGCTCATCCTGACCACCCAGGACCTGCCTCAACTTCTGCCTAAATTCCTCACAAGTTTCTTCATTCTGTAGCTTCCACCACTTGGTCTTCTTTTCTGTTTTCCCTCTCTTCTTCTTCCTGACCTCCAGAGTCATCTTACACACCACCATGCGGTGCTGTCTGGCTACACTTTCTCCTACCACCACTTTGCAGTCATTAACCTCTCTCAAATGACCTCGTCTACATAGGATGTAGTCCACCTGAGTACTCCTACCTCCACTTCTGTATGTCACTCTATGTGACATACAGAAGAAATTTTCAATAAGTGATTACCGTAATTTCCGGACTATAAACCGCTACTTTTTTCCTGCGCTTACAGCCGTGTGGGTTATTCAGTGACGCGGCTAATTTATGGTTTTAATTGGCGGCCGCGATGTACGTATTTTCAGATACAGTGAATGGTTTGAATTTCTCTAACTAACACCAAGCACAAGTCATTTGTTTTTCAACACACCTCTAAGCAGCCAAACAGCATGTCCTTGACTTCAGGTCTTAGACACTTCAGTCATGGTTCAACAAAACGAAACACGCATGCCCGGCCGCATCCCAGAATCCTTTGGTGCCATTAGACCCAACATGCACGTGATCGCCACTACAATATGATGAAGCTTTCAAGTTAAAAGCAATCGTTAAAAGCAGCGTGAAAAAATCCACCATCACCAACGGGTTTGGAAAAGCTGGTCAGCTGTGTGACAAAGAGAACAGCGCATGGAGTGAATTTACCTCTGAGTCATAGTGACTCGGCTGGCTGCACGTAAATATGTGGGAATAACATCAGCCTTTATTTTGTCGGGACACGACTGGAAACACAAATTCCCGTGGTCGTTTTAACTGTTTCTAAGGACTGAGCGGAGTTTTGCATTGAAACGCTCACAGCCTCCGTGTGAGCTGGAGACTGCGTGTCGTGTGAGCTGCAGGGCCGATGGCAGTCTGAAGGCTCCCACACGTAACAACGCATCCGCCCCTCATACACAAAACTTACAGTATTAAGTCCGATTGCTCTGCACAGACACGATTTGCTCCGTTCACCGGCGCAATGGGGACGAAGCGCTCCTCCTTGAAGCCGCCCTGGCCAGAGGTGTCGGAGTAGATAGGTAGGGGAGACAAGGGGAGCGCGAAGCGCAGAGGCGTCAAGCCATTCTGCAGGCTGCAGCCAGGGCTTACTCGAGGCGTCCGCGGAGCAACAGTGTTTGTTGTGGAAGGAAACTTCTGACACACGCGCCGCAAGGAGGCGCGCGTATCGCGCTGAGGCGCGCGCTTTTTAGTCGTCGCTGCTTTATTTTACTAGTGTGTTTTTTAACCAGCCCTGTTACTCCCATAACGCTGCCGCGACACAAGCAGAAGGAGAGCTTTACCCGTTCACCCCTCCATCCACTGGTGCTCCTTGCTCATTCTTAAACACGTACAACAGAATGGCGAGCCGGGCATTGGCCCCGTATTTAGCCCCTAAGACTCATGGGAAATGGGGAATCACAGATGTAAATTTCCTCATCATAACTGAGGGATGTAATGTTGATTATATGGTTACTGTTTGTAATTTTATGTATGATACCTAGATTGTCAATAAGTTAAAAAAATAAAAAATAAAAAAATGAATAAAATAAACCATAACTGAGGAACTTGTGAACAGAATAGAGTTCCATGCTGTTTGGCAGATGTAGATATATTCAAATACATGAGCCTGAGGCAAAGCTGGCTCCACCCACTCTGTGCTAACGGATCACACTTACTCTGGGAGTCAGGACGTGATTTGTCAGGATGACAATGTTGCCTAATACTTGCGGCTTGTACTCCGACGCGGCTTGTGTATGTATAAAAGTAGTTAACCACGTGAAAATGGGTGGGTGCGGCTAGTAATCGGGTGCACTTTGTAGTCCGGAATTTACGGTAATCATTTGTTTTACTTTTTTAATATTTTTTTTTGTATTTTTATTTTTTATAATAAAGTAATGCTGTAGGGGAAAAGTAAAAAGGGTCCATAACTGTCGATTGTCCAAGGTTGGTATTTCTTCTTTTACTGATAACAGCCGTTCTTCTGGGTTCAAAACAACTGTTTTGAATAGTTCTCTTCGATGTTATGTCTGGTCAGATGGTCGTTCAGATAAGTAGCCGAACCTTTCAGGTGTTTCCTTTGGGTCATCAAAGCTAGCTTGTGTTTGTGATTCACAAACCTGATGAGGATCGCTGGTTTATCCGTCTCCTTTCTCCTGGGGAGCAGGTGGCAGGTCTCGGTGGTATTGAGATCCAGGGAAATCCCTTTAGATGTGAGAAATGAATGTATTTGCTGCTCCAGAGACTCTGCACCGATCTCCGTATTAGCACTGCTAGCTACGCTAGCGCTAGCATTAGCAGTGCTGGCTCCTGCTGCTGTCAGCTTCGCTCGAGGCTTGATTGGTACTCCAGTGAGAATGACATTATTCATCCTTACTTGCTGTTTCACATCGTCCAGTCTTTTCTCCAGAATCTCGACCCGGTTTTCTCGCTGCTCGTTTTGAGCCCGAAATCTTCGGAACTCTTCCATCATTTCCCAAAGTGGCGTTAGCTTAGCCAACACTTGATCCATAAAACTTTTCAGCGTTTCTTGAGTAATGTCAAGAGTCTTTTTGAGGTCTTCGTATTCCTGGGGGCATGGTCAGCTCTCTTTTTTGGGGAAAATCAACCTTTTAAGTAATTTGAAGACAGTAGTATTCGCAGAGAGGCACGCCACGCGTCCTGCTGTGTAACCCTGAACCGGAAAAAAAACTGATCCCTGTGACTGGTAAAGAGGAGGACTTCATTGGGTTTGAAGACTTTTTTCTGTTTGTCAGATGTTTGTGTATATATATATATATATATATATATATATATATATATATATATATATATATATATATATTTATATATATGTCAGATAAATGCATCTAAACATTAAAGAAAAACACAATTAGAAATAATAGACCACAGCAAGAATCAAGTTTCTCATGCACGAGGGAGAAGAAGCCAGTGTGACAGAAGACAACCAACACGCTGCTCTTCTCAAAGGTTCTGCCTCTCCCTGTGCACCTTTTATTAAGAACACAAGAAGGAGGTAACAGTTTCAAAACAAAGAGGAAAAGTTCATTAGGGGGTGTTGTATAATGACCCATTTGGTGGATTCTAACTTCAAACAGTATCCCTTATCAGCTCAGGACAGTGTGTCGTAAACCCCCCTCTCTTCCTTGCTGGGATGAGAAGCAGATGAACAAACACACAACTGTTTTCAGAAGAGGTAAAAAGGTCAATCTGAGTTAACATTTAACCCTTGTGCTATCTTAGATGACCCCACCCTTACATTGACATGTTATTCCTACCATGACAAAGGTGGATAAAGGTGGAAAGATTTCATGTAATCTATGGACACCAGTGAAGATCACAAATCATTGAAGAAAAAAGGTTCAGAGCACTGTCTAGTAGTGGGTCTAGATGACCCAACTCCCGATGTTAAAGTGCCTAGGATAGCACAAGGGTTAAAGAAATACATTTAAACAATGATAATAATAAAACAAATTCCTTCACATACTCCCACCTGTTTATCATTGATAAATGTCAAAATCTCACATCCAATATCACATCTCTTTTCAGTTTTCTGTGACATCTTCATTTTCATAACACTTTCAATTTACACTCAGATGAGAAGTTTTTTTTTTTTTTTTTTTTTTCTCAAGTCATTTCAATTTCAAAATCATTACAGTCATCTTGTTCTCCCTTTAATAACAAGTTGTATTCTTGACTCAGAAGAACACTATGTACTCCACCATTCACTGCTCTGGAAATCATAGATTGAATACAAGGAAAAATGCACATAGTGAACACACAACATATGATCAGTACCATAAGAATAGGTGTCACTATTTTTAACAAAAGTTGCCACCAGGAACCAAAAGCAAACCAGGAGAAGAAATCCCAAGATTGGGGTTTCCTGTCATCCTGCATTGCCTGCTGAACCTTTTCAAGTTGATGTAATGCTTCAGTGACGCTGTGACCTTCATCGGTGTTGTCAGGAATAAATGTACAACAGGTATCATTTAACATTTTACAAACACCTCCCTCCTGAGCAACCAATAATTCCAAAACCAATCTGTTCTGTAGAACCATAAGTCTCATGCTTGACATTTCTTCACTGTAGCCTTTAAATGCTTTAATTGTAGCGTTCAAAAATAAACCTAATCGATAATCAATGGTCTCAATTCTGAGAGCGTTTTTAGCAGTTCCTACCCAGGGAAACAATGCCATAGTTACCTTTTGCCCCGTATTCCAGAGTTTATGGTCTTCAGGTACATCTGATCCCCAAATGGAATCATGTGGCTTGACATCAATAAGGTTACGTCTGTGGCGGAGGTGAGGCTCATGGACTGCAGAAACTATGAAAGTGTGATCTGTGACCTTTACGGGAGCACAAATCCCACTCCAGTCTCTAGGCAGACTGAGGTAGAGGGCCTGCCCACATAACCAAAACATTTGATCAACCACATAAGTACCATTGTTACCTGGCATCAAATCTGGATTAGATCCAACACAACGTCCTCTGGGGCAGGGAACAGCATAACCATGGGAAACTCTGTCATTGATTATCTGGACTGTGAAGGGAACAAGAAGTTCATGACACATCTTTGTCGGCAAAGTTCCTAAAAACTCTGTGCCATTGTTAGTTACGCAATGTGGAAACACAGTTCCTGGTTCCACACTAGCATATGGAGCTAATGATTTTGTCAATTTCAGTTTTTTAAACTGATACAAACTCTTGCAACTCGGTCTTACAAGCGTACCATTTGAAGTGGTGACGGCTCCAGTACTAATATACCCTCTGGTACGATATTCAATAACACAGTCGCTTTTCCACTCAGAAAATTTCTTTGCCTGTAAATTAGGATGTAGGGATGAAGCTTCAATTACAGAACAAACATAGCAATCAGATCTATTCCTTTCTTTAGTCAGTAACATAACATACCTATACCAAGAATTTGTCATATACAGGTGAGTTATGTTCATTTTTGGACTATTCAAAACATCATGTTCATCAATACTCAGCCATCGTCGAGAAACATTTAGTCTTTCCTCGTTGGTGGTTCTTCTTGCAGGTGGATAATGATTCCAAAAGAACCAAATCCATGTGGTTGCTCCTGTCAGGAATAGCAGGAACAGTAAACAAAATAAACTGTCTCTTAGCCCAGTTGGACACGCCATGGTGGATATGTACCTATCTTCGGGAGGGAGAGGTTACTAGCACATCACCTCCTCAAGTCCTCTAACAGTGTAGGATCCGTGTAGTGCAAAAGAGATCTGGTGTGCTTTCTTCCCTAAGACTAGGTGGATTCCCCTGCTTCGCTGACGTTGAGACAAGCAGCTTCTATACAGCTGCCTCCCTTTGTAGTCAGACTTCCCCACCTAGCAGTTGGAATTAGCCTCACCCAGATGCTTTTTTTTGCAGTGTGACAGGTGGATCCAAGACGTCCATTCAGCAATCTTGACAGCTGTTGGTGTAGTCAGCAGGACTTGGAATGGCCCTTCCCACCGTGGGCTGGACCAACACTTCCTTTTTATGGCCTTCACAAACACCCAGTCACCAACCTGCACTGGTGAAGTGTCCTGTGGAGATAAAAAGGAATCTGGCACTTGATTTGTCCTTTGCACATCTTTAGTGGTAAACATTTTTCTCAAATAATCCACTAAATTTGCATCATCATCTGGAGAATGTTGCTGTGTAGGATCAAGGTCTGGTAACCTATAAGAACGTCCATACAACATTTCAAAAGACGTTAAAGGTTGACCTGCTGTGCGTGTGATACGCATGCTTAGTTGAACTAAGTCTATGCAGTCAGGCCACTGTCTGTTTGTCTCTTCCATGCATTTCTTTAACTTTGATTTGATAGTGCCATTAGTTCTCTCAACTAATCCTGCACTCTGTGGGTGATAACTACAATGTCTCTTTAAATCAATACAAAGATGTTGAGCCATTTTGTCTATCACTTGATTTACAAAATGTGTACCATTATCACTTCTTATCACTTGTGGTATGCCAAAAGTTGGGATTATTCTTTTACAAATAGCTTTAGCTACTGTAATAGCATCTTGTGTTGCACATGGAAAAATTTCAACCCATTTGGAAAATGCATCAATAATCACTAAACAATATTTCAATCCCTTGCTTTTATTCAATTCAATAAAATCCATATGGATTGTATAGAAAGGAAAAGGTGGTTCAGGAAATTTTCCTCTCTTAGGTCTAACATTGCCTTGGGGATTATGACGCATACATGTTACACATTGTTTACAAAAAAATTTTGAATAGAGAATAAATCCATAAGTTGTATAATATTTCTCTAATAAGTTCATCATCAGCAAGGCCCATGACTCAAAATTGCTGCCCATTTGTACATGGATTTTGGTAAAGTAGGTTTACCTTCTGTGCTGATATAAAGACCTTGTTCCAACTTTGCTCCCTTTTTCAACCATAAATCTTTTTCTTGTTTCGGTGCGCTGTGTTGCATTTCCTTTAAAACATCAGCGGTTGCATCTGCAGTCACATCCTCATTTGTGCATATTTCTACATCTTTTGTTGCAGCTTGCTTTGCTGTTGCATCTGCAAAGGCATTTCCTTTAGAAATATCATCTGTTTTTCGTGTGTGTCCCTCGCATTTACATATTGCCACTTTAGATGGTAACATTACAGCAGTCAATAATTCTTTCAGTAAGTCTACATGCGTTACTGGTTTTCCTGTTGACGTTTTAAACCCTCTGTTCTTCCACTGTTGACAAAACAAATGCACTGTAGCAAACGCATATTGGCTATCAGTATAGATCGTAACTGGCTTATCTTTAAACAGTTTGCATGCTTCAGTTAAGGCTGTCAACTCTGCTGATTGTGCTGAGTAATTTCCGGGCAGGGGTCCTGCCTTCAAAACCTTATCTTGAGTTACAACAGCAAAACCCACTTTGTTCCTGCCTGTCTCATCTTTCTTTGCTGACCCATCAACAAAAACTATTTCCCCCTCAGTTAGTGGTACATCTGATAAGTCTGGTCTCGGCTTGTAAACTAAAGTTGTTTCTTGTAAGCAATTGTGAGGTTCTCCATCTTCTGGTGTAGGCATCAGCGTAGCTGGATTCAATGTAGTACACCTTTCAACAGTCAGGTGAGGCTGTGAAACTAATGTAGCTAAACATGATAAGTGTCTTGCTGGTGATAAAAATGTCATTTTAGTTTGTAATAGTAAAACTGAAACTGCATGCGGCACATACAGAGTAAGCTTGTGGAAAAGCACTACTTCAGCTGAGCTTTCCACTGCCATTGCTGCTGCTATCACTGCTTGAACACAAGGAGGTGTTGCTCTTGCTACAGGATCTAATTTTGAAGAATAAAATGCCACAGGATTCTGTTTATCTCCATATTTTTGTAACAAAACAGATGTCATAAATCCATCTCTACAGTCTACAGTTTGACTGAAAGGTTTACTGTAATCTGGAAGAGCTAACACTGTTGTTCTGGCTAATGCTTGTTTTAATTCACAAAATGCTTTTACACCTTGTTCTGTCCATTTAATTTTATCATAAGCTGCCATAGGTGCTTCATAAATCAATTCTTGTAGTGGGGCTGCTATTTCAGCATAGTTTGGAATCCACATGCGACAGTAATTACATAACCCTAAAAATGACATCATTTGTTTCTTTGTTAAGGGTTGTGGTGCTGATAAAATCGCCACTTTTCTGTCTTCATTTAATTTTCTACCCTGAGATGTTAAAGTATGGCCTAAATATTTAACTTGTGGGGTCCATAGCTGTAATTTATCTTTGTTTACTTTGTTTCCAGTCTCTGCCAAATAAGTCAATAAAGCTATGGTGTCTTTTTTACAAAACTCCTGTGAGGTTGATGCTATGAGAATGTCATCTACATAAGTTATGATTTGACTTTTCATAGGTGGCTCAAATCCCGCTAAACAGTTTGAAATAGCATCAGAAAAAATGGTAGGACTTTCTGCATAGCCCTGAGGTAGTCTTGTATAAGTGTACTTCTTTCCTTCAAAAGTAAATGCAAACCAATATTGACTATCTGGGTGTAAGGGCACTGAGAAAAATGCATTGCTTAGATCGATTACTGAGAACCATTCTGCTCTTGGATCTAAGGTATTTAACAAAGTGTGTGGATCTGGTACATTAGGTGCTCTTTGTACAACTGCATCATTTACTGGTCTCAGATCTTGAACCATCCTCCAAGATGTAGAAGGAGGAGCCTTTTTAACTGGGAAAATTGGTGTGTTACAAGGTGACTCTGGGCACTTTACTAACACTCCTGCTTTGTACAGTTCATCTATCACAGGCCTTATTCCCTCTTTTGCATCATCCTTTAAAGGATATTGTTTTTTCCGTGGAGTATATTCTGTCTTCCCTCTAATGACCACTGGTGGGCATCCTTTAATTAACCCTACATCTGCTGGCCCTTTAGTCCAAAGTGACTGTGGAAGATCTTTAAGAGAATCTTCCTCTTCCTCTGTCAACATAATTTTCACTCAGCTTCTTCTGTCAGTCAGATGCGCATTAGCCTGTGTAATCACTACCCAGTTTAATGCAATCCTTTTAAACTTAGTTTCAGGATTGGTAGAAATTCCAGTTTCCGGATCAGTCTGCCAGTCCAAAGTATAAGTCACTTCCTGCACATGTTCTTTCATTTCTTCCCATTTTTCTCGTGAACCTTTAGTACAAGAAATAAATGGAACTGCATCTGCCATTTGTTTCCAACTTGTCACTCTTTCTGTATACATTAAATTTTTTGCTTCTGGTGTAACCGTCACAGTACAGAAACTAGTTTCATCTTTCCAATAAAAATCATTTATTGTAAATTTTTGATAACCTAGTTTACTCACTGCTTCATCATATCTCCTGTCAGGGCCAGGAGACTTTTTGCATCTTAACATGACATACAGATTTTCTGGAGACATAAAATCTGCATGGGGTGACACTCTGGCTTTTGCTTTTTCCATTAAGTTTTTTGCAGTCTGTCCAAGATCAGTTTTCGGTAGATCTAAAGTCCAATAATAGTATGGTTCACCTCTGCCTTCTAGCACACAGATGTCTGTATCTGGGCAACGTCGTGCTTGCATCCCCCCTTCTCTGGTGGGGTAAATTCCTAACTTTAATCTTATCATGACATCTCTCCCTAAAAGATTAAAAGGACAGTTTGGTGCTAAAACCACAGGAATGCTTGTTGTTTCATTAGTGTCAGGATTTTCAAAACAAACTGGTTTACTCAAATGTTTAGTTTCAATTTGACCATCTGCAGATCTCATTTGTATTGTTTTATTTGACTTAGGAAAATCATTGTAATGACTTTTTATCACAGTTCTACAAGCCCCTGAGTCACAAAGAAAAACAAACGGTTGTCCCTGAACATAAAGAGTTATTTCTGGCTTTTCCATAAGACAAACTTCAGTGAGATCTAAAAATTCATCACAAATTGGTTGAGTTTCTGGTTCAGATTCATTGTTAATCTTGACATTACTTCTACCATCTAGTCAATCTGATTTCTTTCTTTCAGGACAATCTCTCAGCCAATGATCTCTCTGTCCACAAATCCAACATCTATCATCAACCTGCTCTGACCCTCTGTTGCTACTTTCTCTAAACCTTCCTCTAAAACTTCCTTTAAAATTTCCTTTTCCACGACCACGATTTCTTCCTCTGTTCATGTTCCTTCCAAAAAACACATCACTACTTTCCTCCTGCCAAAAGGTATCTACACTTTGATTTCTAAATTTCTTCTTATTCACCATCACTTTTTCTGCATGAACAGCAAAATTCATAAACTGTTGTAGTGCTCCTGTAGGTAGATCAATGTAATGCTTCCTTATCCAGTCTGCAATCTCTGGTCTCATAGCTTGCAGTAAGGCTTGTTTCAGCTGCTGTCTATAGGCACCATCATCATTATCATCATCTCTGAGTCCACTGTTAGCTTTAAAAACTTCTTCAAATCTGACTCTAAAATCAGACACTAACTCTCCATCTTTTTGTTTAGTTTGACCAATCTTTCCATAATCAGGTCACATTGGAAAGGCTTCTCTAATTCTTTGTCCTAAAAGTGTAAGACTTTGAATTAACTCTTGACTGTTATGTGGAAGAGGTCTGGGTGGATCGTCATCATTCATAGGATTCCAATTTCCCTTTACTTTTGCCCAGTCTGCTTTCATAGCAGTCATCCATGCTTGTTGACATTCAATGCCATTCAGATGATAAGCTCTCTGAACTTCCATCATTTGCTCATGAAAATCATGTGGATTTTCCCTGTGAGAGATAACTCCCTCTACTGCCTTCTTAACATCCTCCACTGTCCAGGTCCTAAACACAAAAAGTGTAGGTCTCTGGCCATCTTCTCCAGCTCTAGGATTGGGCACTTCAATCATTGGAAATGTCTCAGCAAGTTCAGATGACCCTCCAGCTTCTTCCAAACCAACCCCCATAGTTTTACTCCATTCAAGTTTTTTCCCTTTTCCTCTTAACGTCATTTTTTCTTTTTCTGGTTTATTTAAATCAGTCAGTGGTGGGTAAAGACCCGTCAAGGAAGGAGCAGTTGGCCCCTCATAGGGAGGGGGTGAGAAAACAGCTGGATTCTGTTCCCCCCCTTCTTCATCATGTCCCTGCTCACCCTGCAGCTCAGCTGCAGCCTGCTGCAGGGGTCTTGGTCTTATCACAACTGATTCATCATCCTCTTTTTTAGCAATCAGACATGCTTCCCTAGTTTTACTTTTCTGAATGCCATTCTTTCTTTTTGTTGCTTCATTTAACCACAGTTTTGCACAAATTAATTCTTCACTACTTTTTGTTTCTTTTTTATTTTTTATTTTGTTTTTAATTTGTAACCTTTGAACTAATTCAGTACATGCCTGTACTCCAAGATTCCCCTTAAAATTGTAGTTTTTATCCCATTTTCTCAAGAACGTAGTTGAGCCTGGATGAGCTCTTTCCATGTATTTTGAATCCCCTGTTAATTCTACTTTTCTATTTGAATTCCCCATTTGTTTTTTGTTATTTTTATTTTTTTATTATTTACGTTAGTCACAGAGTGTGATCAGAACCAACAGAGAATTTCTCTCAGGACCGAATTTCACTCCCCGTGCAACAAGCTTCTAGGTCAGACCTATTGTCTGATCCGGTCACACGTTTAGGGTCCTCCCAGGAGCAAAACACGTTTTAGACTCTGGGTTCTTTTCACCTAAAGCCAAATGAGATGAAATCTTGTTCTACTTCAACAAGCAGCCTTGTGTTAACACCGCAAGGTTTCCAGCTGCCCACTGTTTCGAACAAGTTCACTCCTTTCACACAGGCACACACATTCACACCAAAAAAAAAAAGTTTGGTAACGCTTTATAATAGGTGTCCTTAATAAACTATTTATAAGACATTAACAAGCACTTTTAATGTTGTAGTAAGCTGCTTATAAAGACATTTATTAGCAGTTGTAAATGTCTTACAACTGACTCACAAGTTCAAATAAGCTGCTTATAAACACATCAAAGGACTCATTAATAAACTATTTATAAGACATGAACAAGCACTAGAAAGGTTGTATTAAGCTGCTTATAAACACATTTATAAGCAGGTGTAATTGTCCTTAATAAACTATTTATAAGACATTAACAAGAACTTTTAATGTTGTATTAAGCTGCTTATAAAGATATCTATTAGCAGTTGTAAATTTCTTACAACTGACTTACAAGTTCAAATAAGAGACTTATAAACACATTAAAAGACTCATTAATAAACTATTTATAAGACATGAACAAGCACTAGTAATGTTGTATTAAGCTGCTTATAAAGACATTTATTAATCCTTCATAAAATGCCTTACGAGATAATAACAGTGTTGCTATTAACAGTTTATTAAGTGTTTTGCAGCCCCCCAATCTAAAGCGTGATCAAATAGGGGTTCATATTCACAAGCCATTTATAAACTGCTTGTATGGGATTAATAAATATATTAATATATATATATATATATATATATATATATATATATATATATATATATATATATATATATATATATATATATATATATATATATATATATTTATATATAAACTGAATATATTTTATTCAGTTATTATTTTTTTCTTTTTTGCATGCTTGCTCCTACGCCAAAAGCATACTTTATGTAACATATTGGTACAACCTTTGAACATCTTTAAACCTAAACAAAAGAAAGGTCAACAAAATGTACAAGAGCAGTTTAATCAATGGAACGTGTATGAAGCTGAAGAGTTTCCTGGTTTTATGTGTACCACCTTAAAAAGCAATGATGTGAATATCATAGTTGGAGACAGTCACATACCTGTATATGAACTGCATCCATTCAAAAAGGGATATTTTTGAACGCTGGAATAGAGACTTGTGTCGAATCGATTTCACCCTTTTTTTTCCTCTATGCACAGCACGCTGACATTTCCTGCAAAGTCAAATTATATCAACTTAATCGGCTTCAACCAAAATTTCCAACACAACATTTTTCTTTTAATAACTGCAGCCATTATGTACTGAAAAAACAACAACAATCATACTTACCAAGCATAATGGTCTTTTGTCTTCCATTTTTTCAATTTCATTCGCTTGTGACAGATGCTGCATTTCATTTCCCTTCTTAAAAGATGATTTTTTTGCATCCATTTGATCAGTTTTAAGGCTTTTCTTTTAGATTTGCCCGCAAAAATGAGCCTCCGCAGTCTGGTAACTAAGGTCATTTCTTACGTTAATAAAAGCGCCTTCCTGAGTTTCATACAACCAGTTTGAATTTATTGCCGCCAGTCTTTTGCCGCCAATTTTAATCTCCAATCATTATCGACAACTTTGATCCCCCCACTACGAAACGGACTGTCGTACAAATTAAACGCTACTGGATTGGTTGCTTACATTTTCTTAGTGCGCAGGCCCAGCTTTTGTTCAATCGTTGCTAAGCTTAGTAAGAGTTTGCTGCTCGCTATAGTTATCCACTGTGTCTGTCCCACAAGTCCGAAGCCGCATGTACACCCGCTCTGGAGCTGGAAGGGCGAAGTCGCCCGAGCTGAAGAAAAGTATGAAGAGGAAGCAAACAGATGAAGCACGTCTCCCTGGTAAGCTACAAACAAATATGTCAAGTCCTTCTCTGAAGACCTAAAACAGCTGAATCGTGTTTTAATTATATTTTGTCAAATAACTCAAAATGGGTCAGTCCATTAATATTTATTTTGTTTATGACGTGTTATTAGGGGTGTAACGGTACACGTAGTTGGACCGAAACGTTTCGGTACGGCACTTTCGGTTCGGTTCACGTTCGTACCGTTTCGGTTTTCGGTTTGTTTATTTTTTTATTTTTTCCCCGCAAATGTATTAACTTTGCGTTGAGGCGGAACTAATGTTATTCGTGGTATTCCACCGAGACTCTCACTGGTTTCTGCACTCGCGCGCCTGTAGGAAAGGGGGCGGGGGGGGGGGGGGGGGCAGAGGTTGTCGCGCGCAGCGCAACAGTTTCTGTGACCGCGCGTTTAGTTTTTTGTAGCTCAGTTATGGAGAACTGCAAAAAGTCCACCCGGGTAAGTGAACCCCGAAGGAAGATCCGCCTTCCACGGCCAAAAACGTCATTGCACTTCAGCTTCAACAGCTATCAGGTGATGGAGGTGACAGTGCGCATGTCCACAGGATCAGGATGGCTAATGCTTAGCTTACGCTCTCCTGTGGGGAATGCTCTGTTGTGTTGACATTGTTACTCAAAGATAGTGTATGCCACAGAATAGATCTGTTAATGCTCTTAAAACGGCATGACCCGACTGTTTCAGTCTACAAGAAAATAAATGTGCAAGTTAATTTTTCATGCCAGTATTAATTATTCAAAGTTTTTAGTTCCTGGCAGCTAATAGTTTTTCTTATTTTATTAAGCAGATCCCCTAGAGAGGTCAATTTTATTTATTCTTATATAAAACCAATAAATGCATTTTGCAAGAAATTATTTTCTGGCTTTTTGTACAGTAAAAATACCAAAATATATGAATTAAAGCTTTATTAATCTCCCAAGGGAGAAAAACACACACAATAAATAACAATAAGATAATACTTTATAAAATATCAGTTCATATCAGGCAGATTTGTTAAACATCAGTACCAAACCGAAACGTATCGAACCGAGCCCTAAGAAACTCTGAATTAAACCGAAATGAGATTTTAGCGTATCGTTACACCCCTAACGGTTATGCTGCTTTCAGACAGACGTATTTTCACATTGGAGCGTTTAAACCAGTGGCGATTTCTTTAAGACTGCAAGGGAAGCTCGGCTTCCCATATAATGTCACAAAATTAATGGTGAAATATGTACTATTGTATTAACATTTCACTAACCCTAACCCTCCCATCGCGGATTTCTCAAGTTCAGTCGAAATAAAAACTGCTGCAGCACGCACTTCTAGCAGGCTAAGACAACGTCACGGTATTCGGACCTTTTGATTGGACATAAAAAACAAAGCTGACTGCAATGTACGCCATGGAGGATTTTTTAGGAAAATCTCCCACTTATCTTGACTTCCTTCATCATAAAAATCTGAGTGAGATCGTGAAGCAGTCATACAGATTTGTGTGTTTGGCGCTGACCATCCCTTAAAAATTGTACCATAAGAATGTTACTTAATATTTGCAAAACAAAAAATGTATTCTTCAAAATGTTGTTTTAATGTTGTCTACCAATCCCAAATAGTCTTTTAAATGATAAACTTTTATTTTTTTCCCCCTAACAGATCAGGCTGAAGTGTCACCTACTGCCCAGCTTGTTACAAAACAACAGCAACAACAAATCAAAAAGCTGACAGAAAAAATTCAGAGGCAGGAGGAGCTCATCAAAGAGCTGTCAGCAGAAAAAGATTTTCTGAAAGAACAGCTAGGTATGTGCAAGCAACACCACATACTACAAGTAGTGTTGTTGCCTTTTCTTAATAAAAGTAGTAGCTTAAAAATTACACTGTGCTTTTGGGTTGCAACAATTATATTTTTGTTCTGCAGCAAAACATCCTCCACAAGCCTCCACAAATGACATAATGCTGCATGGGAAACAACAAAAAACTTCCCAAGTTCAGTCAAGTTCATCTGCAAGTACATCAAGCAGTTCTTCAGACTCTAGTGACTCTTCATGCAGCAATTCTTCATCTGACTCTTCGTCTGAGTCTTCATCTTCAGATGAAGAGAAGAAGAAGAAGAAGAAGAATGGAAAGAAGAAGAAGGGAACACCAAAAAAGAAGAAAAAAAGAGGCAAGAGTGGAAAGAAGAGACAAATCAAAGCCCGCAAACATGTCAGAAGAGGTAACTTCAGATTTTCAATTTTTCTTGAGAAATAATTGCTATGGTGTGTCCCCTTACAGAGAGGTAATAACATAGACAGAAACCCAAATGTGACAGGTATAGATAGTTAACATATAAAAATGATGAGATGTGTATTCCATTAAAGGGTAACACAACAGGACAGTTGGAGACTCCACTCCCAGCCCGGATTTAAAAAATGGGGGAAAAAAGTGGCGGGGCGAGGGTTGGTTACACTCACACTGCCTATTTAGTATGGGGAGTGATACTGACCTCAACAATGCCCAACAGTGGGGCTGCTTGCACAGCTGAGGGTTTGCAGAACCATGTCTGAGTGATAAAATGAAGCTAACATAGTAGCAAAGAATCCTGAGTGAAAGTTCATTCCAAATCCCATCACCAGGACAGAGTTTTCTGGATTAAATGACAATTACACTTAACAACTGTTGTCTAACTTTCACGTCCGACCGTTACACAATCTAAGATGGGCAGGGCTTTTATATGCTGGAGATGTAAAGTATGACACGAATGCTCTGAATTGACATGGGACATAGACATAAATAGACCAATCGTAAAATTCAACTTTAGTACCTTGTTTTAACCTCTAGGGGGCAGCACACAGAGAGTTTTAGACCATCAAATCAGGAACATATATGTTTGATAATTAATATATGTCATGCAAACATGCAGAGTACACAATTTCAAAACATTGCTTGACCATCCTTTCTATGTTTCAGCACGTGTCCCAGATGAGGTGGTGGAGCGTTACAGAAAGGTCCTCAAGGCCTTCAACAAAGGACAAACATTAACTGCAGCATTCAGAAAAGTGGGAGTAGATCGGAACACCGTTGTGTGCAGTGCTGCGGTGGCAGAACTTGCCATTGCAGCCCCACAGAAGTACTCCGAGCTAAAACAGTTTCACAATCCCAAAAAGAAACTTAGCGACTTTACAAAAGCTTGCATCGACACAATTGATGCAAATTCACAAATTGAAGACACAATCGACACTTTTAAAAAAAGTGGACAGTTACTGCCCCTTGGGAAGGGCAGATATTGATTTTTTTTTTTTTTTTAAGTTTGTTGAAAGTTTAAAATGTTATCCACAATGTTGTTGTGATGTGTTAGAGTTGTTATATGTTTGTGGCTTTGGTTAATGTTATAAAGGGCATTTTTCATATTCTGTACTTTGCTTTTGTTTGTGGCAAAACATAGCCCACACTTTAGGAGGCTGCAAAACACTCAAACTGTCAGTAAAGGTTCTCATTCATCCAGGTGGTGTAGTTTTGAGGTTAAGTCATAGCAGCTGGACTTAAGAAAATGTAAGTCCACTTAACATGGGACCTGTAAATATATTTATTAATCCCATACAAGCAGTTTATAAATGGCTTGTGAATATGAACCCCTATTTGATCACGCTTTAGATTGGGGGGCTGCAAAACACTTAATAAACTGTTAATAAGAACACTGTAAATATATTTATTAATCCCATACAAGCAGTTTATAAATGGCTTGTGAATATGAACCCCTATTTGATCACGCTTTAGATTGGGGGGCTGCAAAACACTTAATAAACTGTTAATAAGAACACTGTAAATATATTTATTAATCCCATACAAGCAGTTTATAAATGGCTTGTGAATATGAACCCCTATTTGATCACGCTTTAGATTGGGGGGCTGCAAAACACTTAATAAACTGTTAATAGCAACACTGTTATTATCTCGTAAGGCATTTTATGAAGGATTAATAAATGTCTTTATAAGCAGCTTAATACAACATTACTAGTGCTTGTTCATGTCTTATAAATAGTTTATTAATGAGTCTTTTAATGTGTTTATAAGTCTCTTATTTGAACTTGTAAGTCAGTTGTAAGAAATTTACAACTGCTAATAGATATCTTTATAAGCAGCTTAATACAACATTAAAAGTTCTTGTTAATGTCTTATAAATAGTTTATTAAGGACAATTACACCTGCTTATAAATGTGTTTATAAGCAGCTTAATACAACCTTTCTAGTGCTTGTTCATGTCTTATAAATAGTTTATTAATGAGTCCTTTGATGTGTTTATAAGCAGCTTATTTGAACTTGTGAGTCAGTTGTAAGACATTTACAACTGCTAATAAATGTCTTTATAAGCAGCTTACTACAACATTAAAAGTGCTTGTTAATGTCTTATAAATAGTTTATTAAGGACACCTATTATAAAGCGTTACCAAACTTTTTTTTTTTGGTGTGAATGTGTGTGCCTGTGTGAAAGGAGTGAACTTGTTCGAAACAGTGGGCAGCTGGAAACCTTGCGGTGTTAACACAAGGCTGCTTGTTGAAGTAGAACAAGATTTCATCTCATTTGGCTTTAGGTGAAAAGAACCCAGAGTCTAAAACGTGTTTTGCTCCTGGGAGGACCCTAAACGTGTGACCGGATCAGACAATAGGTCTGACCTAGAAGCTTGTTGCACGGGGAGTGAAATTCGGTCCTGAGAGAAATTCTCTGTTGGTTCTGATCACACTCTGTGACTAACTTAAATAATAAAAAAATAAAAATAACAAAAAACAAATGGGGAATTCAAATAGAAAAGTAGAATTAACAGGGGATTCAAAATACATGGAAAGAGCTCATCCAGGCTCAACTACGTTCTTGAGAAAATGGGATAAAAACTACAATTTTAAGGGGAATCTTGGAGTACAGGCATGTACTGAATTAGTTCAAAGGTTACAAATTAAAAACAAAATAAAAAAGAAACAAAAAGTAGTGAAGAATTAATTTGTGCAAAACTGTGGTTAAATGAAGCAACAAAAAGAAAGAATGGCATTCAGAAAAGTAAAACTAGGGAAGCATGTCTGATTGCTAAAAAAGAGGATGATGAATCAGTTGTGATAAGACCAAGACCCCTGCAGCAGGCTGCAGCTGAGCTGCAGGGTGAGCAGGGACATGATGAAGAAGGGGGGGAACAGAATCCAGCTGTTTTCTCACCCCCTCCCTATGAGGGGCCAACTGCTCCTTCCTTGACGGGTCTTTACCCACCACTGACTGATTTAAATAAACCAGAAAAAGAAAAAATGACGTTAAGAGGAAAAGGGAAAAAACTTGAATGGAGTAAAACTATGGGGGTTGGTTTGGAAGAAGCTGGAGGGTCATCTGAACTTGCTGAGACATTTCCAATGATTGAAGTGCCCAATCCTAGAGCTGGAGAAGATGGCCAGAGACCTACACTTTTTGTGTTTAGGACCTGGACAGTGGAGGATGTTAAGAAGGCAGTAGAGGGAGTTATCTCTCACAGGGAAAATCCACATGATTTTCATGAGCAAATGATGGAAGTTCAGAGAGCTTATCATCTGAATGGCATTGAATGTCAACAAGCATGGATGACTGCTATGAAAGCAGACTGGGCAAAAGTAAAGGGAAATTGGAATCCTATGAATGATGACGATCCACCCAGACCTCTTCCACATAACAGTCAAGAGTTAATTCAAAGTCTTACACTTTTAGGACAAAGAATTAGAGAAGCCTTTCCAATGTGACCTGATTATGGAAAGATTGGTCAAACTAAACAAAAAGATGGAGAGTTAGTGTCTGATTTTAGAGTCAGATTTGAAGAAGTTTTTAAAGCTAACAGTGGACTCAGAGATGATGATAATGATGATGGTGCCTATAGACAGCAGCTGAAACAAGCCTTACTGCAAGCTATGAGACCAGAGATTGCAGACTGGATAAGGAAGCATTACATTGATCTACCTACAGGAGCACTACAACAGTTTATGAATTTTGCTGTTCATGCAGAAAAAGTGATGGTGAATAAGAAGAAATTTAGAAATCAAAGTGTAGATACCTTTTGGCAGGAGGAAAGTAGTGATGTGTTTTTTGGAAGGAACATGAACAGAGGAAGAAATCGTGGTCGTGGAAAAGGAAATTTTAAAGGAAGTTTTAGAGGAAGGTTTAGAGAAAGTAGCAACAGAGGGTCAGAGCAGGTTGATGATAGATGTTGGATTTGTGGACAGAGAGATCATAAACATATGGATAAAAAAAACACATTTATATCAGATTTCAATTGGGTTTAATTTTAAAATTCCACATCAGATCTGTCTGAAACTAATTTAATGACTTCACCAGGTGGGACACTATCAGTGAGAAGTGAAATGTCTCTCTAAAAACTAGCAGTTATTTCTTTACACGTTTAATTTTGAAATTCCACATCAGATCAGTCTGAAACTCCTTCCATGACATCACCATGTGGGACACTGTCCGTGAGAAGTGAAATGAATCTGAGAAGTCGCAGTTATTTTTTAAGACATAGGTAAACATATGGCAAAAACACATTTTTAGCAGATTTCAATTGGGTTTTATTTTAAATTTCCACATCAGATCTGTCTGAAACTTATTTAATGACATCACCAGGTGGGACACTATCAGTGAAAAGTTGAATGACTCTCTAAAAACTAGCAGTTTTTTTTTTTTTACGCGTAGGTAAACATATGGCAAAAAAATTTTTTTAGCAGATTTCAATTGAGTTTAATTTTGAAATTCCACATCAGATCCCTCTGAAACTTTTCATGTGACATCACCAAGTGGGACACTATAAGTGAAAAGTTGAATGACTCTCTGAAAACTAGCAGTTTTTTTTTTTTGACATACGCAAACTTATGGCAAAAACACATTTATAGCAGTTTCAATTGGGTTTAATTTTGAAATTCCACATCAGATCCGTCTGAAACTTTTCATGTGACATCACCAGGTGGGACACTATCAGTGAAAAGTTGAACGACTCTCTGAAAACTAGCAGTTGTTTTTTTTTTTTTTTTTTGACATACTCAAACTTATGGCAAAAACACATTTAGATCAGATTTAAATTGAGTTTAAGTTTGAAATTCCACATCAGATCTGTCTGAAACTTATTTAATGACATCACCAGGTGGGACACTATCAGTGAGAAGTGAAATGACTGAAAACTAGCAGTTATTTTTTTAGACTAACGTAAACATATGGATAAAAAAACACATTTATATCAGATTTCAATTGGGTTTAATTTTAAAATTCCACATCAGATCTGTCTGAAACTTATTTAATGACATCACCAGGTGGGACACTTCCAGTGAGAAGTGAAATGACTCTCTGAAAACTATCAGTTTTATTTTTTCTTTTGACATACGTAAACATATGGCAAAAACACATTTATATCAGATTTCAATTGGGTTTTATTTTGAAATTCCACATCAGATCTGTCTGAAACTAATTTAATGACTTCACCAGGTGGGACACTATCAGTGAGAAGTGAAATGTCTCTCTAAAAACTAGCAGTTATTTCTTTACGCGTACATAAACATATGGCAAAAACACATTTTTAGCAGATTTCAATTGAGTTTAATTTTGAAATTCCACATCAGATCTGTCTGAACCTTATTTAATGACATCACCAGGTGAGACACTATCAGTGAAAAGTTAAATGACTGACTAAAAAATAGCAGTTTTTTTCTTAGACATATTTGAACATATAGCAAAAACACATTTATATCAGATTTCAATTGTTTTGATTTTTAAATTCCACATCAGATTTGTCTGAAACTTGTTTAATGACATCACCAGGTGGGACACTATCAGTGAAAAGTTAAATGACTCTGAAAACTAGCAGTTATTTTTTTAGAGTAACGTAAACATATGGATAAAAAAAAACACATTTATATCAGATTTCAATTGGGTTTAATTTTGAAATTCCACATCAGACCCGTCTGAAACTTTTCATGTGACATCACCAGGTGGGACACTATCAGTGAAAAGTTGAATGACTCTCTGAAAACTAGCAGGTTTTTTTTTTACGCGTAGGTAAACATATGGCAAAAACACATTTTTAGCAGATTTCAATTGGGTTTAATTTTGAAATTCCACATCAGATCCCTCTGAAACTTTTCATGTGACATCACCAGGTGGGACACTATCAGTGAAAAGTTGAATGACTCTCTGAAAACTAGCAGTTGTTTTTTTTTTTTTTTTTGACATACTCAAACTTATGGCAAAAACACATTTAGATCAGATTTAAATTGGGTTTAAGTTTGAAATTCCACATCAGATCTGTCTGAAACTTATTTAATGACATCACCAGGTGGGACACTATCAGTGAGAAGTGAAATGACTGAAAACTAGCAGTTATTTTTTTAGACTAACGTAAACATATGGATAAAAAAACACATTTATATCAGATTTCAATTGGGTTTAATTTTAAAATTCCACATCAGATCTGTCTGAAACTTATTAATGACATCACCAGGTGGGACACTTCCAGTGAGAAGTGAAATGACTCTCTGAAAACTATCAGTTTTATTTTTTCTTTTGACATACGTAAACATATGGCAAAAACACATTTATATCAGATTTCAATTGGGTTTTATTTTGAAATTCCACATCAGATCTGTCTGAAACTACTTTAATGACTTCACCAGGTGGGACACTATCAGTGAGAAGTGAAATGTCTCTCTAAAAACTAGCAGTTATTTCTTTACGCGTACATAAACATATGGCAAAAACACATTTTTAGCAGATTTCAATTGAGTTTAATTTTGAAATTCCACATCAGATCTGTCTGAACCTTATTTAATGACATCACCAGGTGAGACACTATCAGTGAAAAGTTAAATGACTGACTAAAAAATAGCAGTTTTTTTCTTAGACATATTTGAACATATAGCAAAAACACATTTATATCAGATTTCAATTGTTTTGATTTTTAAATTCCACATCAGATTTGTCTGAAACTTGTTTAATGACATCACCAGGTGGGACACTATCAGTGAAAAGTTAAATGACTCTGAAAACTAGCAGTTATTTTTTTAGAGTAACGTAAACATATGGATAAAAAAAAACACATTTATATCAGATTTCAATTGGGTTTAATTTTGAAATTCCACATCAGACCCGTCTGAAACTTTTCATGTGACATCACCAGGTGGGACACTATCAGTGAAAAGTTGAATGACTCTCTGAAAACTAGCAGGTTTTTTTTTTTACGCGTAGGTAAACATATGGCAAAAACACATTTTTAGCAGATTTCAATTGGGTTTAATTTTGAAATTCCACATCAGATCCCTCTGAAACTTTTCATGTGACATCACCAGGTGGGACACTATCAGTGAAAAGTTGAATGACTCTCTGAAAACTAGCAGTTGTTTTTTTTTTTTTTTGACATACTCAAACTTATGGCAAAAACACATTTAGATCAGATTTAAATTGGGTTTAAGTTTGAAATTCCACATCAGATCTGTCTGAAACTTATTTAATGACATCACCAGGTGGGACACTATCAGTGAGAAGTGAAATGACTGAAAACTAGCAGTTATTTTTTTAGACTAACGTAAACATATGGATAAAAAAACACATTTATATCAGATTTCAATTGGGTTTAATTTTAAAATTCCACATCAGATCTGTCTGAAACTTATTAATGACATCACCAGGTGGGACACTTCCAGTGAGAAGTGAAATGACTCTCTGAAAACTATCAGTTTTATTTTTTCTTTTGACATACGTAAACATATGGCAAAAACACATTTATATCAGATTTCAATTGGGTTTTATTTTGAAATTCCACATCAGATCTGTCTGAAACTAATTTAATGACTTCACCAGGTGGGACACTATCAGTGAGAAGTGAAATGTCTCTCTAAAAACTAGCAGTTATTTCTTTACGCGTACATAAACATATGGCAAAAACACATTTTTAGCAGATTTCAATTGAGTTTAATTTTGAAATTCCACATCAGATCTGTCTGAACCTTATTTAATGACATCACCAGGTGAGACACTATCAGTGAAAAGTTAAATGACTGACTAAAAAATAGCAGTTTTTTTCTTAGACATATTTGAACATATAGCAAAAACACATTTATATCAGATTTCAATCGTTTTGATTTTTAAATTCCACATCAGATTTGTCTGAAACTTGTTTAATGACATCACCAGGTGGGACATGTAGGAAAATATCTTTCGCTCTGAGATTTTTCCACGCATGTTCTATTAGTCGGGAGAGATATAAGACCAAGATTCAGCCGGATAAAGTCACAGAAGGTTTATTCCCTAACAAAAGTTCTAAGACAGAATTAAAACAGATCTGGGTCCTCATTTTAGAAGGCCTTCAAAACGCAAGAAGTTACAGGCGTTTTACATGAAAGGCCACAAGACAGAAGAAGACAATAAAATTATGCTCTGCTCAGACTTTTAAAGACAATTCGGGTTTCCCTCCTCCCGCGGAAAACATGACGTCGAATCTCCGCCCTGGAACACTTGCATTGGCTGATCGATGATCCGTCTCCTCCTTCAACCAATCGTAGAGGGTCATTCTCCGTGACCAGTTCCTCTCCTCAGGGAATGACTTCAAAGGTACGCCTGGTGCTGTGATAAACTCAGACTCTTCCTGTCCGTAACAAATCAGATTGACAGCAGGATATCCATGGAGGTTCTGGGTCAAAGTTCAGTCTTTTGTTCTTCTTGAGAACTGGACATCCAGAGAAATTCTCACAGACATACTCTATTCTTCAGGTGGTTTAGATTAGAGTGCTGGCTCCATTTCTGCTGGCCAGTGCCCGAGAGGTCAGCATCCCCCTCCTCTGTAGGGGAATGAGTGACAGCTGCTGTCCATAGGTCACATCTCAGGAATGTGAGGTCAGAATGAGTTCAGTGAAAGCACACACTTTAGCTATGGAATAAACTAAAGGTGATATATGTAAAACAGAAAACGAAATAAAATAAGACAGAGAAACCCTTCTAAAGTGAGGACCAAAAATATAATTTCCTTCAGTTCCCTCTCTTGGCCTCATGAAGTGAGGCCACACAAAAATAAAAACACATTATCACATTACACAATCAAAACATATCAGCATACATTCAGACAGAAACATTCTTGTATATTATAGTATAAAAAGTATAAAAATATAAAAGAGAGCAAAGACAATCAAAATAACACTTCCTGTAAGAAAAGAACACCTGGAATTAAGGGGAGAAATTGAGACATATTAAGGAAGAATCAAAAAATCACACAGGCAACGAAAGAGTAGAAATAGAAATGTTAAACATGACAACAAGCGTAATTCAGAAAATTTCTTCCATGTCCTCCATGGGGGTCCCATCGGAGAAGCTGCAATTCATATGGCCCACATAAATAAGAATAGCAATATTCTTAGTTAATATTCTTAGTTAGTTAGTTAGTTAGTTAGTATTGCAACAAAATCCAAAAAGTCATTCAGGGCCTTGACCACTCGTGTCCTCCTCCTGCATGTCCCACAAGCTCTGGCAAGCGTGGACCTGGCCTCCTATGGACTTCTGAATAAGCCTGGTAATTATTCAATCTGACACATGTGATACAACAGAACGACTGCAAAAGAGCTTGGGATGTCTCCCCAAGATGAGTCTGCTGTGGATCTAAATATTGATTAGGGTTAGGGTCAGAAACTTAAAAAATAAAACAAGAACAAAAGACAATAATA
This sequence comes from Oryzias latipes, assembly GCF_053564925.1. Lineage (NCBI taxonomy): Eukaryota > Metazoa > Chordata > Actinopteri > Beloniformes > Adrianichthyidae > Oryzias > Oryzias latipes. The sequence continues at coordinate 37,035,552 of NC_136253.1, forward strand.
AAATAAAACAATGACAAAACACGACAAGACAAGAATAAAAATGCACAGAAGAGATGTGATGGAAATGTCCACCACTTTGTCCTCTCCATAGTCTGCTTCTCCTCGTGCCGTTTTCATGAAAAACATAGGTGGGAGTATGCAAATTCAAGATAAAGACAAGTTTATTAGGGGCTGTCGTCTAATGACCCATGTGGTGGATTCTAACTCCACCAGCATTCCTTATCACCTCAGGACAGTGTGGTGAAACCCCTTCATCCTCGCTGTGGATGAGATAACCAGATGAACAGACACACAAAGCTCTAAAAAGGTAAAAAGGTCTATCAAAATTAACATTTAAACCTTCTTTCTAAACAAATACATTCAAACGATGATAATTGAAACAAAGATAATTGAAACCATGATAATACTAAAACAATTTCCTGCAACGAATCATTAATACCTCTTTCCACCCTCTCTTGGCCTGGGGGAAACCCCAGGACACTAGTTGGGTGAAACCATGCAGATCCAAACAAAGATAAGGCATAAATACACAAACTAGAGCAATTGAAAGTAAAAATATAGCAAACAGTTTTGTGCACCGGTAAGGTGAACAAGTTGTTTGTCCACATTCCTATGGAAGGCAAGATGACAACATAAAGAAATGAAACCACGTATTGTCGTTGCCTTACTGCCGTAAGGTTAGTCACACCCTCGTCATTTATCATCAACCTCAAGGGGTCCATGTGCTTCACAAAACAAAGAAGTGTCTACTACAACCACAAGAAAACCAACATGTCCAAACTATTTCCAGATGTTTATGCTGCAAAGTAGACATCCTACGCTCTATATACATTGAACAACCTATGCTAAAAACAGTTCTGCCTAAATATGAGACTTCCCTTCTGCGAAAGTGCAAATTCCTGTTGCATTTCAAAACTCAAACATACAACTGCAACAGAAGATCTTTTATTACTCACAGGCAGGTTTCAACAGTCTGTTCAGCTAGCTGCTACCCTCTAGTAGCACAATATCTTGTCAGAGAGACTGCAAACAGTGACTGAAAATGCCAGGAAATTTTATTAACACCTGTGTACTAAAATGCGAATAACTGTCTGTTATTTTCACGTAATGGAATGCAAAAATAAGGGTTTGCTAAATCAATGGCAGTGAACAACACACATTGTTGAGCTAAAGTTGACAGCATGCAACATGGATCAGGAACGGGTAGAACTAGAGTAATAGTGACATAATTAACAGTCCTTAAATCATATGCTATGCAATAAATTTTACCATCTGCTTTCAAGACCAGTCTAAAAGAAGTACTACGAAGAATGTGAATGCTACACCAGAGTTTCACAAACCCGTCAAAGTTTCCTTCATCCCTCCATCAGCTTCCTGCACCAGCATTACCGAGATCTAAAAACTTGTGCTCCTGCAATTACCTGAATCATCACTAGGGAAGCGGTGGAGCATGTACCAACATCAAATGAACCTGTGGAGCATGAAGCATCAGAGAGCGTGTTTAACAGCACCTCTGCATCTTCATGAGCTGTCTTCTGTCTGCCACGATGTTTGTCAATACAGAAATGGTCCAGAACTCAGGAATTTGTCGTTGGATGAACGGTTAACCTGTACATTTTTATTGAGGGAAGAAAGTGAACACCTGAAAAAACACAATCGTACCAATCTGTGTTGTTAATGCCCCACTTAGTCATAGGACTGAGTTGCAGAGCCTCATGACCAGGGGGTGCTAATCCTATGTGGGATACAGCTGTGTCTGACAGCTAGTATCATTGCATTTGTGAGTGTATGAATGCACAATAAGCTGCTCGCCCTCAGGGCTAATATATGTCAGTGTAGTTCAAATGCCACGTGTGGCCTTCTACCTGCTGAAATATTACCGTGTACTGTCAATCCTAGAGTGTACAGGTCAGACCATTCGGAGGCGGAAATAGAGCTTTGAGGACAGGAGTCATGGTTTTCACGCCTGAAACCCATGAAACCACCTGGCGTTTCAGGGCCCTCTGGTTGTCTGCAATGGGGGTTGGCTGTGGGGTCTGGCATGGCATCCAGTCTGCTGGCTCCTGTTTTTGACAAGACTGTCCCATCCCAACAGATTCACAGGCGTGTTTAGTGAATGCACGCATGAATGTTCCACCATCTGGTCAAAAGTCAGTCGGATGGTCTTTTGCAGGTTTTGAGGAGTCATTTGTTCATTTGTCAGAGCAGGTAGTGTCCACTAGAGTCATCAGTGGTTACCTCTCATCTTGGAAAAGACAATGGCTCCTGCATCATCAAGTGGTATTGTCCGACTTGCCCTGTGGTCCTCGCCACGGTGGAGCAGGGGCTTGGAGTGGTCGTGGGTACTATTCATTTTTCCTCCAGACCCTCTGCCTCTGGGTCTGTGCATTCTGCTGTTGGGTACCTCGTTGTGGGCTATCACATGCCCAAGGGTTTGGAGTGCCACAGATGCCATTTCCAGATGCTGCTAGGGTCTCCTGGGCGGCTCACGTGTCCCAAGGTTTTCACCATGTTCTCCTGTCCCCGACTTACGAATGGCTGAGCATAACACGTCACTTCTGCTGTCTCTGAGGGCATCAAAACTCAAAATTCATGTTATTATTTTTAAACACCATTTATCATGTGTGGATTTTTCAGCTGCTCAACTCCTCCCTTTCTCCTTTCTATTACCTGCAAATGTGCAGTAATACTTTACATGATTGAAGTAGTTATCTTAACCTCAGGGTCAGTCACCTCTGACTGGGCCCCCTTCAGGCTAACTGAGGTCCTTTTGGGGGAGGTGTGAGCATCTGCTCATGCTCTTGTGTCCCTTAGGCAGAAGAATGTTCTGCATGAAGATTTATGAGGGTTAAGGAGGTGTCTGGACTTCACTCTTATCTGGGCTGCCTTTCCTGCAAACATAAAGTTATGTGCTTCTAAAGACAAAAATTTAGAAAAATCATTAGTGTCCTGTTCAGGTTAAATGCCAACACCGTGGCTGCAAAAGTCAGTTGATCAGCGATAAAAGCCTATTCAAGAAAAAAATCCCTAAATCTGTCTGTGACCAATATAACGGGTGCGGAGCAAAAATGTTCAAAAATACACTTTCTTAGACACATTCTAACTGCTATTTATTCAGTTCTTTATCAAAAAGCAAGATCAATTGAGCATTACAGTTTAACATTAACACCCTTAGTTTGACTTGTCCTGAAGGGCTTGCTGGTCCTAATAAGAATCTAGATAATCGCTAAAAATAACAATCTGACCAATCCAAACTTTTCCTTAAAGCTGCAGAACCTAAAATTGCTAAAATACAGTAACATCTTTATCTTTCAAACTTGAATGCAAACCAAAACTGAGTGCCTCTTAGTACTAACCACCACAGTTCATACTGTGGCAGCTGATCGCAAAAATTCTACACAGTGTAAATGTTCTAACACACAAAATGTCCTTTATACTACAGCACTTTTATGACCTGCAGATCAGCCTACCATCCTACATGCCACAGATGGGAACTGCTTACAGAGGGAAAAAAAGGGGGGTGTTACATGGGGGGTCATCATGTCGCTGCTAACAATTAAAACACTTTTCTTACACTGTCATAGAAGGCCTTTGTTTGTTCAATGCTGTTGCTGAGCACTGTCCATGTTCTATATACAAAATTGTGCACCTTTCATTCTGATCATCATGGGAATTAAGAATTCCAATTAGTGTAAAATGAATGTTACAACATTGGGTAATGGTTAAACCTCCTCAAATAGTTTTGGGTGGAGCTGCACTCTTCCCATCAACCTCTGCTCTTTGTCACCTAGAAGATGACAGCACCAACCTCTTTCTGTGAAAAATGAACTGCTTAAACCTTTCTATTCTCCTAATTCTCTATTCAGTTTTCCTTATTTAATCAAAAAACACAATTCACACTCTAAACTACAACAGGTTTGTTAAAACACAGACAATCAAGACGCAGACAAGAACTTCTAACAATTTTCTCAAAACCAAACCAAAAGACAAAACAAATTAGGTACCTTACACACAAAAATAAACCATTTCACTGAAATGAATCTTTTCTAACTAGTGTTAATATTTCCCCTTCTCTTTTCTCATCTTTCTCTTATAACAATTTTCAAATATGCTTGATTCTGATTCAAACGAACAAAACCGCCAGTCATGTGCTTCACATTCAAACATTCACAGCTGTGCACTTCACAAAAATCCTAACGATCTGGGAAATATCAAAACAAACATACAAACAAAATCAAACATTGCAAAAATTCTGTTTTAAGGGAGTCTGAGTCTAAAAGAACCAAATGCTTATAACTAATTTCAATAAAACGTCTTTGAGCAAAACTGAACTAAATCTTGGTAATTAGGAAATACAAATAAATGAGAGAAAGATATTCAAAATACAAAAACCGAAATAATTGCAAAATTATTTTACACAAAATGTTTTAGACCGATGCTACCTTACCATGTTTTTGAAAAGATTTGGGGAACCTCCCGAGAAAGTAGTTTTCGTTCGACCAGAGACGGCTGCTGCATGCAGTCATCTCCTCGCCGTGGTGACAGAGGCTTCCGTCGGAGGCGCAGCGCTACTTAAAAACCTTTTTCTGCGAACTGAAAACCCACTGAAATTTGTTTTTAAACGACGTCTTACAACCGAGGTCATCACCACGCTCGATAACGACGATCCCCGCCATGATTTTACCGCAGATTAGATCCCAAACTCTAACTGTAAAAGTTTAGCGTGTGTCGCCATTACGATTTCCGGGGACGCCGGCTCGCCGGCCACGTGGTACTAACAAAGCCAATCATAGACATCGACACATTCGAAAGCAACTAAAACCTCCAGTCATTGGTCCATTCGACGTAAACAAGATGGCTGCGGCCATAGACACAATAAACAAGGAAATGTGGAAATAAGGTTAAAATTCACAGATTTCAAACACTTTTTCATCCCATTCTTTCCAAAATCTCATACATTCCATTCCATTCATCCACATTCAAGTCATTTGCTCCGCTGTTGTCAAGTCAAATCGTCACCGTCGTCCGTCGTCGTATTGTCTGTTCCACCCCAGTCGTATTTTGTCCGGACAAAATGCATCATATACCTCATATTTTCTCATATTTCCCTTTGATGTTAATTTCGAATCCTTCTCTGGTCACTCTCCATCTAAAAAAATAATTTGTCGAGGCCGCTGCCCCGTTAGTGTCTTCCAAATTACCTAAACGCGCAAAAATTAGTTCCTATACTACACTGTTTTTACGCCTTGGGCGTCTCTCTAGGACAAACAGACGGAACCTTATGTATTTTTAAATACATTACCTCAAACACAACCGATAAACCTAGGATACCTTTTCTGTACTGTTGTTGCACACTAGGTGTCACAAACTAACAGTCAACCATCCCTTTAAAGTTTGGGTCAACTTTTATTTATTTATTTATCTATTTATTTATCTATTTATTTATCTATTTATCTATTTATCTATTTATTTATTTATTTATCTATTTATCTATTTATCTATTTATTTATTTATTTTCGGGGGAAGCTCTACCGCCCACTCACTCGAGATCTCGTTCAATTTGAGTTATTCAACTATGAGATAACTTAATCAATATGCAGAATTTTGCAGCAGGCTTCTGCTTACCTGTTTTGTATGCGGCCGCGTGAGAAGTCGACAAAGTGGACGGGAGGAAGCGTGCCCAGACTTTACACTGAAAGTCTCAAAAAATACGAAAAATACGTCACCGGCTCGATCCATGTACCGTTCCCCGACATCACGTCGGGGTCACCAAGTTTGTAGGAAAATATCTTTCGCTCTGAGATTTTTCCACGCATGTTCTATTAGTCGGGAGAGATATAAGACCAAGATTCAGCCGGATAAAGTCACAGAAGGTTTATTCCCTAACAAAAGTTCTAAGACAGAATTAAAACAGATCTGGGTCCTCATTTTAGAAGGCCTTCAAAACGCAAGAAGTTACAGGCGTTTTACATGAAAGGCCACAAGACAGAAGAAGACAATAAAATTATGCTCTGCTCAGACTTTTAAAGACAATTCGGGTTTCCCTCCTCCCGCGGAAAACATGACGTCGAATCTCCGCCCTGGAACACTTGCATTGGCTGATCGATGATCCGTCTCCTCCTTCAACCAATCGTAGAGGGTCATTCTCCGTGACCAGTTCCTCTCCTCAGGGAATGACTTCAAAGGTACGCCTGGTGCTGTGATAAACTCAGACTCTTCCTGTCCGTAACAAATCAGATTGACAGCAGGATATCCATGGAGGTTCTGGGTCAAAGTTCAGTCTTTTGTTCTTCTTGAGAACTGGACATCCAGAGAAATTCTCACAGACATACTCTATTCTTCAGGTGGTTTAGATTAGAGTGCTGGCTCCATTTCTGCTGGCCAGTGCCCGAGAGGTCAGCATCCCCCTCCTCTGTAGGGGAATGAGTGACAGCTGCTGTCCATAGGTCACATCTCAGGAATGTGAGGTCAGAATGCACGGGAGTTCAGTGAAAGCACACACTTTAGCTATGGAATAAACTAAAGGTGATATATGTAAAACAGAAAACGAAATAAAATAAGACAGAGAAACCCTTCTAAAGTGAGGACCAAAAATATAATTTCCTTCAGACACTATCAGTGAAAAGTTAAATGACTCTCTGAAAACTAGCAGTTTTTTTCTTAGACATATTTGAACATATGGCAAAAACACATTTATATCAGATTTCAATTGGGTTATATTTTCAAATTCCACATCAGATCCGTCTGAAACTTTTCATGTGACATCACCAGGTGGGACACTATCAGTGAGAAGTGAAATGACTCTCTGAAAACTATCAGTTTTATTTTTTCTTTTGACATACGTAAACATATGGCAAAAACATATTTATGTCAGATTTCAATTGGGTTTTATTTTGAAATTCCACATTAGATCCGTCTGAAACTTTTCATGTGACATCACCAGGCGGGACACTATCAGTGAAAAGTTCAATGACTCTCTGAAAAATAGCAGTTTTCTTTTTAGACATACGTAAACATATGGCAAAAACACATTTTTAGCAGATTTCAATTGGGTTTTATTTTGAAATTCCATATCAGATCTGTCTGAAACTTATTTAATGACATCGCCAGGTGAGACACTATCAGTGTGAAGTGAAATTACTCTCTGAAAACTATCAGTTTTATTTTTTCTTTTAACATACGTAAACATATGGCAAAAACATTTATATCAGATTTTAATTGGGTTTTATTTTGAAATTCCACAACAGATCTGTCTGAAACTAATTTAATGACTTCACCAGGTGGGACACTATCAGTGAGAAGTTAAATGACTCACTGAAAACTAGCAGTTTTTTTTCTTTTGACATACGTAAACATATGGCAAAAACACATTTATATCAGATTTCAATTGGGTTTTATTTTACAATTCCACATCAGATCTGTCTGAAACTTATTTAATGACATCACCAGGTGGGACACTAACAGTGAGAAGTGAAATGACTGAAAACTAGCAGATATTTTTTTAGACTAACATAAACATATGGATAAAAAAAACACATTTATATCAGATTTCAATTGGGTTTTATTTTGAAATTCCATATCAGATCTGTCTGAAACTTATTTAATGACATCGCCAGGTGAGACACTATCAGTGTGAAGTGAAATTACTCTCTGAAAACTATCAGTTTTATTTTTTCTTTTAACATACGTAAACATATGGCAAAAACATTTATATCAGATTTTAATTGGGTTTTATTTTGAAATTCCACAACAGATCTGTCTGAAACTAATTTAATGACTTCACCAGGTGGGACACTATCAGTGAGAAGTTAAATGACTCACTGAAAACTAGCAGTTTTTTTTCTTTTGACATACGTAAACATATGGCAAAAACACATTTATATCAGATTTCAATTGGGTTTTATTTTACAATTCCACATCAGATCTGTCTGAAACTTATTTAATGACATCACCAGGTGGGACACTAACAGTGAGAAGTGAAATGACTGAAAACTAGCAGATATTTTTTTAGACTAACATAAACATATGGATAAAAAAAACACATTTATATCAGATTTCAATTGGGTTTAATTTTAAAATTCTACATCAGATCTGTCTGAAACTAATTTAATGACTTCACCAGGTGGGACACTATCAGTGAGAAGTGAAATGTCTCTCTAAAAACTAGCAGTTATTTCTTTACACGTTTAATTTTGAAATTCCACATCAGATCAGTCTGAAACTCCTTCCATGACATCACCATGTGGGACACTGTCCGTGAGAAGTGAAATGAATCTGAGAAGTCGCAGTTATTTTTTAAGACATAGGTAAACATATGGCAAAAACACATTTTTAGCAGATTTCAATTGGGTTTTATTTTAAATTTCCACATCAGATCTGTCTGAAACTTATTTAATGACATCACCAGGTGGGACACTATCAGTGAGAAGTGAAATGACTCTCTGAAAACTATCAGTTTTATTTTTTCTTTTAACATACGTAAACATATGGCAAAAACACATTTATATCAGATTTCAATTGGGTTTTATTTTGAAATTCCACATCAGATCCGTCTGAAACATTTCATGTGACATCACCAGGTGGGACACTATCAGTGAAAAGTTGAATGACTCTCTAAAAACTAGCAGTTTTTTTTTTTTACGCGTAGGTAAACATATGGCAAAAACAAATTTTTAGCAGATTTCAATTGAGTTTAATTTTGAAAGTCCACATCAGATCCCTCTGAAACTTTTCATGTGACATCACCAAGTGGGACACTATAAGTGAAAAGTTGAATGACTCTCTGAAAACTAGCAGTTTTTTTTTTTGACATACGCAAACTTATGGCAAAAACACATTTATAGCAGTTTCAATTGGGTTTAATTTTGAAATTCCACATCAGATCCGTCTGAAACTTTTCATGTGACATCACCAGGTGGGACACTATCAGTGAAAAGTTGAATGACTCTCTGAAAACTAGCAGTTGTTTTTTTTTTTTTTTTTTTTTGACATACTCAAGCTTATGGCAAAAACACATTTAGATCAGAATTAAATTGGGTTTAAGTTTGAAATTCCACATCAGATCTGTCTGAAACTTATTTAATGACATCACCAGGTGGGACACTATCAGTGAGAAGTGAAATGACTGAAAACTAGCAGTTATTTTTTTAGACTAACGTAAACATATGGATAAAAAAACACATTTATATCAGATTTCAATTGGGTTTAATTTTAAAATTCCACATCAGATCTGTCTGAAACTTATTAATGACATCACCAGGTGGGACACTTCCAGTGAGAAGTGAAATGACTCTCTGAAAACTATCAGTTTTATTTTTTCTTTTGACATACGTAAACATATGGCAAAAACACATTTATATCAGATTTCAATTGGGTTTTATTTTGAAATTCCACATCAGATCTGTCTGAAACTAATTTAATGACTTCACCAGGTGGGACACTATCAGTGAGAAGTGAAATGTCTCTCTAAAAACTAGCAGTTATTTCTTTACGCGTACATAAACATATGGCAAAAACACATTTTTAGCAGATTTCAATTGAGTTTAATTTTGAAATTCCACATCAGATCTGTCTGAACCTTATTTAATGACATCACCAGGTGAGACACTATCAGTGAAAAGTTAAATGACTGACCAAAAAATAGCAGTTTTTTTCTTAGACATATTTGAACATATAGCAAAAACACATTTATATCAGATTTCAATTGTTTTGATTTTTAAATTCCACATCAGATTTGTCTGAAACTTGTTTAATGACATCACCAGGTGGGACACTATCAGTGAAAAGTTAAATGACTCTGAAAACTAGCAGTTATTTTTTTAGAGTAACGTAAACATATGGATAAAAAAAACACATTTATATCAGATTTCAATTGGGTTTAATTTTGAAATTCCACATCAGATCCGTCTGAAACTTTTCATGTGACATCACCAGGTGGGACACTATCAGTGAAAAGTTGAATGACTCTCTGAAAACTAGCAGGTTTTTTTTTTACGCGTAGGTAAACATATGGCAAAAACACATTTTTAGCAGATTTCAATTGGGTTTAATTTTGAAATTCCACATCAGATCCCTCTGAAACTTTTCATGTGACATCACCAGGTGGGACACTATCAGTGAAAAGTTGAATGACTCTCTGAAAACTAGCAGTTGTTTTTTTTTTTTTTTTTTGACATACTCAAACTTATGGCAAAAACACATTTAGATCAGATTTAAATTGGGTTTAAGTTTGAAATTCCACATCAGATCTGTCTGAAACTTATTTAATGACATCACCAGGTGGGACACTATCAGTGAGAAGTGAAATGACTGAAAACTAGCAGTTATTTTTTTAGACTAACGTAAACATATGGATAAAAAAACACATTTATATCAGATTTCAATTGGGTTTAATTTTAAAATTCCACATCAGATCTGTCTGAAACTTATTAATGACATCACCAGGTGGGACACTTCCAGTGAGAAGTGAAATGACTCTCTGAAAACTATCAGTTTTATTTTTTCTTTTGACATACGTAAACATATGGCAAAAACACATTTATATCAGATTTCAATTGGGTTTTATTTTGAAATTCCACATCAGATCTGTCTGAAACTAATTTAATGACATCACCAGGTGAGACACTATCAGTGAAAAGTTAAATGACTGACTAAAAAATAGCAGTTTTTTTCTTAGACATATTTGAACATATAGCAAAAACACATTTATATCAGATTTCAATTGTTTTGATTTTTAAATTCCACATCAGATTTGTCTGAAACTTGTTTAATGACATCACCAGGTGGGACACTATCAGTGAAAAGTTAAATGACTCTCTGAAAACTAGCAGTTTTTTTCTTAGACATATTTGAACATATGACAAAAACACATTTATATCAGATTTCAATTGGGTTATATTTTCAAATTCCACATCAGATCCGTCTGAAACTTTTCATGTGACATCACCAGGTGGGACACTATCAGTGAGAAGTGAAATGACTCTCTGAAAACTATCAGTTTTATTTTTTCTTTTGACATACGTAAACATATGGTAAAAAAACATATTTATGTCAGATTTCAATTGGGTTTTATTTTGAAATTCCACATTAGATCCGTCTGAAACTTTTCATGTGACATCACCAGGCGGGACACTATCAGTGAAAAGTTCAATGACTCTCTGAAAAATAGCAGTTTTCTTTTTAGACATACGTAAACATATGGCAAAAACAAATTTATATCAGATTTCAATTGGGTTTAATTTTGAAATTCCACATCAGATCTGTCTGAACCTTATTTAATGACATCACCAGGTGAGACACTATCAGTGAAAAGTTAAATGACTGACTAAAAAATAGCAGTTTTTTTCTTAGACATATTTGAACATATAGCAAAAACACATTTATATCAGATTTCAATCGTTTTGATTTTTAAATTCCACATCAGATTTGTCTGAAACTTGTTTAATGACATCACCAGGTGGGACACTATCAGTGAAAAGTTAAATGACTCTCTGAAAACTAGCAGTTTTTTTCTTAGACATATTTGAACATATGGCAAAAACACATTTATATCAGATTTCAATTGGGTTATATTTTCAAATTCCACATCAGATCCGTCTGAAACTTTTCATGTGACATCACCAGGTGGGACACTATCAGTGAGAAGTGAAATGACTCTCTGAAAACTATCAGTTTTATTTTTTCTTTTGACATACGTAAACATATGGCAAAAACATATTTATGTCAGATTTCAATTGGGTTTTATTTTGAAATTCCAAATTAGATCCGTCTGAAACTTTTCATGTGACATCACCAGGCGGGACACTATCAGTGAAAAGTTAAATGACTCTCTGAAAAATAGCAGTTTTCTTTTTAGACATATGTAAACATATGGCAAAAACACATTTTTAGCAGATTTCAATTGGGTTTTATTTTGAAATTCCATATCAGATCTGTCTGAAACTTATTTAATGACATCGCCAGGTGAGACACTATCAGTGTGAAGTGAAATTACTCTCTGAAAACTATCAGTTTTATTTTTTCTTTTAACATACGTAAACATATGGCAAAAACATTTATATCAGATTTTAATTGGGTTTTATTTTGAAATTCCACAACAGATCTGTCTGAAACTAATTTAATGACTTCACCAGGTGGGACACTATCAGTGAGAAGTTAAATGACTCACTGAAAACTAGCAGTTTTTTTTTCTTTTGACATACGTAAACATATGGCAAAAACACATTTATATCAGATTTCAATTGGGTTTTATTTTACAATTCCACATCAGATCTGTCTGAAACTTATTTAATGACATCACCAGGTGGGACACTAACAGTGAGAAGTGAAATGACTGAAAACTAGCAGATATTTTTTTAGACTAACATAAACATATGGATAAAAAAAACACATTTATATCAGATTTCAATTGGGTTTAATTTTAAAATTCTACATCAGATCTGTCTGAAACTAATTTAATGACTTCACCAGGTGGGACACTTCCAGTGAGAAGTGAAATGACTCTCTGAAAACTATCAGTTTTATTTTTTCTTTTGACATACGTAAACATATGGCAAAAACACATTTATATCAGATTTCAATTGGGTTTTATTTTGAAATTCCACATCAGATCTGTCTGAAACTAATTTAATGACTTCACCAGGTGGGACACTATCAGTGAGAAGTGAAATGTCTCTCTAAAAACTAGCAGTTATTTCTTTACGCGTACATAAACATATGGCAAAAACACATTTTTAGCAGATTTCAATTGAGTTTAATTTTGAAATTCCACATCAGATCTGTCTGAACCTTATTTAATGACATCACCAAGTGAGACACTATCAGTGAAAAGTTAAATGACTGACTAAAAAATAGCATTTTTTTTCTTAGACATATTTGAACATATAGCAAAAACACTTTTATATCAGATTTCAATTGGATTTAATTTTGAAATTCAACATCAGATCTGTCTGAAACTTATTTAATGACATCACCAGGTGGGACACTATCAGTGAGAAGTGAAATGACTGAAAACTAGCAGATATTGTTTTAGACATAGGTAAATATATGGCAAAAACACATTTATATCAGATTTCAATTGGGTTTAATTTTAAAATTCCACATCAGATCTGTCTGAAACTAATTTAATGACTTCACCAGGTGGGGCACTATCAGTGAGAAGTGAAATGAATCTGAAAATTAGCAGTTATTTTTTTAACATAGGTAAACATATGGCAAAAACACATTTTTAGCAGATTTCAATTGGGTTTTATTTTACAATTCCACATCAGATCAGTCTGAAACTTATTAATGACATCACCAGGTGGGACACTATCAGTGAGAAGTGAAATGACTCTCTGAAAACTATCAGTTTTTTTTTTCTTTTGACATACGTAAACATATGGCAAAAACAAATTTATATCAGATTTCAATTGGGTTTTATTTTGAAATTCCACATCAGATCCGTCTGAAACTTTTCATGTGACATCACCAGGTGGGACACTATCAATGTGAAGTGAAATGAATCTCTGAAAAGTAGCAGTTATTTTTTTAGACACACGTAAACATATGGTAAAAACACATTTATATCAGATTTCAATTGGGTTTTATTTTGAAATTCCACATCAGATCTGTCTGAAACTAATTTAATGACTTCACCAGGTGGGACACTATCATTGAGAAGTGAAATGAATCTGAAAAGTAGCAGTTATTTTTTTAGACATCGGTAAACATATGGCAAAAACACATTTTTAGCAGATTTCAATTGGGTTTTATTTTACAATTCCACATCAGATCTGTCTGAAACTTATTTAATGACATCACCAGGTGGGACACTATCAGTGAGAAGTGAAATGACTGAAAACTAGCAGATATTGTTTTAGACATAGGTAAATATATGGCAAAAACACATTTATATCAGATTTCAATTGGGTTTAATTTTAAAATTCCACATCAGATCTGTCTGAAACTTATTAATGACATCACCAGGTGGGACACTATCAGTGAGAAGTGAAATGACTCTCTGAAAACTATCAGTTTTTTTTTCTTTTGACATACGTAAACATATGGAAAAAACACATTTATATCAGATTTCAATTGGGTTTAATTTTAAAATTCTACATCAGATCTGTCTGAAACTAATTTAATGACTTCACCAGGTGGGACACTATCAGTGAGAAGTGAAATGTCTCTCTAAAAACTAGCAGTTATTTCTTTACACGTTTAATTTTGAAATTCCACATCAGATCAGTCTGAAACTCCTTCCATGACATCACCATGTGGGACACTGTCCGTGAGAAGTGAAATGAATCTGAGAAGTCGCAGTTATTTTTTAAGACATAGGTAAACATATGGCAAAAACACATTTTTAGCAGATTTCAATTGGGTTTTATTTTAAATTTCCACATCAGATCTGTCTGAAACTTATTTAATGACATCACCAGGTGGGACACTATCAGTGAGAAGTGAAATGACTCTCTGAAAACTATCAGTTTTATTTTTTCTTTTAACATACGTAAACATATGGCAAAAACACATTTATATCAGATTTCAATTGGGTTTTATTTTGAAATTCCACATCAGATCCGTCTGAAACATTTCATGTGACATCACCAGGTGGGACACTATCAGTGAAAAGTTGAATGACTCTCTAAAAACTAGCAGTTTTTTTTTTTTACGCGTAGGTAAACATATGGCAAAAACAAATTTTTAGCAGATTTCAATTGAGTTTAATTTTGAAAGTCCACATCAGATCCCTCTGAAACTTTTCATGTGACATCACCAAGTGGGACACTATAAGTGAAAAGTTGAATGACTCTCTGAAAACTAGCAGTTTTTTTTTTTTGACATACGCAAACTTATGGCAAAAACACATTTATAGCAGTTTCAATTGGGTTTAATTTTGAAATTCCACATCAGATCCGTCTGAAACTTTTCATGTGACATCACCAGGTGGGACACTATCAGTGAAAAGTTGAATGACTCTCTGAAAACTAGCAGTTGTTTTTTTTTTTTTTTTTTGACATACTCAAGCTTATGGCAAAAACACATTTAGATCAGAATTAAATTGGGTTTAAGTTTGAAATTCCACATCAGATCTGTCTGAAACTTATTTAATGACATCACCAGGTGGGACACTATCAGTGAGAAGTGAAATGACTGAAAACTAGCAGTTATTTTTTTAGACTAACGTAAACATATGGATAAAAAAACACATTTATATCAGATTTCAATTGGGTTTAATTTTAAAATTCCACATCAGATCTGTCTGAAACTTATTAATGACATCACCAGGTGGGACACTTCCAGTGAGAAGTGAAATGACTCTCTGAAAACTATCAGTTTTATTTTTTCTTTTGACATACGTAAACATATGGCAAAAACACATTTATATCAGATTTCAATTGGGTTTTATTTTGAAATTCCACATCAGATCTGTCTGAAACTAATTTAATGACTTCACCAGGTGGGACACTATCAGTGAGAAGTGAAATGTCTCTCTAAAAACTAGCAGTTATTTCTTTACGCGTACATAAACATATGGCAAAAACACATTTTTAGCAGATTTCAATTGAGTTTAATTTTGAAATTCCACATCAGATCTGTCTGAACCTTATTTAATGACATCACCAGGTGAGACACTATCAGTGAAAAGTTAAATGACTGACCAAAAAATAGCAGTTTTTTTCTTAGACATATTTGAACATATAGCAAAAACACATTTATATCAGATTTCAATTGTTTTGATTTTTAAATTCCACATCAGATTTGTCTGAAACTTGTTTAATGACATCACCAGGTGGGACACTATCAGTGAAAAGTTAAATGACTCTGAAAACTAGCAGTTATTTTTTTAGAGTAACGTAAACATATGGATAAAAAAAACACATTTATATCAGATTTCAATTGGGTTTAATTTTGAAATTCCACATCAGATACGTCTGAAACTTTTCATGTGACATCACCAGGTGGGACACTATCAGTGAAAAGTTGAATGACTCTCTGAAAACTAGCAGGTTTTTTTTTTACGCGTAGGTAAACATATGGCAAAAACACATTTTTAGCAGATTTCAATTGGGTTTAATTTTGAAATTCCACATCAGATCCCTCTGAAACTTTTCATGTGACATCACCAGGTGGGACACTATCAGTGAAAAGTTGAATGACTCTCTGAAAACTAGCAGTTGTTTTTTTTTTTTTTTTTTGACATACTCAAACTTATGGCAAAAACACATTTAGATCAGATTTAAATTGGGTTTAAGTTTGAAATTCCACATCAGATCTGTCTGAAACTTATTTAATGACATCACCAGGTGGGACACTATCAGTGAGAAGTGAAATGACTGAAAACTAGCAGTTATTTTTTTAGACTAACGTAAACATATGGATAAAAAAACACATTTATATCAGATTTCAATTGGGTTTAATTTTAAAATTCCACATCAGATCTGTCTGAAACTTATTAATGACATCACCAGGTGGGACACTTCCAGTGAGAAGTGAAATGACTCTCTGAAAACTATCAGTTTTATTTTTTCTTTTGACATACGTAAACATATGGCAAAAACACATTTATATCAGATTTCAATTGGGTTTTATTTTGAAATTCCACATCAGATCTGTCTGAAACTAATTTAATGACATCACCAGGTGAGACACTATCAGTGAAAAGTTAAATGACTGACTAAAAAATAGCAGTTTTTTTCTTAGACATATTTGAACATATAGCAAAAACACATTTATATCAGATTTCAATTGTTTTGATTTTTAAATTCCACATCAGATTTGTCTGAAACTTGTTTAATGACATCACCAGGTGGGACACTATCAGTGAAAAGTTAAATGACTCTCTGAAAACTAGCAGTTTTTTTCTTAGACATATTTGAACATATGACAAAAACACATTTATATCAGATTTCAATTGGGTTATATTTTCAAATTCCACATCAGATCCGTCTGAAACTTTTCATGTGACATCACCAGGTGGGACACTATCAGTGAGAAGTGAAATGACTCTCTGAAAACTATCAGTTTTATTTTTTCTTTTGACATACGTAAACATATGGCAAAAACATATTTATGTCAGATTTCAATTGGGTTTTATTTTGAAATTCCACATTAGATCCGTCTGAAACTTTTCATGTGACATCACCAGGCGGGACACTATCAGTGAAAAGTTCAATGACTCTCTGAAAAATAGCAGTTTTCTTTTTAGACATACGTAAACATATGGCAAAAACAAATTTATATCAGATTTCAATTGGGTTTAATTTTGAAATTCCACATCAGATCTGTCTGAAACTTATTTAATGACATCGCCAGGTGAGACACTATCAGTGTGAAGTGAAATTACTCTCTGAAAACTATCAGTTTTATTTTTTCTTTTAACATACGTAAACATATGGCAAAAACATTTATATCAGATTTTAATTGGGTTTTATTTTGAAATTCCACAACAGATCTGTCTGAAACTAATTTAATGACTTCACCAGGTGGGACACTATCAGTGAGAAGTTAAATGACTCACTGAAAACTAGCAGTTTTTTTTTCTTTTGACATACGTAAACATATGGCAAAAACACATTTATATCAGATTTCAATTGGGTTTTATTTTACAATTCCACATCAGATCTGTCTGAAACTTATTTAATGACATCACCAGGTGGGACACTAACAGTGAGAAGTGAAATGACTGAAAACTAGCAGATATTTTTTTAGACTAACATAAACATATGGATAAAAAAAACACATTTATATCAGATTTCAATTGGGTTTAATTTTAAAATTCTACATCAGATCTGTCTGAAACTAATTTAATGACTTCACCAGGTGGGACACTTCCAGTGAGAAGTGAAATGACTCTCTGAAAACTATCAGTTTTATTTTTTCTTTTGACATACGTAAACATATGGCAAAAACACATTTATATCAGATTTCAATTGGGTTTTATTTTGAAATTCCACATCAGATCTGTCTGAAACTAATTTAATGACTTCACCAGGTGGGACACTATCAGTGAGAAGTGAAATGTCTCTCTAAAAACTAGCAGTTATTTCTTTACGCGTACATAAACATATGGCAAAAACACATTTTTAGCAGATTTCAATTGAGTTTAATTTTGAAATTCCACATCAGATCTGTCTGAACCTTATTTAATGACATCACCAGGTGAGACACTATCAGTGAAAAGTTAAATGACTGACTAAAAAATAGCAGTTTTTTTCTTAGACATATTTGAACATATAGCAAAAACACATTTATATCAGATTTCAATCGTTTTGATTTTTAAATTCCACATCAGATTTGTCTGAAACTTGTTTAATGACATCACCAGGTGGGACACTATCAGTGAAAAGTTAAATGACTCTTTGAAAACTAGCAGTTTTTTTCTTAGACATATTTGAACATATGGCAAAAACACATTTATATCAGATTTCAATTGGGTTATATTTTCAAATTCCACATCAGATCCGTCTGAAACTTTTCATGTGACATCACCAGGTGGGACACTATCAGTGAGAAGTGAAATGACTCTCTGAAAACTATCAGTTTTATTTTTTCTTTTGACATACGTAAACATATGGCAAAAACATATTTATGTCAGATTTCAATTGGGTTTTATTTTGAAATTCCACATTAGATCCGTCTGAAACTTTTCATGTGACATCACCAGGCGGGACACTATCAGTGAAAAGTTCAATGACTCTCTGAAAAATAGCAGTTTTCTTTTTAGACATACGTAAACATATGGCAAAAACACATTTTTAGCAGATTTCAATTGGGTTTTATTTTGAAATTCCATATCAGATCTGTCTGAAACTTATTTAATGACATCGCCAGGTGAGACACTATCAGTGTGAAGTGAAATTACTCTCTGAAAACTATCAGTTTTATTTTTTCTTTTAACATACGTAAACATATGGCAAAAACATTTATATCAGATTTTAATTGGGTTTTATTTTGAAATTCCACATCAGATCCGTCTGAAACATTTCATGTGACATCACCAGGTGGGACACTATCAGTGAAAAGTTGAATGACTCTCTAAAAACTAGCAGTTTTTTTTTTTTACGCGTAGGTAAACATATGGCAAAAACAAATTTTTAGCAGATTTCAATTGAGTTTAATTTTGAAAGTCCACATCAGATCCCTCTGAAACTTTTCATGTGACATCACCAAGTGGGACACTATAAGTGAAAAGTTGAATGACTCTCTGAAAACTAGCAGTTTTTTTTTTTTGACATACGCAAACTTATGGCAAAAACACATTTATAGCAGTTTCAATTGGGTTTAATTTTGAAATTCCACATCAGATCCGTCTGAAACTTTTCATGTGACATCACCAGGTGGGACACTATCAGTGAAAAGTTGAATGACTCTCTGAAAACTAGCAGTTGTTTTTTTTTTTTTTTTTTTGACATACTCAAACTTATGGCAAAAACACATTTAGATCAGAATTAAATTGGGTTTAAGTTTGAAATTCCACATCAGATCTGTCTGAAACTTATTTAATGACATCACCAGGTGGGACACTATCAGTGAGAAGTGAAATGACTGAAAACTAGCAGTTATTTTTTTAGACTAACGTAAACATATGGATAAAAAAACACATTTATATCAGATTTCAATTGGGTTTTATTTTGAAATTCCACATCAGATCTGTCTGAAACTAATTTAATGACTTCACCAGGTGGGACACTATCAGTGAGAAGTGAAATGTCTCTCTAAAAACTAGCAGTTATTTCTTTACGCGTACATAAACATATGGCAAAAACACATTTTTAGCAGATTTCAATTGAGTTTAATTTTGAAATTCCACATCAGATCTGTCTGAACCTTATTTAATGACATCACCAGGTGAGACACTATCAGTGAAAAGTTAAATGACTGACCAAAAAATAGCAGTTTTTTTCTTAGACATATTTGAACATATAGCAAAAACACATTTATATCAGATTTCAATTGTTTTGATTTTTAAATTCCACATCAGATTTGTCTGAAACTTGTTTAATGACATCACCAGGTGGGACACTATCAGTGAAAAGTTAAATGACTCTGAAAACTAGCAGTTATTTTTTTAGAGTAACGTAAACATATGGATAAAAAAAACACATTTATATCAGATTTCAATTGGGTTTAATTTTGAAATTCCACATCAGATCCGTCTGAAACTTTTCATGTGACATCACCAGGTGGGACACTATCAGTGAAAAGTTGAATGACTCTCTGAAAACTAGCAGTTTTTTTTTTTACGCGTAGGTAAACATATGGCAAAAACACATTTTTAGCAGATTTCAATTGGGTTTAATTTTGAAATTCCACATCAGATCCCTCTGAAACTTTTCATGTGACATCACCAGGTGGGACACTATCAGTGAAAAGTTGAATGACTCTCTGAAAACTAGCAGTTGTTTTTTTTTTTTTTTTTTGACATACTCAAACTTATGGCAAAAACACATTTAGATCAGATTTAAATTGGGTTTAAGTTTGAAATTCCACATCAGATCTGTCTGAAACTTATTTAATGACATCACCAGGTGGGACACTATCAGTGAGAAGTGAAATGACTGAAAACTAGCAGTTATTTTTTTAGACTAACGTAAACATATGGATAAAAAAACACATTTATATCAGATTTCAATTGGGTTTTATTTTGAAATTCCATATCAGATCTGTCTGAAACTTATTTAATGACATCGCCAGGTGAGACACTATCAGTGTGAAGTGAAATTACTCTCTGAAAACTATCAGTTTTATTTTTTCTTTTAACATACGTAAACATATGGCAAAAACATTTATATCAGATTTTAATTGGGTTTTATTTTGAAATTCCACAACAGATCTGTCTGAAACTAATTTAATGACTTCACCAGGTGGGACACTATCAGTGAGAAGTTAAATGACTCACTGAAAACTAGCAGTTTTTTTTCTTTTGACATACGTAAACATATGGCAAAAACACATTTATATCAGATTTCAATTGGGTTTTATTTTACAATTCCACATCAGATCTGTCTGAAACTTATTTAATGACATCACCAGGTGGGACACTAACAGTGAGAAGTGAAATGACTGAAAACTAGCAGATATTTTTTTAGACTAACATAAACATATGGATAAAAAAAACACATTTATATCAGATTTCAATTGGGTTTAATTTTAAAATTCTACATCAGATCTGTCTGAAACTAATTTAATGACTTCACCAGGTGGGACACTATCAGTGAGAAGTGAAATGTCTCTCTAAAAACTAGCAGTTATTTCTTTACACGTTTAATTTTGAAATTCCACATCAGATCAGTCTGAAACTCCTTCCATGACATCACCATGTGGGACACTGTCCGTGAGAAGTGAAATGAATCTGAGAAGTCGCAGTTATTTTTTAAGACATAGGTAAACATATGGCAAAAACACATTTTTAGCAGATTTCAATTGGGTTTTATTTTAAATTTCCACATCAGATCTGTCTGAAACTTATTTAATGACATCACCAGGTGGGACACTATCAGTGAGAAGTGAAATGACTCTCTGAAAACTATCAGTTTTATTTTTTCTTTTAACATACGTAAACATATGGCAAAAACACATTTATATCAGATTTCAATTGGGTTTTATTTTGAAATTCCACATCAGATCCGTCTGAAACATTTCATGTGACATCACCAGGTGGGACACTATCAGTGAAAAGTTGAATGACTCTCTAAAAACTAGCAGTTTTTTTTTTTTACGCGTAGGTAAACATATGGCAAAAACAAATTTTTAGCAGATTTCAATTGAGTTTAATTTTGAAAGTCCACATCAGATCCCTCTGAAACTTTTCATGTGACATCACCAAGTGGGACACTATAAGTGAAAAGTTGAATGACTCTCTGAAAACTAGCAGTTTTTTTTTTTTGACATACGCAAACTTATGGCAAAAACACATTTATAGCAGTTTCAATTGGGTTTAATTTTGAAATTCCACATCAGATCCGTCTGAAACTTTTCATGTGACATCACCAGGTGGGACACTATCAGTGAAAAGTTGAATGACTCTCTGAAAACTAGCAGTTGTTTTTTTTTTTTTTTTTTTGACATACTCAAACTTATGGCAAAAACACATTTAGATCAAAATTAAATTGGGTTTAAGTTTGAAATTCCACATCAGATCTGTCTGAAACTTATTTAATGACATCACCAGGTGGGACACTATCAGTGAGAAGTGAAATGACTGAAAACTAGCAGTTATTTTTTTAGACTAACGTAAACATATGGATAAAAAAACACATTTATATCAGATTTCAATTGGGTTTAATTTTAAAATTCCACATCAGATCTGTCTGAAACTTATTAATGACATCACCAGGTGGGACACTTCCAGTGAGAAGTGAAATGACTCTCTGAAAACTATCAGTTTTATTTTTTCTTTTGACATACGTAAACATATGGCAAAAACACATTTATATCAGATTTCAATTGGGTTTTATTTTGAAATTCCACATCAGATCTGTCTGAAACTAATTTAATGACTTCACCAGGTGGGACACTATCAGTGAGAAGTGAAATGTCTCTCTAAAAACTAGCAGTTATTTCTTTACGCGTACATAAACATATGGCAAAAACACATTTTTAGCAGATTTCAATTGTTTTGATTTTTAAATTCCACATCAGATTTGTCTGAAACTTGTTTAATGACATCACCAGGTGGGACACTATCAGTGAAAAGTTAAATGACTCTCTGAAAACTAGCAGTTTTTTTCTTAGACATATTTGAACATATGACAAAAACACATTTATATCAGATTTCAATTGGGTTATATTTTCAAATTCCACATCAGATCCGTCTGAAACTTTTCATGTGACATCACCAGGTGGGACACTATCAGTGAGAAGTGAAATGACTCTCTGAAAACTATCAGTTTTATTTTTTCTTTTGACATACGTAAACATATGGCAAAAACATATTTATGTCAGATTTCAATTGGGTTTTATTTTGAAATTCCACATTAGATCCGTCTGAAACTTTTCATGTGACATCACCAGGCGGGACACTATCAGTGAAAAGTTCAATGACTCTCTGAAAAATAGCAGTTTTCTTTTTAGACATACGTAAACATATGGCAAAAACAAATTTATATCAGATTTCAATTGGGTTTAATTTTGAAATTCCACATCAGATCTGTCTGAACCTTATTTAATGACATCACCAGGTGAGACACTATCAGTGAAAAGTTAAATGACTGACTAAAAAATAGCAGTTTTTTTCTTAGACATATTTGAACATATAGCAAAAACACATTTATATCAGATTTCAATCGTTTTGATTTTTAAATTCCACATCAGATTTGTCTGAAACTTGTTTAATGACATCACCAGGTGGGACACTATCAGTGAAAAGTTAAATGACTCTCTGAAAACTAGCAGTTTTTTTCTTAGACATATTTGAACATATGGCAAAAACACATTTATATCAGATTTCAATTGGGTTATATTTTCAAATTCCACATCAGATCCGTCTGAAACTTTTCATGTGACATCACCAGGTGGGACACTATCAGTGAGAAGTGAAATGACTCTCTGAAAACTATCAGTTTTATTTTTTCTTTTGACATACATAAACATATGGCAAAAACATATTTATGTCAGATTTCAATTGGGTTTTATTTTGAAATTCCAAATTAGATCCGTCTGAAACTTTTCATGTGACATCACCAGGCGGGACACTATCAGTGAAAAGTTAAATGACTCTCTGAAAAATAGCAGTTTTCTTTTTAGACATACGTAAACATATGGCAAAAACACATTTTTAGCAGATTTCAATTGGGTTTTATTTTGAAATTCCATATCAGATCTGTCTGAAACTTATTTAATGACATCGCCAGGTGAGACACTATCAGTGTGAAGTGAAATTACTCTCTGAAAACTATCAGTTTTATTTTTTCTTTTAACATACGTAAACATATGGCAAAAACATTTATATCAGATTTTAATTGGGTTTTATTTTGAAATTCCACAACAGATCTGTCTGAAACTAATTTAATGACTTCACCAGGTGGGACACTATCAGTGAGAAGTTAAATGACTCACTGAAAACTAGCAGTTTTTTTTTCTTTTGACATACGTAAACATATGGCAAAAACACATTTATATCAGATTTCAATTGGGTTTTATTTTACAATTCCACATCAGATCTGTCTGAAACTTATTTAATGACATCACCAGGTGGGACACTAACAGTGAGAAGTGAAATGACTGAAAACTAGCAGATATTTTTTTAGACTAACATAAACATATGGATAAAAAAAACACATTTATATCAGATTTCAATTGGGTTTAATTTTAAAATTCTACATCAGATCTGTCTGAAACTAATTTAATGACTTCACCAGGTGGGACACTTCCAGTGAGAAGTGAAATGACTCTCTGAAAACTATCAGTTTTATTTTTTCTTTTGACATACGTAAACATATGGCAAAAACACATTTATATCAGATTTCAATTGGGTTTTATTTTGAAATTCCACATCAGATCTGTCTGAAACTAATTTAATGACTTCACCAGGTGGGACACTATCAGTGAGAAGTGAAATGTCTCTCTAAAAACTAGCAGTTATTTCTTTACGCGTACATAAACATATGGCAAAAACACATTTTTAGCAGATTTCAATTGAGTTTAATTTTGAAATTCCACATCAGATCTGTCTGAACCTTATTTAATGACATCACCAGGTGAGACACTATCAGTGAAAAGTTAAATGACTGACTAAAAAATAGCAGTTTTTTTCTTAGACATATTTGAACATATAGCAAAAACACATTTATATCAGATTTCAATCGTTTTGATTTTTAAATTCCACATCAGATTTGTCTGAAACTTGTTTAATGACATCACCAGGTGGGACACTATCAGTGAAAAGTTAAATGACTCTTTGAAAACTAGCAGTTTTTTTCTTAGACATATTTGAACATATGGCAAAAACACATTTATATCAGATTTCAATTGGGTTATATTTTCAAATTCCACATCAGATCCGTCTGAAACTTTTCATGTGACATCACCAGGTGGGACACTATCAGTGAGAAGTGAAATGACTCTCTGAAAACTATCAGTTTTATTTTTTCTTTTGACATACGTAAACATATGGCAAAAACATATTTATGTCAGATTTCAATTGGGTTTTATTTTGAAATTCCACATTAGATCCGTCTGAAACTTTTCATGTGACATCACCAGGCGGGACACTATCAGTGAAAAGTTCAATGACTCTCTGAAAAATAGCAGTTTTCTTTTTAGACATACGTAAACATATGGCAAAAACACATTTTTAGCAGATTTCAATTGGGTTTTATTTTGAAATTCCATATCAGATCTGTCTGAAACTTATTTAATGACATCGCCAGGTGAGACACTATCAGTGTGAAGTGAAATTACTCTCTGAAAACTATCAGTTTTATTTTTTCTTTTAACATACGTAAACATATGGCAAAAACATTTATATCAGATTTTAATTGGGTTTTATTTTGAAATTCCACATCAGATCCGTCTGAAACATTTCATGTGACATCACCAGGTGGGACACTATCAGTGAAAAGTTGAATGACTCTCTAAAAACTAGCAGTTTTTTTTTTTTACGCGTAGGTAAACATATGGCAAAAACAAATTTTTAGCAGATTTCAATTGAGTTTAATTTTGAAAGTCCACATCAGATCCCTCTGAAACTTTTCATGTGACATCACCAAGTGGGACACTATAAGTGAAAAGTTGAATGACTCTCTGAAAACTAGCAGTTTTTTTTTTTTGACATACGCAAACTTATGGCAAAAACACATTTATAGCAGTTTCAATTGGGTTTAATTTTGAAATTCCACATCAGATCCGTCTGAAACTTTTCATGTGACATCACCAGGTGGGACACTATCAGTGAAAAGTTGAATGACTCTCTGAAAACTAGCAGTTGTTTTTTTTTTTTTTTTTTTGACATACTCAAACTTATGGCAAAAACACATTTAGATCAGAATTAAATTGGGTTTAAGTTTGAAATTCCACATCAGATCTGTCTGAAACTTATTTAATGACATCACCAGGTGGGACACTATCAGTGAGAAGTGAAATGACTGAAAACTAGCAGTTATTTTTTTAGACTAACGTAAACATATGGATAAAAAAACACATTTATATCAGATTTCAATTGGGTTTTATTTTGAAATTCCACATCAGATCTGTCTGAAACTAATTTAATGACTTCACCAGGTGGGACACTATCAGTGAGAAGTGAAATGTCTCTCTAAAAACTAGCAGTTATTTCTTTACGCGTACATAAACATATGGCAAAAACACATTTTTAGCAGATTTCAATTGAGTTTAATTTTGAAATTCCACATCAGATCTGTCTGAACCTTATTTAATGACATCACCAGGTGAGACACTATCAGTGAAAAGTTAAATGACTGACCAAAAAATAGCAGTTTTTTTCTTAGACATATTTGAACATATAGCAAAAACACATTTATATCAGATTTCAATTGTTTTGATTTTTAAATTCCACATCAGATTTGTCTGAAACTTGTTTAATGACATCACCAGGTGGGACACTATCAGTGAAAAGTTAAATGACTCTGAAAACTAGCAGTTATTTTTTTAGAGTAACGTAAACATATGGATAAAAAAAACACATTTATATCAGATTTCAATTGGGTTTAATTTTGAAATTCCACATCAGATCCGTCTGAAACTTTTCATGTGACATCACCAGGTGGGACACTATCAGTGAAAAGTTGAATGACTCTCTGAAAACTAGCAGTTTTTTTTTTTACGCGTAGGTAAACATATGGCAAAAACACATTTTTAGCAGATTTCAATTGGGTTTAATTTTGAAATTCCACATCAGATCCCTCTGAAACTTTTCATGTGACATCACCAGGTGGGACACTATCAGTGAAAAGTTGAATGACTCTCTGAAAACTAGCAGTTGTTTTTTTTTTTTTTTTTTGACATACTCAAACTTATGGCAAAAACACATTTAGATCAGATTTAAATTGGGTTTAAGTTTGAAATTCCACATCAGATCTGTCTGAAACTTATTTAATGACATCACCAGGTGGGACACTATCAGTGAGAAGTGAAATGACTGAAAACTAGCAGTTATTTTTTTAGACTAACGTAAACATATGGATAAAAAAACACATTTATATCAGATTTCAATTGGGTTTTATTTTGAAATTCCATATCAGATCTGTCTGAAACTTATTTAATGACATCGCCAGGTGAGACACTATCAGTGTGAAGTGAAATTACTCTCTGAAAACTATCAGTTTTATTTTTTCTTTTAACATACGTAAACATATGGCAAAAACATTTATATCAGATTTTAATTGGGTTTTATTTTGAAATTCCACAACAGATCTGTCTGAAACTAATTTAATGACTTCACCAGGTGGGACACTATCAGTGAGAAGTTAAATGACTCACTGAAAACTAGCAGTTTTTTTTCTTTTGACATACGTAAACATATGGCAAAAACACATTTATATCAGATTTCAATTGGGTTTTATTTTACAATTCCACATCAGATCTGTCTGAAACTTATTTAATGACATCACCAGGTGGGACACTAACAGTGAGAAGTGAAATGACTGAAAACTAGCAGATATTTTTTTAGACTAACATAAACATATGGATAAAAAAAACACATTTATATCAGATTTCAATTGGGTTTAATTTTAAAATTCTACATCAGATCTGTCTGAAACTAATTTAATGACTTCACCAGGTGGGACACTATCAGTGAGAAGTGAAATGTCTCTCTAAAAACTAGCAGTTATTTCTTTACACGTTTAATTTTGAAATTCCACATCAGATCAGTCTGAAACTCCTTCCATGACATCACCATGTGGGACACTGTCCGTGAGAAGTGAAATGAATCTGAGAAGTCGCAGTTATTTTTTAAGACATAGGTAAACATATGGCAAAAACACATTTTTAGCAGATTTCAATTGGGTTTTATTTTAAATTTCCACATCAGATCTGTCTGAAACTTATTTAATGACATCACCAGGTGGGACACTATCAGTGAGAAGTGAAATGACTCTCTGAAAACTATCAGTTTTATTTTTTCTTTTAACATACGTAAACATATGGCAAAAACACATTTATATCAGATTTCAATTGGGTTTTATTTTGAAATTCCACATCAGATCCGTCTGAAACATTTCATGTGACATCACCAGGTGGGACACTATCAGTGAAAAGTTGAATGACTCTCTAAAAACTAGCAGTTTTTTTTTTTTACGCGTAGGTAAACATATGGCAAAAACAAATTTTTAGCAGATTTCAATTGAGTTTAATTTTGAAAGTCCACATCAGATCCCTCTGAAACTTTTCATGTGACATCACCAAGTGGGACACTATAAGTGAAAAGTTGAATGACTCTCTGAAAACTAGCAGTTTTTTTTTTTTGACATACGCAAACTTATGGCAAAAACACATTTATAGCAGTTTCAATTGGGTTTAATTTTGAAATTCCACATCAGATCCGTCTGAAACTTTTCATGTGACATCACCAGGTGGGACACTATCAGTGAAAAGTTGAATGACTCTCTGAAAACTAGCAGTTGTTTTTTTTTTTTTTTTTTTGACATACTCAAACTTATGGCAAAAACACATTTAGATCAGAATTAAATTGGGTTTAAGTTTGAAATTCCACATCAGATCTGTCTGAAACTTATTTAATGACATCACCAGGTGGGACACTATCAGTGAGAAGTGAAATGACTGAAAACTAGCAGTTATTTTTTTAGACTAACGTAAACATATGGATAAAAAAACACATTTATATCAGATTTCAATTGGGTTTAATTTTAAAATTCCACATCAGATCTGTCTGAAACTTATTAATGACATCACCAGGTGGGACACTTCCAGTGAGAAGTGAAATGACTCTCTGAAAACTATCAGTTTTATTTTTTCTTTTGACATACGTAAACATATGGCAAAAACACATTTATATCAGATTTCAATTGGGTTTTATTTTGAAATTCCACATCAGATCTGTCTGAAACTAATTTAATGACTTCACCAGGTGGGACACTATCAGTGAGAAGTGAAATGTCTCTCTAAAAACTAGCAGTTATTTCTTTACGCGTACATAAACATATGGCAAAAACACATTTTTAGCAGATTTCAATTGAGTTTAATTTTGAAATTCCACATCAGATCTGTCTGAACCTTATTTAATGACATCACCAGGTGAGACACTATCAGTGAAAAGTTAAATGACTGACCAAAAAATAGCAGTTTTTTTCTTAGACATATTTGAACATATAGCAAAAACACATTTATATCAGATTTCAATTGTTTTGATTTTTAAATTCCACATCAGATTTGTCTGAAACTTGTTTAATGACATCACCAGGTGGGACACTATCAGTGAAAAGTTAAATGACTCTGAAAACTAGCAGATATTTTTTTAGACTAACATAAACATATGGATAAAAAAAACACATTTATATCAGATTTCAATTGGGTTTAATTTTGAAATTCCACATCAGATCCGTCTGAAACTTTTCATGTGACATCACCAGGTGGGACACTATCAGTGAAAAGTTGAATGACTCTCTGAAAACTAGCAGGTTTTTTTTTTACGCGTAGGTAAACATATGGCAAAAACACATTTTTAGCAGATTTCAATTGGGTTTAATTTTGAAATTCCACATCAGATCCCTCTGAAACTTTTCATGTGACATCACCAGGTGGGACACTATCAGTGAAAAGTTGAATGACTCTCTGAAAACTAGCAGTTGTTTTTTTTTTTTTTTTTTGACATACTCAAACTTATGGCAAAAACACATTTAGATCAGATTTAAATTGGGTTTAAGTTTGAAATTCCACATCAGATCTGTCTGAAACTTATTTAATGACATCACCAGGTGGGACACTATCAGTGAGAAGTGAAATGACTGAAAACTAGCAGTTATTTTTTTAGACTAACGTAAACATATGGATAAAAAAACACATTTATATCAGATTTCAATTGGGTTTAATTTTAAAATTCCACATCAGATCTGTCTGAAACTTATTAATGACATCACCAGGTGGGACACTTCCAGTGAGAAGTGAAATGACTCTATGAAAACTATCAGTTTTATTTTTTCTTTTGACATACGTAAACATATGGCAAAAACACATTTATATCAGATTTCAATTGGGTTTTATTTTGAAATTCCACATCAGATCTGTCTGAAACTAATTTAATGACATCACCAGGTGAGACACTATCAGTGAAAAGTTAAATGACTGACTAAAAAATAGCAGTTTTTTTCTTAGACATATTTGAACATATAGCAAAAACACATTTATATCAGATTTCAATTGTTTTGATTTTTAAATTCCACATCAGATTTGTCTGAAACTTGTTTAATGACATCACCAGGTGGGACACTATCAGTGAAAAGTTAAATGACTCTCTGAAAACTAGCAGTTTTTTTCTTAGACATATTTGAACATATGACAAAAACACATTTATATCAGATTTCAATTGGGTTATATTTTCAAATTCCACATCAGATCCGTCTGAAACTTTTCATGTGACATCACCAGGTGGGACACTATCAGTGAGAAGTGAAATGACTCTCTGAAAACTATCAGTTTTATTTTTTCTTTTGACATACGTAAACATATGGCAAAAACATATTTATGTCAGATTTCAATTGGGTTTTATTTTGAAATTCCACATTAGATCCGTCTGAAACTTTTCATGTGACATCACCAGGCGGGACACTATCAGTGAAAAGTTCAATGACTCTCTGAAAAATAGCAGTTTTCTTTTTAGACATACGTAAACATATGGCAAAAACAAATTTATATCAGATTTCAATTGGGTTTAATTTTGAAATTCCACATCAGATCTGTCTGAACCTTATTTAATGACATCACCAGGTGAGACACTATCAGTGAAAAGTTAAATGACTGACTAAAAAATAGCAGTTTTTTTCTTAGACATATTTGAACATATAGCAAAAACACATTTATATCAGATTTCAATCGTTTTGATTTTTAAATTCCACATCAGATTTGTCTGAAACTTGTTTAATGACATCACCAGGTGGGACACTATCAGTGAAAAGTTAAATGACTCTCTGAAAACTAGCAGTTTTTTTCTTAGACATATTTGAACATATGGCAAAAACACATTTATATCAGATTTCAATTGGGTTATATTTTCAAATTCCACATCAGATCCGTCTGAAACTTTTCATGTGACATCACCAGGTGGGACACTATCAGTGAGAAGTGAAATGACTCTCTGAAAACTATCAGTTTTATTTTTTCTTTTGACATACGTAAACATATGGCAAAAACATATTTATGTCAGATTTCAATTGGGTTTTATTTTGAAATTCCAAATTAGATCCGTCTGAAACTTTTCATGTGACATCACCAGGCGGGACACTATCAGTGAAAAGTTAAATGACTCTCTGAAAAATAGCAGTTTTCTTTTTAGACATACGTAAACATATGGCAAAAACACATTTTTAGCAGATTTCAATTGGGTTTTATTTTGAAATTCCATATCAGATCTGTCTGAAACTTATTTAATGACATCGCCAGGTGAGACACTATCAGTGTGAAGTGAAATTACTCTCTGAAAACTATCAGTTTTATTTTTTCTTTTAACATACGTAAACATATGGCAAAAACATTTATATCAGATTTTAATTGGGTTTTATTTTGAAATTCCACAACAGATCTGTCTGAAACTAATTTAATGACTTCACCAGGTGGGACACTATCAGTGAGAAGTTAAATGACTCACTGAAAACTAGCAGTTTTTTTTTCTTTTGACATACGTAAACATATGGCAAAAACACATTTATATCAGATTTCAATTGGGTTTTATTTTACAATTCCACATCAGATCTGTCTGAAACTTATTTAATGACATCACCAGGTGGGACACTAACAGTGAGAAGTGAAATGACTGAAAACTAGCAGATATTTTTTTAGACTAACATAAACATATGGATAAAAAAAACACATTTATATCAGATTTCAATTGGGTTTAATTTTAAAATTCTACATCAGATCTGTCTGAAACTAATTTAATGACTTCACCAGGTGGGACACTTCCAGTGAGAAGTGAAATGACTCTCTGAAAACTATCAGTTTAATTTTTTCTTTTGACATACGTAAACATATGGCAAAAACACATTTATATCAGATTTCAATTGGGTTTTATTTTGAAATTCCACATCAGATCTGTCTGAAACTAATTTAATGACTTCACCAGGTGGGACACTATCAGTGAGAAGTGAAATGTCTCTCTAAAAACTAGCAGTTATTTCTTTACGCGTACATAAACATATGGCAAAAACACATTTTTAGCAGATTTCAATTGAGTTTAATTTTGAAATTCCACATCAGATCTGTCTGAACCTTATTTAATGACATCACCAGGTGAGACACTATCAGTGAAAAGTTAAATGACTGACTAAAAAATAGCAGTTTTTTTCTTAGACATATTTGAACATATAGCAAAAACACATTTATATCAGATTTCAATCGTTTTGATTTTTAAATTCCACATCAGATTTGTCTGAAACTTGTTTAATGACATCACCAGGTGGGACACTATCAGTGAAAAGTTAAATGACTCTTTGAAAACTAGCAGTTTTTTTCTTAGACATATTTGAACATATGGCAAAAACACATTTATATCAGATTTCAATTGGGTTATATTTTCAAATTCCACATCAGATCCGTCTGAAACTTTTCATGTGACATCACCAGGTGGGACACTATCAGTGAGAAGTGAAATGACTCTCTGAAAACTATCAGTTTTATTTTTTCTTTTGACATACGTAAACATATGGCAAAAACATATTTATGTCAGATTTCAATTGGGTTTTATTTTGAAATTCCACATTAGATCCGTCTGAAACTTTTCATGTGACATCACCAGGCGGGACACTATCAGTGAAAAGTTCAATGACTCTCTGAAAAATAGCAGTTTTCTTTTTAGACATACGTAAACATATGGCAAAAACACATTTTTAGCAGATTTCAATTGGGTTTTATTTTGAAATTCCATATCAGATCTGTCTGAAACTTATTTAATGACATCGCCAGGTGAGACACTATCAGTGTGAAGTGAAATTACTCTCTGA
This sequence comes from Oryzias latipes, assembly GCF_053564925.1. Taxonomy (NCBI): domain Eukaryota; kingdom Metazoa; phylum Chordata; class Actinopteri; order Beloniformes; family Adrianichthyidae; genus Oryzias; species Oryzias latipes. The sequence continues at coordinate 37,068,668 of NC_136253.1, forward strand.
AAACTATCAGTTTTATTTTTTCTTTTAACATACGTAAACATATGGCAAAAACATTTATATCAGATTTTAATTGGGTTTTATTTTGAAATTCCACAACAGATCTGTCTGAAACTAATTTAATGACTTCACCAGGTGGGACACTATCAGTGAGAAGTTAAATGACTCACTGAAAACTAGCAGTTTTTTTTCTTTTGACATACGTAAACATATGGCAAAAACACATTTATATCAGATTTCAATTGGGTTTTATTTTACAATTCCACATCAGATCTGTCTGAAACTTATTTAATGACATCACCAGGTGGGACACTAACAGTGAGAAGTGAAATGACTGAAAACTAGCAGATATTTTTTTAGACTAACATAAACATATGGATAAAAAAAACACATTTATATCAGATTTCAATTGGGTTTTATTTTACAATTCCACATCAGATCTGTCTGAAACTTATTTAATGACATCACCAGGTGGGACACTAACAGTGAGAAGTGAAATGACTGAAAACTAGCAGATATTTTTTTAGACTAACATAAACATATGGATAAAAAAAACACATTTATATCAGATTTCAATTGGGTTTAATTTTAAAATTCTACATCAGATCTGTCTGAAACTAATTTAATGACTTCACCAGGTGGGACACTTCCAGTGAGAAGTGAAATGACTCTCTGAAAACTATCAGTTTTATTTTTTCTTTTGACATACGTAAACATATGGCAAAAACACATTTATATCAGATTTCAATTGGGTTTTATTTTGAAATTCCACATCAGATCTGTCTGAAACTAATTTAATGACTTCACCAGGTGGGACACTATCAGTGAGAAGTGAAATGTCTCTCTAAAAACTAGCAGTTATTTCTTTACGCGTACATAAACATATGGCAAAAACACATTTTTAGCAGATTTCAATTGAGTTTAATTTTGAAATTCCACATCAGATCTGTCTGAACCTTATTTAATGACATCACCAGGTGAGACACTATCAGTGAAAAGTTAAATGACTGACTAAAAAATAGCAGTTTTTTTCTTAGACATATTTGAACATATAGCAAAAACACATTTATATCAGATTTCAATCGTTTTGATTTTTAAATTCCACATCAGATTTGTCTGAAACTTGTTTAATGACATCACCAGGTGGGACACTATCAGTGAAAAGTTAAATGACTCTTTGAAAACTAGCAGTTTTTTTCTTAGACATATTTGAACATATGGCAAAAACACATTTATATCAGATTTCAATTGGGTTATATTTTCAAATTCCACATCAGATCCGTCTGAAACTTTTCATGTGACATCACCAGGTGGGACACTATCAGTGAGAAGTGAAATGACTCTCTGAAAACTATCAGTTTTATTTTTTCTTTTGACATACGTAAACATATGGCAAAAACATATTTATGTCAGATTTCAATTGGGTTTTATTTTGAAATTCCACATTAGATCCGTCTGAAACTTTTCATGTGACATCACCAGGCGGGACACTATCAGTGAAAAGTTCAATGACTCTCTGAAAAATAGCAGTTTTCTTTTTAGACATACGTAAACATATGGCAAAAACACATTTTTAGCAGATTTCAATTGGGTTTTATTTTGAAATTCCATATCAGATCTGTCTGAAACTTATTTAATGACATCGCCAGGTGAGACACTATCAGTGTGAAGTGAAATTACTCTCTGAAAACTATCAGTTTTATTTTTTCTTTTAACATACGTAAACATATGGCAAAAACATTTATATCAGATTTTAATTGGGTTTTATTTTGAAATTCCACAACAGATCTGTCTGAAACTAATTTAATGACTTCACCAGGTGGGACACTATCAGTGAGAAGTTAAATGACTCACTGAAAACTAGCAGTTTTTTTTCTTTTGACATACGTAAACATATGGCAAAAACACATTTATATCAGATTTCAATTGGGTTTTATTTTACAATTCCACATCAGATCTGTCTGAAACTTATTTAATGACATCACCAGGTGGGACACTAACAGTGAGAAGTGAAATGACTGAAAACTAGCAGATATTTTTTTAGACTAACATAAACATATGGATAAAAAAAACACATTTATATCAGATTTCAATTGGGTTTAATTTTAAAATTCTACATCAGATCTGTCTGAAACTAATTTAATGACTTCACCAGGTGGGACACTATCAGTGAGAAGTGAAATGTCTCTCTAAAAACTAGCAGTTATTTCTTTACACGTTTAATTTTGAAATTCCACATCAGATCAGTCTGAAACTCCTTCCATGACATCACCATGTGGGACACTGTCCGTGAGAAGTGAAATGAATCTGAGAAGTCGCAGTTATTTTTTAAGACATAGGTAAACATATGGCAAAAACACATTTTTAGCAGATTTCAATTGGGTTTTATTTTAAATTTCCACATCAGATCTGTCTGAAACTTATTTAATGACATCACCAGGTGGGACACTATCAGTGAGAAGTGAAATGACTCTCTGAAAACTATCAGTTTTATTTTTTCTTTTAACATACGTAAACATATGGCAAAAACACATTTATATCAGATTTCAATTGGGTTTTATTTTGAAATTCCACATCAGATCCGTCTGAAACATTTCATGTGACATCACCAGGTGGGACACTATCAGTGAAAAGTTGAATGACTCTCTAAAAACTAGCAGTTTTTTTTTTTTACGCGTAGGTAAACATATGGCAAAAACAAATTTTTAGCAGATTTCAATTGAGTTTAATTTTGAAAGTCCACATCAGATCCCTCTGAAACTTTTCATGTGACATCACCAAGTGGGACACTATAAGTGAAAAGTTGAATGACTCTCTGAAAACTAGCAGTTTTTTTTTTTGACATACGCAAACTTATGGCAAAAACACATTTATAGCAGTTTCAATTGGGTTTAATTTTGAAATTCCACATCAGATCCGTCTGAAACTTGTTTAATGACATCACCAGGTGGGACACTATCAGTGAAAAGTTAAATGACTCTGAAAACTAGCAGTTATTTTTTTAGAGTAACGTAAACATATGGATAAAAAAACACATTTATATCAGATTTCAATTGGGTTTAATTTTGAAATTCCACATCAGATCCGTCTGAAACTTTTCATGTGACATCACCAGGTGGGACACTATCAGTGAAAAGTTGAATGACTCTCTGAAAACTTGCAGGTTTTTTTTTTACGCGTAGGTAAACATATGGCAAAAACACATTTTTAGCAGATTTCAATTAGGTTTAATTTTGAAATTCCACATCAGATCCCTCTGAAACTTTTCATGTGACATCACCAGGTGGGACACTATCAGTGAAAAGTTGAATGACTCTCTGAAAACTAGCAGTTGTTTTTTTTTTTTTTTTTTTTTGACATACTCAAACTTATGGCAAAAACACATTTAGATCAGATTTAAATTGGGTTTAAGTTTGAAATTCCACATCAGATCTGTCTGAAACTTATTTAATGACATCACCAGGTGGGACACTATCAGTGAGAAGTGAAATGACTGAAAACTAGCAGTTATTTTTTTAGACTAACGTAAACATATGGATAAAAAAACACATTTATATCAGATTTCAATTGGGTTTAATTTTAAAATTCCACATCAGATCTGTCTGAAACTTATTAATGACATCACCAGGTGGGACACTTCCAGTGAGAAGTGAAATGACTCTCTGAAAACTATCAGTTTTATTTTTTCTTTTGACATACGTAAACATATGGCAAAAACACATTTATATCAGATTTCAATTGGGTTTTATTTTGAAATTCCACATCAGATCTGTCTGAAACTAATTTAATGACTTCACCAGGTGGGACACTATCAGTGAGAAGTGAAATGTCTCTCTAAAAACTAGCAGTTATTTCTTTACGCGTACATAAACATATGGCAAAAACACATTTTTAGCAGATTTCAATTGAGTTTAATTTTGAAATTCCACATCAGATCTGTCTGAACCTTATTTAATGACATCACCAGGTGAGACACTATCAGTGAAAAGTTAAATGACTGACTAAAAAATAGCAATTTTTTTCTTAGACATATTTGAACATATAGCAAAAACACATTTATATCAGATTTCAATTATTTTGATTTTTAAATTCCACATCAGATTTGTCTGAAACTTGTTTAATGACATCACCAGGTGGGACACTATCAGTGAAAAGTTAAATGACTCTGAAAACTAGCAGTTATTTTTTTAGAGTAACGTAAACATATGGATAAAAAAAACACATTTATATCAGATTTCAATTGGGTTTAATTTTGAAATTCCAGATCAGATCCGTCTGAAACTTTTCATGTGACATCACCAGGTGGGACACTATCAGTGAAAAGTTGAATGACTCTCTGAAAACTAGCAGGTTTTTTTTTTACGCGTAGGTAAACATATGGCAAAAACACATTTTTAGCAGATTTCAATTGGGTTTAATTTTGAAATTCCACATCAGATCCCTCTGAAACTTTTCATGTGACATCACCAGGTGGGACACTATCAGTGAAAAGTTGAATGACTCTCTGAAAACTAGCAGTTGTTTTTTTTTTTTTTTTTTGACATACTCAAACTTATGGCAAAAACATGTTTATGTCAGATTTCAATTGGGTTTTATTTTGAAATTCCACATTAAATCCGTCTGAAACTTTTCATGTGACATCACCAGGCGGGACACTTTCAGTGAAAAGTTCAATGACTCTCTGAAAAATAGCAGTTTTCTTTTTAGACATACGTAAACATATGGCAAAAACACATTTTTAGCAGATTTCAATTGGGTTTTATTTTGAAATTCCATATCAGATCTGTCTGAAACTTATTTAATGACATCGCCAGGTGAGACACTATCAGTGTGAAGTGAAATTACTCTCTGAAAACTATCAGTTTTATTTTTTCTTTTAACATACGTAAACATATGGCAAAAACATTTATATCAGATTTTAATTGGGTTTTATTTTGAAATTCCACAACAGATCTGTCTGAAACTAATTTAATGACTTCACCAGGTGGGACACTATCAGTGAGAAGTTAAATGACTCACTGAAAACTAGCAGTTTTTTTTCTTTTGACATACGTAAACATATGGCAAAAACACATTTATATCAGATTTCAATTGGGTTTTATTTTACAATTCCACATCAGATCTGTCTGAAACTTATTTAATGACATCACCAGGTGGGACACTAACAGTGAGAAGTGAAATGACTGAAAACTAGCAGATATTTTTTTAGACTAACATAAACATATGGATAAAAAAAACACATTTATATCAGATTTCAATTGGGTTTAATTTTAAAATTCCACATCAGATCTGTCTGAAACTAATTTAATGACTTCACCAGGTGGGACACTATCAGTGAGAAGTGAAATGTCTCTCTAAAAACTAGCAGTTAATTCTTTACACGTTTAATTTTGAAATTCCACATCAGATCAGTCTGAAACTCCTTCCATGACATCACCATGTGGGACACTGTCCGTGAGAAGTGAAATGAATCTGAGAAGTCGCAGTTATTTTTTAAGACATAGGTAAACATATGGCAAAAACACATTTTTAGCAGATTTCAATTGGGTTTTATTTTAAATTTCCACATCAGATCTGTCTGAAACTTATTTAATGACATCACCAGGTGGGACACTATCAGTGAGAAGTGAAATGACTCTCTGAAAACTATCAGTTTTATTTTTTCTTTTAACATACGTAAACATATGGCAAAAACACATTTATATCAGATTTCAATTGGGTTATATTTTGAAATTCCACATCAGATCCGTCTGAAACTTTTCATGTGACATCACCAGGTGGGACACTATCAATGTGAAGTGAAATGACTCTCTGAAAAGTAGCAGTTATTTTTTTAGACACACGTAAACATATGGCAAAAACACATTTATATCAGATTTCAATTGGGTTTTATTTTGAAATTCCACATCAGATCTGTCTGAAACTAATTTAATGACTTCACCAGGTGGGACACTGTCAGTGAGAAGTGAAATGACTCTGAAAACTAGCAGTTATTTTTTTAGACTAACGTAAAGATATGGATAAAAAAACACATTTATAGCAGATTTCAATTGGGTTTAATTTTGAAATTCCACATCCGATCCGTCTGAAACTTTTCATGTGACATCACCAGGTGGGACACTATCAATGTGAAGTGAAATGACTCTGAAAAGTAGCAGTTATTTTTTTAGACACACGTAAACATATGGCAAAAACACATTTATATCAGATTTCAATTGGGTTTTATTTTGAAATTCCACATCAGATCTGTCTGAAACTAATTTAATGACTTCACCAGGTGGGACACTATCATTGAGAAGTGAAATGAATCTGAAAAGTAGCAGTTATTTTTTTAGACATCGGTAAACATATGGCAAAAACACATTTTTAGCAGATTTCAATTGGGTTTTATTTTACAATTCCACTTCAGATCTGTCTGAAACTTATTTAATGACATCACCAGGTGGGACACTATCAGTGAGAAGTGAAATGACTGAAAACTAGCAGATATTGTTTTAGACATAGGTAAATATATGGCAAAAACACATTTATATCAGATTTCAATTGGGTTTAATTTTAAAATTCCACATCAGATCTGTCTGAAACGTATTAATGACATCACCAGGTGGGACACTATCAGTGAGAAGTGAAATGACTCTCTGAAAACTATCAGTTTTTTTTTCTTTTGACATACGTAAACATATGGCAAAAACACATTTATATCAGATTTCAATTGGGTTTTATTTTGAAATTCCACATCAGATCCGTCTGAAACTAATTTAATGACAACTTTTCATGTGACATCACCAGGTGGGACACTATCAATGTGAAGTGAAATGAATCTCTGAAAAGTAGCAGTTATTTTTTTAGACACACATAAACATATGGTAAAAACACATTTATATCAGATTTAAATTGGGTTTAATTTTGAAAATCCACATCAGATCAGTCTGAAACTCCTTCCATGACATCACCATGTGGGACACTGTCCGTGAGAAGTGAAATGAATCTGAGAAGTCGCAGTTATTTTTGAAGACATAGGTAAACATATGGCAAAAACACATTTTTAGCAGATTTCAATTGGGTTTTATTTTAAATTTCCACATCAGATCTGTCTGAAACTTATTTAATGACATCACCAGGTGGGACACTATCAGTGAGAAGTGAAATGACTCTCTGAAAACTATCAGTATTATTTTTTCTTTTGACATACGTAAACATATGGCAAAAACACATTTATATCGGATTTCAATTGGGTTTTATTTTGAAATTCCACATCAGATCTGTCTGAAACTCCTTCCATGACATCACCATGTGGGACACTGTCCGTGAGAAGTGAAATGAATCTGAAAAGTAGCAGTTATTTCTTTAGACATAGGTAAACATATGGCAAAAACACATTTATAGCAGATTTCAATTGGGTTTAATTTTTAAATTCAACATCAGATCTGTCTAAAACTTATTTAATGACATCACCAGGTGGGACACTGTCAGTGAGAAGTGAAATGACTCTGAAAACTAGCAGTTATTTTTTTAGACTAACGTAAACATATGGATAAAAAAACACATTTATAGCAGATTTCAATTGGATTTTATTTTGAAATTCCACATCAGATCTGTCCGAAACTTATTTATTGACATCACCAGGTGGGACCCTGTCAGTGAGAAGTGAAATGACTATCTGAAAACTATCAGTTTTATTTTTTCTTTTGACATACGTAAACATATGGCAAAAACACATTTATATCAGATTTCAATTGGGTTTTATTTTGAAATTCCACATCAGATCTGTCTGAAACTCCTTCCATGACATCACCATGTGGGACACTGTTCGTGAGAAGTGAAATAAATCTGAAAAGTAGCAGTTATTTCTTTAGACATAGGTAAACATATGGCAAAAACACATTTTTAGCAGATTTCAATTGGATTTAATTTTGAAATTCCACATCAGATCTGTCCGAAACTTATTTAATGACATCACCAGGTGGGACACTGTCAGTGAGAAGTGAAATGACTCTGAAAACTAGCAGTTATTTTTTTAGACATAGGTAAACATATGGCAAAAACACATTTATATCAGATTTCAATTGGGTTTTATTTTGAAATTCCACATCAGATCTGTCTGAAACTAATTTAATGACTTCACCAGGTGGGACACTATCAGTGAGAAGTGAAATGAATCTGAAAATTAGCAGTTATTTTTTTAACATAGGTAAACATATGGCAAAAACACATTTTTAGCAGATTTCAATTGGGTTTTATTTTACAATTCCACATCAGATCTGTCTGAAACTTATTTAATGACATCGCCAGATGAGACACTATCAGTGAGAAGGGAAATGACTGAAAAGTAGCAGTTATTTTTTTAGTCTTACATAAACATATGGATAAAAAAAACACATTTATATCAGATTTCAATTGGGTTTTATTTTGAAATTCCACATCAGATCCGTCTGAAACTTAATTAATGACATCACCAGGTGGGACACTGTCAGTGAGAAGTGAAATGACTCTGAAAACTAGCAGTTATTTTTTTAGAATAACGTAAACATATGTATAAAAAAACACATTTATAGCAGATTTCAATTGGGTTTAATTTTGAAATTCCACATCAGATCCCTCTGAAACCTTTAATGTGACATCACCAGGTGGGACACTATCAGTGAACAGTTGAATGACTCTCTGATAACTAGCAGTTTTCTTTTTAGACATACGTAACCATATGGCAAAAACACATTTTTAGCAGATTCAATTGGATTTTATTTTGTAATTCCACATCAGATCTGTCCGAAACTTATTTAATGACATCACCAGGTGGGACACTGTCAGTGAGAAGTGAAATGACTCTGAAAACTAGCAGTTATTTTTTTAGACATAGGTAACCATATGGCAAAAACACATTTATATCAGATTTCAATTGTTTTAATTTTGAAATTCCACATCACATCCCTCTGAAACTTTTCATGTGACATCACCAGGTGGGACACTATCAGTGAAAAGTTGAATGACTCTCTGAAAACTAGCAGTTTTCTTTTTAGACATACGTAAACATATGGCAAAAACACATTTAGATCAGATTTAAATTGGGTTTAATTTTGAAATTCCACATCAGATCTGTCTGAAACTTATTTAATGACTTCACCAGCTGGGACACTATCAGTGAGAAGTGAAATGTGTGTCTAAAAATTAGCAGTTATTTATTTACGCGTACATAAACATATGACAAAAACACATTTTTAGCAGATTTCAATTGAGTTTAATTTTGAAATTCCACATCAGATCTGTCTGAACCTTATTTAATGACATCACCATGTGGGACACTGTCCGTGAGAAGTGAAATGAATCTGAAAAGTAGCAGTTATTTCTTTAGACATAGGTAAACATATGGCAAAAACACATTTTTAGCAGATTTCAATTGGGTTTTATTTTGAAATTCAACATCAGATCTGTCTGAAACTTTTCATGTGACATCACCAGGTGGGACACTATCAGTGAGAAGTGAAATGACTCTCTGAAAACTATCAGTTTTATTTTTTCTTTTAACATACCTAAACATATGGCAAAAACACATTTATATCAGATTTCAATTGGGTTTTATTTTGAAATTCCACAACAGATCTGTCTGAAACTAATTTAATGACTTCACCAGGTGGGACACTATCAGTGAGAAGTTAAATGACTCACTGAAAACTAGCAGTTTTTTTCTTTTGACATACGTAAACAAATGGCAAAACACATTTATATCAGATTTCAATTGGGTTTAATTTTGAAATTCCACATCAGATCTGTCTGAAACTTATTTAATGACATCACCAGGTGGGACACTAACAGTGAGAAGTGAAATGACTGAAAACTAGCAGTTATTTTTTTAGAGTAACGCAAACATATGTATAAAAAAAACACATTTATAGCAGTTTGTTTCAATTGGGTTTAATTTTGAAATTCCACATCAGATCCGTCTGAAACTTTTCATGTGACATCACCAGGTGGGACACTATCAGTGAATGTTTAATGACTCTCTGAAAACTAGCAGTTATTTTTTTAGACTAACGTAAACATATGGATAAAAAAAACACATTTATAGCAGATTTCAATTGGGTTTTATTTTGAAATTCCACATCAGATCTGTCTGAAACTAATTTAATGACTTCACCAGGTGGGACACTATCAGTGAGAAGTGAAATGAATCTGAAAATTAGCAGTTATTTTTTTAGCATAGGTAAACATATGGCAAAAACACATTTTTAGCAGATTTCAATTGGGTTTTATTTTACAATTCCACATCAGATCTGTCTGAAACTTATTTAATGACATCACCGGGTGGGACACTATCAGTGAGAAGTGAAATGACTATCTGAAAACTATCAGTTTTATTTTTTCTTTTGACATACGTAAACATATGGCAAAAACACATTTATATCAGATTACAATTGGGTTTTATTTTGAAATTCCACATCAGATCTGTCTGAAACTCCTTCCATGACATCACCATGTGGGACACTGTCCGTGAGAAGTGAAATAAATCTGAAAAGTAGCAGTTATTTCTTTAGACATAGGTAAACATATGGCAAAAACACATTTTTAGCAGATTTCAATTGGATTTAATTTTGAAATTCAACATCAGATCTGTCTGAAACTTATTTAATGACATCACCAGGTGGGACACTGTCAGTGAGAAGTGAAATGACTCTGAAAACTAGCAGTTATTTTTTTAGACTAACGTAAACATATGGATAAAAAAACACATTTATAGCAGATTTCAATTGGGTTTAATTTTGAAATTCCACATCAGATCCCTCTGAAACTTTTCATGTGACATCACCAGGTGGGACACTATCAGTGAAAAGTTGAATGACTCTCTGAAAACTAGCAGTTTTCTTTTTAGACATACGTAAACATATGGCAAAAACACATTTTTAGCAGATTTCAATTGGATTTAATTTTGAAATTCCACATCAGATCTGTCCGAAACTTATTTATTGACATCACCAGGTGGGACACTGTCAGTGAGAAGTGAAATGACTCTGAAAACTAGCAGTTATTTTTTTAGACATAGGTAAACAACTGGCAAAAACACATTTATATCAGATTTCAATTGTTTTAATTTTGAAATTCCACATCAGATCCCTCTGAAACTTTTCATGTGACATCACCAGGTGGGACACTATCAGTGAAAAGTTGAATGACTCTCTGAAAACTAGCAGTTTTCTTTTTAGACATACGTAAACATATGGCAAAAACACATTTAGATCAGATTTAAATTGGGTTTAATTTTGAAATTCCACATCAGATCTGTCTGAAACTTATTTAATGACTTCACCAGCTGGGACACTATCAGTGAGAAGTGAAATGTCTGTCTAAAAATTAGCAGTTATTTATTTACGCGTACATAAACATATGGCAAAAACACATTTTTAGCAGATTTCAATTGGGTTTAATTTTGAAATTCCACATCAGATCCCTCTGAAACTTTTCATGTGACATCACCAGGTGGGACACTATCAGTGAAAAGTTGAATGACTCTCTGATAACTAGCAGTTTTCTTTTTAGACATACGTAACCATATGGCAAAAATACATTTTTAGCGGATTTCAATTGGATTTTATTTTGAAATTCCACATCAGATCTGTCCGAAACTTATTTAATGACATCACCAGGTGGGACACTGTCAGTGAGAAGTGAAATGACTCAGAAAACTAGCAGTTATTTTTTTAGACATAGGTAACCATATGGCAAAAACACATTTATATCAGATTTCAATTGGGTTTTATTTTGAAATTACACATCAGATCTGTCTGAAACTAATTTAATGACTTCACCAGGTGGGACACTATCAGTGAGAAGTGAAATGAATCTGAAAATTAGCAGTTATTTTTTTAGCATAGGTAAACATATGGCAAAAACACATTTTTAGCAGATTTCAATTGGGTTTTATTTTACAATTCCACATCAGATCTGTCTGAAACTTATTTAATGACATCACCGGGTGGGACACTATCAGTGAGAAGTGAAATGACTATCTGAAAACTATCAGTTTTATTTTTTCTTTTGACATACGTAAACATATGGCAAAAACACATTTATATCAGATTTCAATTGGGTTTTATTTTGAAATTCCACATCAGATCTGTCTGAAACTCCTTCCATGACATCACCATGTGGGACACTGTTCGTGAGAAGTGAAATAAATCTGAAAAGTAGCAGTTATTTCTTTAGACATAGGTAAACATATGGCAAAAACACATTTTTAGCAGATTTCAATTGGATTTAATTTTGAAATTCCACATCAGATCTGTCCGAAACTTATTTAATGACATCACCAGGTGGGACACTGTCAGTGAGAAGTGAAATGACTCTGAAAACTAGCAGTTATTTTTTTAGACATAGGTAAACATATGGCAAAAACACATTTATATCAGATTTCAATTGGGTTTTATTTTGAAATTCCACAACAGATCTGTCTGAAACTAATTTAATGACTTCACCAGGTGGGACACTATCAGTGAGAAGTTAAATGACTCACTGAAAACTAGCAGTTTTTTTCTTTTGACATACGTAAACATATGGCAAAAACACATTTTTAGCAGATTTCAATTGGGTTTTATTTTGAAATTCCACATCAGATCTGTCTGAAACTTATTTAATGACTTCACCAGGTGGGACACTGTCAGTGAGAAGTGAAATGTCTCTCTGAAAAGTAGCAGTTATTTTTTTAGACTAACGTAAACATATGGATAAAAAAAACACATTTATAGCAGATTTCAATTGGGTTTAATTTTGAAATTCCACATCAGATCCCTCTGAAACTTATTTAATGACATCACAAGGTGGGACACTATCAATTTGAAGTGAAATGACTCTCTCAAAAGAAGCAGTTATTTTTTTAGACACGTAAATATATGGCAAAAACACATTTATATCAGATTTCAATTCGTTTTAATTTTGAAATTACACATCAGATCCGTCTGAAATTTTCATGTGACATCACCAGGTGGGACACTATCAATGTGAAGTTAAATGACTCTCTGAAAAGTAGCAGTTATTTTTTTAGACACAAGTAAACATATGGCAAGAACACATTTATATCAGATTTCAATTGGGTTTTATTTTGAAATTCCACATCAGATCTGTCTGAAACTAATTTAATGACTTATCCAGGTGGGACACTATCAGTGAGAAGTGAAATGAATCTGAAAATTAGCAGTTATTTTTTTAACATAGGTAAACATATGGCAAAAACACATTTTTAGCAGATTTAAATTGGGTTTTATTTTACAATTCCACATCAGATCTGTCTGAAACTTATTTAATGACATCGCCAGATGAGACACTATCAGTGAGAAGTGAAATGACTGAAAACTAGCAGTTATTTTTTTAGTCTTACATAAACATATGGATAAAAAAACACATTTATATCAGATTTCAATTGCATCTTATTTTGAAATTCCACATCAGATCCGTCTGAAACTTTTCATGTGACATCACCAGGTGGGACACTATCAGTGAGAAGTGAAATGACTCTCTGAAAACTATCAGTTTTATTTTTTCTTTTAACATACGTAAACATATGGCAAAAACACATTTATATCAGATTTCAATTGGGTTTTATTTTGAAATTCCACAACAGATCTGTCTGAAACTAATTTAATGACTTCACCTGGTGGGACACTATCAGTGAGAAGTTAAATGACTCTGAAAACTAGCAGTTATTTTTTTAGAGTAACGCAAACATATGTATAAAAAAAACACATTTATAGCAGATTTCAATTGGGTTTAATTTTGAAATTCCACATCAGATCCCTCTGAAACTTTTCATGTGACATCACCAGGTGGGACACTATCAGTGAAAGTTTAATGACTCTCTGAAAACTAGCAATTGTTTTTTTTTTTTTTAAACATACGTAAACATATGGCAAAAACACATTTTTAGCAGATTTCAATTGGGTTTTATTTTGAAATTCCACATCAGATCTGTCTGAAACTTATTTAATGACTTCACCAGGTGGGACACTGTCAGTGAGAAGTGAAATGTCTCTCTGAAAAGTAGCAGTTATTTTTTTAGACTAACGTAAACATATGGATAAAAAAAACACATTTATAGCAGATTTCAATTGGGTTTAATTTTGAAATTCCACATCAGATCCCTCTGAAACTTATTTAATGACATCACAAGGTGGGACACTATCAATGTGAAGTGAAATGACTCTCTCAAAAGAAGCAGTTATTTTTTTAGACACGTAAATATATGGCAAAAACACATTTATATCAGATTTCAATTCGTTTTAATTTTGAAATTACACATCAGATCCGTCTGAAATTTTCATGTGACATCACCAGGTGGGACACTATCAATGTGAAGTTAAATGACTCTCTGAAAAGTAGCAGTTATTTTTTTAGACACAAGTAAACATATGGCAAGAACACATTTATATCAGATTTCAATTGGGTTTTATTTTGAAATTCCACATCAGATCTGTCTGAAACTAATTTAATGACTTATCCAGGTGGGACACTATCAGTGAGAAGTGAAATGAATCTGAAAATTAGCAGTTATTTTTTTAACATAGGTAAACATATGGCAAAAACACATTTTTAGCAGATTTCAATTGGGTTTTATTTTACAATTCCACATCAGATCTGTCTGAAACTTATTTAATGACATCGCCAGATGAGACACTATCAGTGAGAAGTGAAATGACTGAAAACTAGCAGTTATTTTTTTAGTCTTACATAAACATATGGATAAAAAAACACATTTATATCAGATTTCAATTGCATCTTATTTTGAAATTCCACATCAGATCCGTCTGAAACTTTTCATGTGACATCACCAGGTGGGACACTATCAGTGAGAAGTGAAATGACTCTCTGAAAACTATCAGTTTTATTTTTTCTTTTAACATACGTAAACATATGGCAAAAACACATTTATATCAGATTTCAATTGGGTTTTATTTTGAAATTCCACAACAGATCTGTCTGAAACTAATTTAATGACTTCACCAGGTGGGACACTATCAGTGAGAAGTTAAATGACTCACTGAAAACTAGCAGTTTTTTTCTTTTGACATACGTAAACATATGGCAAAAACACATTTTTAGCAGATTTCAATTGGGTTTTATTTTGAAATTCCACATCAGATCTGTCTGAAACTTATTTAATGACTTCACCAGGTGGGACACTGTCAGTGAGAAGTGAAATGTCTCTCTGAAAAGTAGCAGTTATTTTTTTAGACTAACGTAAACATATGGATAAAAAAAACACATTTATAGCAGATTTCAATTGGGTTTAATTTTGAAATTCCACATCAGATCCCTCTGAAACTTATTTAATGACATCACAAGGTGGGACACTATCAATGTGAAGTGAAATGACTCTCTCAAAAGAAGCAGTTATTTTTTTAGACACGTAAATATATGGCAAAAACACATTTATATCAGATTTCAATTCGTTTTAATTTTGAAATTACACATCAGATCCGTCTGAAATTTTCATGTGACATCACCAGGTGGGACACTATCAATGTGAAGTTAAATGACTCTCTGAAAAGTAGCAGTTATTTTTTTAGACACAAGTAAACATATGGCAAGAACACATTTATATCAGATTTCAATTGGGTTTTATTTTGAAATTCCACATCAGATCTGTCTGAAACTAATTTAATGACTTATCCAGGTGGGACACTATCAGTGAGAAGTGAAATGAATCTGAAAATTAGCAGTTATTTTTTTAACATAGGTAAACATATGGCAAAAACACATTTTTAGCAGATTTAAATTGGGTTTTATTTTACAATTCCACATCAGATCTGTCTGAAACTTATTTAATGACATCGCCAGATGAGACACTATCAGTGAGAAGTGAAATGACTGAAAACTAGCAGTTATTTTTTTAGTCTTACATAAACATATGGATAAAAAAACACATTTATATCAGATTTCAATTGCATCTTATTTTGAAATTCCACATCAGATCCGTCTGAAACTTTTCATGTGACATCACCAGGTGGGACACTATCAGTGAGAAGTGAAATGACTCTCTGAAAACTATCAGTTTTATTTTTTCTTTTAACATACGTAAACATATGGCAAAAACACATTTATATCAGATTTCAATTGGGTTTTATTTTGAAATTCCACAACAGATCTGTCTGAAACTAATTTAATGACTTCACCTGGTGGGACACTATCAGTGAGAAGTGAAATGTCTCTCTAAAAACTAGCACTTATTTATTTACGCGTACATAAACATATGGCAATAACACATTTTTAGCAGATTTCAATTGAGTTTAATTTTGAAATTCCACATCAGATCTGTCTGAACCTTATTTAATGACATCACCAAGTGAGACACTATCAGTGAAAAGTTAAATGACTGACTTAAAAATAGCAGTTTTTTTCTTAGACATATTTGAACATATAGCAAAAACACATTTATATCAGATTTCAATTGTTTTAATTTTTAAATTCCTCATCAGATCTGTCCGAAACTTATTTAATGACATCACCAGGTGGGACACTATCAGTGAGAAGTGAAAGGAATCTGAAAACTAGCAGTTATTTTTTTAGACATAGGTAAACATATGGCAAAAACACATTTTTAGCAGATTTCAATTGGGTTTTATTTTACAATTCCACATCAGATCTGTCTGAAACTTATTTAATGACATCACCGGGTGGGACACTATCAGTGAGAAGTGAAATGACTATTTGAAAACTATCAGTTTTATTTTTTCTTTTGACATACGTAAACATATGGCAAAAACACATTTATATCAGATTTCAATTGGGTTTTATTTTGAAATTCCACATCAGATCTGTCTGAAACTCCTTCCATGACATCACCATGTGGGACACTGTCCGTGAGAAGTGAAATGAATCTGAAAAGTAGCAGTTATTTCTTTAGACATAGGTAAACATATGGCAAAAACACATTTTTAGCAGATTTCAATTGGATTTAATTTTGAAATTCAACATCAGATCTGTCTGAAACTTATTTAATGACATCACCAGGTGGGACACTAACAGTGAGAAGTGAAATGACTCTGAAAACTAGCAGTTATTTTTTTAGACTAACGTAA
This sequence comes from Oryzias latipes, assembly GCF_053564925.1. Taxonomy (NCBI): domain Eukaryota; kingdom Metazoa; phylum Chordata; class Actinopteri; order Beloniformes; family Adrianichthyidae; genus Oryzias; species Oryzias latipes. Next base: position 37,085,725 of record NC_136253.1, read on the forward strand.
ACATATGGATAAAAAAACACATTTATAGCAGATTTCAATTGGGTTTAATTTTGAAATTCCACATCAGATCCCTCTGAAACTTTTCATGTGACATCACCAGGTGGGACACTATCAGTGAAAAGTTGAATGACTCTATGAAAACTAGCAGTTTTCTTTTTAGACATACGTAAACATATGGAAAAAACACATTTTTAGCAGATTTCAATTGGATTTTATTTTGAAATTCCACATCAGATCTGTCCGAAACTTATTTAATGACATCACCAGGTGGGACACTGTCAGTAAGAAGTGAAATGACTCTGAAAACTAGCAGTTATTTTTTTAGACATAGGTAAACATATGGCAAAAACACATTTATATCAGATTTCAATTGGGTTTTATTTTGAAATTCCACATCAGATCTGTCTGAAACTAATTTAATGACTTCACCAGGTGGGACACTATCAGTGAGAAGTGAAATGAATCTGAAAATTAGCAGTTATTTTTTTAACATAGGTAAACATATGGCAAAAACACATTTTTAGCAGATTTCAATTGGGTTTTATTTTACAATTCCACATCAGATCTGTCTGAAACTTATTTAATAACATCGCCAGATGAGACACTATCAGTGAGAAGTGAAATGACTGAAAACTAGCAGTTATTTTTTTAGTCTTAAAATAAACATATGGATAAAAAAAACACATTTATATCAGATTTCAATTGGGTTTTATTTTGAAATTCCACATCAGATCCGTCTGAAACTTTTCATGTGACATCACCAGGTGGGACACTATCAGTGAGAAGTGAAATGACTCTCTGAAAACTATCAGTTTTATTTTTTCTTTTGACATACGTAAACATATGGCAAAAACACATTTATATCAGATTTCAATTGGGTTTTATTTTTGAAATTCCACAACAGATCTGTCTGAAACTAATTTAATGACTTCACCAGGTGGGACACTATCAGTGAGAAGTTAAATGACTCACTGAAAACTAGCAGTTTTTTTCTTTTGACATACGTAAACATATGGCAAAAACACATTTATATCAGATTTCAATTGGGTTTAATTTTGAAATTCCACATCAGATCTGTCTGAAACTTTTCATGTGGCATCACCAGGTGGGACACTATCAGTGAAAGTTTAATGACTCTCTGAAAACTAGCAGTTGTTTTTTTTTTTTTTTAGACATACGTAAACATATGGCAAAAACACATTTATAGCAGATTTCAATTGGGTTTAATTTTGAAATTCCACATCAGATCCCTCTGAAACTCTTCATGTGACATCACCAGGTGGGACACTATCAGTGAAAGTTTAATGACTCTCTGAAAACTAGCAGTTGTTTTTTTTTTTTTTTTGACATACGTAAACATATGGCAAAAACACATTTTTAGCAGATTTCAATTGGGTTTTATTTTGAAATTCCACATCAGATCTGTCTGAAACTTATTTAATGACATCACCAAGTGGGACACTATCAGTGAGAAGTGAAATGACTCTGAAAGATAGCAGTTATTTTTTTAGACTAACGTAAACATATGGATAAAAAAACACATTTATATCAGATTTCAATTGAGTTTAATTTTAAAATTCCACATCAGATCTGTCTGAAACTTATAATGACATCACCAGGTGGGACACTATCAGTGAGAAGTGAAATGACTCTCTGAGAACTATCAGTTTTATTTTTTCTTTTGACATACGTAAACATATGGCAAAAACACATTTATATCAGATTTCAATTGGGTTTTATTTTGAAATTCCACATCAGATCTGCCTGAAACTAATT
>NC_136253.1:37092500-37132500 GCF_053564925.1 Oryzias latipes
TGGAGCAGGAACTCAGCGTGGTTCCATCTGGCGCCCGGATAGCTGTCAATCTGCACGTCTTGTGGTGAGAAGTCGAAAAAGCCGCAGATGTTGGAGTCCCCCAGGATGATATTCTTCTCTCGAATGTGGAGCGTCCACTCCTGCAGCTTTCTGTTCGTAGTGGGGTGCCTGGTGGGTTCACACACCTTCTTTTCAGGACCCCGTGGAAAGAGGAAAGAGAGGCTGTCCTCAGGGATGTCCACTCGAAGTCGAGTCTGCACACTGGACCTCAGTCTTTCTGTGGAGAGAGCTGGGAGATGCTTCAGTTTAGCCAGGGCCTTTCTGCCAGGTGCATTACTGGGCGCAGGTGAGTCCTCTCTAGGAGGAGAGGGGGAGGGACTGGACTCTGCTGATGAGAGGTCCAGCAGGATCTGACTGATGTCACTAGGAGGTGAAGCAGCCCTGGCGTGGCTGGTTCCCTCACCAGGGGAGTCTTCCTCTTTTCTTTGGTGTGTTTTGGGAGATCTTTGAGTTTTAGGGGGGACCCCAAGCTCAGGGCTGAGCTGCGAAACCTCTGGGGGTCCTTCAGGCGATGGCTGGTAAAGAGTGAAGTCCAGGAGCCAGTCGTCTTTTGGAGGTTCTGTCATCACCCCCACAGAATTGTAGGATGGTGTGGCATCTCTAGGTGGAGGATGTATTTCTGCTCTCACCTGAATTGTGTCTGTGGTCCTCTGTGATGCTGCAGCCGTGGAGGCTGACCTTCGTGCCTCAGTGAGCAGAGGTTGGACATCCAGCAGATCAGCTGTTGCTGCATCTTGTGTTGGTCTGGGCTGGCCTGCAGCTGGAACCTCATCTTGTGGGGGTGCAGCAGCAGCAGAAGCAGCAGGAACAGTGGCAGGAGCATCAGTCGCAGCACTCTCTGTGGTGAGGTCTGCTAATTTAGCCACAATAACAGCGTGAGCATGATCCAGTGTCTCCTGTTTTAAGCGGGGGCCCAAGTTTCTTTTGGCCCAGGATGACGCAATATCAAAGGGGGCAGCCCAGTCCTTTATGGGAAACTTGGACAGCCTCTGCACTTCTTCATCGATATTGTCATTATAATGATCACGCAGGATTAAAGTGGTGTTATGGGCCCAATATTTAGCATTTCCCTCAATCAGAGTCAGCGTTGTTCTGGTGGGATTTGCTGGTTTAATTACTGTGGCCAGGTTCTGCGTGATTCTGTCCAGAGAAGGAGGAAGCTTCTCCTGGTTGACGTTCTGCAGATGATGCACGGCTTTTAAAAGTCTATGGATTATGCGGACTTTTCCAGCAAAGTCCGGATCATCTGAACGTCTCTCTTGTGGCTGGTTCATATGACGCGGTGTTCTGTTGTTTACATTAAACCAGCGAGATTGTCTGGGGCCGCGGTACTCACGGTTCTGAGGTCCGGTCCAGTAGCGCGGATCGCCGCCGGAGACGTTGCGCGGTGCATTACGGTTGTTATAACGCCAACCGTATGAGCGACTGTTCCGCTGTTGGTGGTAAACATCCACCTCATCGTCTCTTCTAAGGCCTCGTCTGACCGCAGAGGCGTAGCTGCGGCTTCCGTCTCTCCGAGGATAGCTTCCCCATCGTGGAGCCGGAGGCTGGCGATAATTCACCGGGCGGAATCTTCGTCTGCCCCTGTTGTAGTTAACAACAGTCCAGTCGTCGTCTTCGAAGCGGGACGCCATCTTGAGGCCGGATTTTCTCCGTAAAAACTAGCTTCAAAAGAACCCTTTGCTAGGACCTCAGCTTAAGGGGCTATGCTAATAAAAAACAAGACGTTTTTCGACAAAAAAGGTCTGTTTTTATTGTCCAACTTGACAAGAAACAGATAGAAACAAGCCTAAAAACTACGTTTCGGTTCTGTGTCGAACCTTCGTCAGGTCTGGCTTGCTAATAAAGGTCGAAAACTTACAGGTTTGAAGAGCTAGCGGCAGGTGCAAACAGCAGTGACGCAGTTAGAGTGTGCTCTGAGCTATATGCTCATCTGCCGAGCCTTATGTATCCTCAATGGTGAGGAGCCTCCTTGTGGAGAAAACCGGCATTGAACAAAACAAACATTCAGCTGATGTGAAGCCTCCTTGTGGAGGAACTGGATATTGCAGTTACGTTTTTTAAAAACAATAATGCATTCATGAAGATATTAAACATTTAGAAATTGAACACATGAACAATAAAACACTCCTACCCTACAAATTCAAATTTTATGACACCTCTAACCAGTAAAATTGAACTCTATAACCCTTCTAAACTATGAAACTCACACAGTGACTATATACAATGTAATAATCACAGTGAAAATTATATTTTCAATACTGTATTATCCTGTTTAGGTGATTAAATAAACTTCCCATGTTGTTATAAAATTGTGTTAGAGAAAAGATGGAGAAAGAGAGAAGAATCGCACCGGACCAGGCTGAAGGGCACAGGCTTGTTAGGGGAAGTCGATGAAAATCGCGCCGCCGAAGGCGGCGTGATTTTAAGGCACGGGCCATCTTGGCACCTAGTCCAGAGGTCCTCCTCCCCCTGACTCCCAATTGACCTTATGTGGGATAAGGAAGTGGTTGTATGTGGGGGAAACATATTGTTCTCCTAGCAAGTTATTTTGAATGAACTTAAAATTAGGGTTAGAGTTGAACCCCTGGGCTGGGGTTAGGAGAGAATCTCTGAGGTTAAGGTTAGGGAAAGGTCCCAGGGTTAGGGTTAGAAAAAATTGAGGGGGTGGGAGATGATGAGTTCAAAAAAATGAATTATGAATTTGAGTAATGAGGTTATTAAGGACCCTTTTGATTGAGTCCTTTTGGATATGTGGTTTCCAGTTTTGTGATCCAAATCCGTTCAGCTCTGCGTCTCTGAGCTGTTGTCCATCTAGGGTTAATCTCAATAACTGACGCACTAACAGATTCCCAACCATGGGATACAAAGTGTGAGACTAAGTGTGTGTGGGTGTTTTTGTGTTTGAGTATGTTGTGTCTGTGTTGGGTGAACCTGGTCAGTATGGAGTTTCCTGTTTCCCCCACATACTGTAACCCACATTTCAGACAGGTGATCAAATAAACACAGTTGTTAGAATGTGGAGAGCCCCTTGATGGTGAGGGGTAGACATTGCAGTTATGGAAGCTTTGGAGCCACTTTTTTTGCATGAAAAACTGAGAGTGACTCCTAGATCGGGTTTGCTTGGAGGAGGAAATTTTCGCCTTAACTAAATGATCACAGAGATTCTGGTTCCTTCTGAAAGCTGCGATGATTCTGTGGTCTTTCAGAACCGTGGTCTCCTGAGCGAGATTCTGAAAGTTTGTTCTGATGACCCTCAACAGCCTCAGGGAGAAGGGAGAATATGTGACAATCACTGGCATGATGGGTGAAAGATTAATGGGTCTGGTTTCAAGAAAGGATTTAAAACATTTTCTTAAGAAGGACCGAGAATACCCTCTAGTGGCCAGGGATGCAAACAATATTTTTGTAGATTGCCTGAAGTCAGATGGTTGACTGCTGATTCTGTGAAATCTTAAAAGTTGTGATTTGATTAGTCCAGCAAAGGTGTGTCTAGGATGAAAACTGGTTTTGTGTAGGAGAGCATGTGTGTCTGTGGGTTTGAAAAAGACTTTGATGTCCAATTGGTGAGTGATGTGGAAATTATCACCTTTAAATGTTGTTGTGTCCAAAAAATCCACAGATGTTTTATGGCTGGTGGATTTTAACTTTATGGATGGATTGTGGCTGTTGAGTGTCCCCAGAAACATCTCAAACTCTCGCTCAGAATGAGTCCATACTCCCCAAATGTCATCCAGATACCTGAAATAGCAAAGTGGTTTAAATGAGCATTTCTGCAGGGCTGAAGTTTCCCATTCTGCCATGAAAATGTTAGCATATGCTGGAGCAAATTTCTTACCCATTGCAGTACCTTTAATTTGTAAGAAGAAATCATCATTGAATGTGAAATCATTTCTTTTGAGATTGATTTCTAACAGTTGCAGCAGCTCCTTGTCAGGCCTTCTGTGATCAGGATATTTGAGAAAAATTCTTCTGATGGACTGTATCCCCTCCTCTATATCTATATTTGTGTAAAGACTGTCAATGTCCATGGTAAATAAAATTGAATCCTGTGGAATAACCAGTTTTTTCACCTTGTCAATAAAATCATAAGTGTCTTTAATGTAGCTGTCATGTTTGATGGACAAAGGATTAAGGTAGTGATCTATAAATTCTGCTGTGCGGTAGGTTTCGCTGTCACAGTCAGAAACTATAGGTCTACCTGGAGGGATCTGAAAAGGGACGCTCCACTTCTGTGGTTCTTTATGGATTTTTGGGAGCGTGTAAAAGAGCCTAGCTCTTGGCTGAGGGGGGCCTATTAAATAATTTCTTTGTTTAGCATTAATGAATTTCTTTTCACACAAGGTTTTGATAATTTTTTCAACTAAGGGGATGGTTTCCATATAAATGGGTTGTTTTAGCTTAGAGTAATAGGTTTTATCATTTAGCTGTCTGTAGCCCTCCTGTAAATAATCCTTTTTGTCCATAATGACAACTGCACTTCCCTTATCAGCAGGTTTAATGACAATACTCTTGTTGCTGCAAAACTCTCTCAGAGCCTTCTCTTCATCCCTGGTTAAATTTGGTTTGATGTATGTTTTTTTGAAATTATGCTCAAAGTATTCTAGGTCATTTTGGATGAGTGTGCGCACCTGAATTGGGAGTTGACCCAATGCAGGTGACCACTCTGATTTTGGAGTAAAGGGTTTTGATTTTGAAATGTCTTTATCTTTGTAATATAGTTTTAATTTTAATCGTCTGTGATATTCTTGGATATCATTTCTACACTGAAATTTGGAGTATCTATTCTGGCCTCTAGTTGGGATGAAGGTTAAGCCTCTGCTGAGCAGAGAGAGTTGTGCATCAGAAAGAACAAATTTCTTACACAGGTTAATGACACCCTTGTTCCCTTCCTGTCTAAGCAGGCTTAAGGGAACATTCAGTTTACCCACTGCAACCAGTGCTGGAGCATCGCTCTGGCTGTGTCAGGGCTCCAGTGGATGTTGTCCCCATCAGTGGAAAACTGATTGTCTGGGAGTGGAGGGATGTGGTGGTCCAGACTCTTGATGTAGTCATTTATGGTCTGGAGGGTGACCTTATCCTGTTCTGGAAGAGCTTTAGAAAAGTTAATGGCCGGAACATAAATCTGTGCATTAGGAAAACTTTCCTGAGCCACCTCCAGCGCTCTTCTGACGTCCAGGAGGGCCGCTCTTCTGTCCCTCTGCGACCTGTTGTTGATCCCAAAGGATAGGATCATTTTTTCGACCGCTGTCTCCTGGGTGGCGTTCTGGAGCAGGAACTCAGCGTGGTTCCATCTGGCGCCCGGATAGCTGTCAATCTGCACGTCTTGTGGTGAGAAGTCGAAAAAGCCGCAGATGTTGGAGTCCCCCAGGATGATATTCTTCTCTCGAATGTGGAGCGTCCACTCCTGCAGCTTTCTGTTCGTAGTGGGGTGCCTGGTGGGTTCACACACCTTCTTTTCAGGACCCCGTGGAAAGAGGAAAGAGAGGCTGTCCTCAGGGATGTCCACTCGAAGTCGAGTCTGCACACTGGACCTCAGTCTTTCTGTGGAGAGAGCTGGGAGATGCTTCAGTTTAGCCAGGGCCTTTCTGCCAGGTGCATTACTGGGCGCAGGTGAGTCCTCTCTAGGAGGAGAGGGGGAGGGACTGGACTCTGCTGATGAGAGGTCCAGCAGGATCTGACTGATGTCACTAGGAGGTGAAGCAGCCCTGGCGTGGCTGGTTCCCTCACCAGGGGAGTCTTCCTCTTTTCTTTGGTGTGTTTTGGGAGATCTTTGAGTTTTAGGGGGGACCCCAAGCTCAGGGCTGAGCTGCGAAACCTCTGGGGGTCCTTCAGGCGATGGCTGGTAAAGAGTGAAGTCCAGGAGCCAGTCGTCTTTTGGAGGTTCTGTCATCACCCCCACAGAATTGTAGGATGGTGTGGCATCTCTAGGTGGAGGATGTATTTCTGCTCTCACCTGAATTGTGTCTGTGGTCCTCTGTGATGCTGCAGCCGTGGAGGCTGACCTTCGTGCCTCAGTGAGCAGAGGTTGGACATCCAGCAGATCAGCTGTTGCTGCATCTTGTGTTGGTCTGGGCTGGCCTGCAGCTGGAACCTCATCTTGTGGGGGTGCAGCAGCAGCAGAAGCAGCAGGAACAGTGGCAGGAGCATCAGTCGCAGCACTCTCTGTGGTGAGGTCTGCTAATTTAGCCACAATAACAGCGTGAGCATGATCCAGTGTCTCCTGTTTTAAGCGGGGGCCCAAGTTTCTTTTGGCCCAGGATGACGCAATATCAAAGGGGGCAGCCCAGTCCTTTATGGGAAACTTGGACAGCCTCTGCACTTCTTCATCGATATTGTCATTATAATGATCACGCAGGATTAAAGTGGTGTTATGGGCCCAATATTTAGCATTTCCCTCAATCAGAGTCAGCGTTGTTCTGGTGGGATTTGCTGGTTTAATTACTGTGGCCAGGTTCTGCGTGATTCTGTCCAGAGAAGGAGGAAGCTTCTCCTGGTTGACGTTCTGCAGATGATGCACGGCTTTTAAAAGTCTATGGATTATGCGGACTTTTCCAGCAAAGTCCGGATCATCTGAACGTCTCTCTTGTGGCTGGTTCATATGACGCGGTGTTCTGTTGTTTACATTAAACCAGCGAGATTGTCTGGGGCCGCGGTACTCACGGTTCTGAGGTCCGGTCCAGTAGCGCGGATCGCCGCCGGAGACGTTGCGCGGTGCATTACGGTTGTTATAACGCCAACCGTATGAGCGACTGTTCCGCTGTTGGTGGTAAACATCCACCTCATCGTCTCTTCTAAGGCCTCGTCTGACCGCAGAGGCGTAGCTGCGGCTTCCGTCTCTCCGAGGATAGCTTCCCCATCGTGGAGCCGGAGGCTGGCGATAATTCACCGGGCGGAATCTTCGTCTGCCCCTGTTGTAGTTAACAACAGTCCAGTCGTCGTCTTCGAAGCGGGACGCCATCTTGAGGCCGGATTTTCTCCGTAAAAACTAGCTTCAAAAGAACCCTTTGCTAGGACCTCAGCTTAAGGGGCTATGCTAATAAAAAACAAGACGTTTTTCGACAAAAAAGGTCTGTTTTTATTGTCCAACTTGACAAGAAACAGATAGAAACAAGCCTAAAAACTACGTTTCGGTTCTGTGTCGAACCTTCGTCAGGTCTGGCTTGCTAATAAAGGTCGAAAACTTACAGGTTTGAAGAGCTAGCGGCAGGTGCAAACAGCAGTGACGCAGTTAGAGTGTGCTCTGAGCTATATGCTCATCTGCCGAGCCTTATGTATCCTCAATGGTGAGGAGCCTCCTTGTGGAGAAAACCGGCATTGAACAAAACAAACATTCAGCTGATGTGAAGCCTCCTTGTGGAGGAACTGGATATTGCAGTTACGTTTTTTAAAAACAATAATGCATTCATGAAGATATTAAACATTTAGAAATTGAACACATGAACAATAAAACACTCCTACCCTACAAATTCAAATTTTATGACACCTCTAACCAGTAAAATTGAACTCTATAACCCTTCTAAACTATGAAACTCACACAGTGACTATATACAATGTAATAATCACAGTGAAAATTATATTTTCAATACTGTATTATCCTGTTTAGGTGATTAAATAAACTTCCCATGTTGTTATAAAATTGTGTTAGAGAAAAGATGGAGAAAGAGAGAAGAATCGCACCGGACCAGGCTGAAGGGCACAGGCTTGTTAGGGGAAGTCGATGAAAATCGCGCCGCCGAAGGCGGCGTGATTTTAAGGCACGGGCCATCTTGGCACCTAGTCCAGAGGTCCTCCTCCCCCTGACTCCCAATTGACCTTATGTGGGATAAGGAAGTGGTTGTATGTGGGGGAAACATATTGTTCTCCTAGCAAGTTATTTTGAATGAACTTAAAATTAGGGTTAGAGTTGAACCCCTGGGCTGGGGTTAGGAGAGAATCTCTGAGGTTAAGGTTAGGGAAAGGTCCCAGGGTTAGGGTTAGAAAAAATTGAGGGGGTGGGAGATGATGAGTTCAAAAAAATGAATTATGAATTTGAGTAATGAGGTTATTAAGGACCCTTTTGATTGAGTCCTTTTGGATATGTGGTTTCCAGTTTTGTGATCCAAATCCGTTCAGCTCTGCGTCTCTGAGCTGTTGTCCATCTAGGGTTAATCTCAATAACTGACGCACTAACAGATTCCCAACCATGGGATACAAAGTGTGAGACTAAGTGTGTGTGGGTGTTTTTGTGTTTGAGTATGTTGTGTCTGTGTTGGGTGAACCTGGTCAGTATGGAGTTTCCTGTTTCCCCCACATACTGTAACCCACATTTCAGACAGGTGATCAAATAAACACAGTTGTTAGAATGTGGAGAGCCCCTTGATGGTGAGGGGTAGACATTGCAGTTATGGAAGCTTTGGAGCCACTTTTTTTGCATGAAAAACTGAGAGTGACTCCTAGATCGGGTTTGCTTGGAGGAGGAAATTTTCGCCTTAACTAAATGATCACAGAGATTCTGGTTCCTTCTGAAAGCTGCGATGATTCTGTGGTCTTTCAGAACCGTGGTCTCCTGAGCGAGATTCTGAAAGTTTGTTCTGATGACCCTCAACAGCCTCAGGGAGAAGGGAGAATATGTGACAATCACTGGCATGATGGGTGAAAGATTAATGGGTCTGGTTTCAAGAAAGGATTTAAAACATTTTCTTAAGAAGGACCGAGAATACCCTCTAGTGGCCAGGGATGCAAACAATATTTTTGTAGATTGCCTGAAGTCAGATGGTTGACTGCTGATTCTGTGAAATCTTAAAAGTTGTGATTTGATTAGTCCAGCAAAGGTGTGTCTAGGATGAAAACTGGTTTTGTGTAGGAGAGCATGTGTGTCTGTGGGTTTGAAAAAGACTTTGATGTCCAATTGGTGAGTGATGTGGAAATTATCACCTTTAAATGTTGTTGTGTCCAAAAAATCCACAGATGTTTTATGGCTGGTGGATTTTAACTTTATGGATGGATTGTGGCTGTTGAGTGTCCCCAGAAACATCTCAAACTCTCGCTCAGAATGAGTCCATACTCCCCAAATGTCATCCAGATACCTGAAATAGCAAAGTGGTTTAAATGAGCATTTCTGCAGGGCTGAAGTTTCCCATTCTGCCATGAAAATGTTAGCATATGCTGGAGCAAATTTCTTACCCATTGCAGTACCTTTAATTTGTAAGAAGAAATCATCATTGAATGTGAAATCATTTCTTTTGAGATTGATTTCTAACAGTTGCAGCAGCTCCTTGTCAGGCCTTCTGTGATCAGGATATTTGAGAAAAATTCTTCTGATGGACTGTATCCCCTCCTCTATATCTATATTTGTGTAAAGACTGTCAATGTCCATGGTAAATAAAATTGAATCCTGTGGAATAACCAGTTTTTTCACCTTGTCAATAAAATCATAAGTGTCTTTAATGTAGCTGTCATGTTTGATGGACAAAGGATTAAGGTAGTGATCTATAAATTCTGCTGTGCGGTAGGTTTCGCTGTCACAGTCAGAAACTATAGGTCTACCTGGAGGGATCTGAAAAGGGACGCTCCACTTCTGTGGTTCTTTATGGATTTTTGGGAGCGTGTAAAAGAGCCTAGCTCTTGGCTGAGGGGGGCCTATTAAATAATTTCTTTGTTTAGCATTAATGAATTTCTTTTCACACAAGGTTTTGATAATTTTTTCAACTAAGGGGATGGTTTCCATATAAATGGGTTGTTTTAGCTTAGAGTAATAGGTTTTATCATTTAGCTGTCTGTAGCCCTCCTGTAAATAATCCTTTTTGTCCATAATGACAACTGCACTTCCCTTATCAGCAGGTTTAATGACAATACTCTTGTTGCTGCAAAACTCTCTCAGAGCCTTCTCTTCATCCCTGGTTAAATTTGGTTTGATGTATGTTTTTTTGAAATTATGCTCAAAGTATTCTAGGTCATTTTGGATGAGTGTGCGCACCTGAATTGGGAGTTGACCCAATGCAGGTGACCACTCTGATTTTGGAGTAAAGGGTTTTGATTTTGAAATGTCTTTATCTTTGTAATATAGTTTTAATTTTAATCGTCTGTGATATTCTTGGATATCATTTCTACACTGAAATTTGGAGTATCTATTCTGGCCTCTAGTTGGGATGAAGGTTAAGCCTCTGCTGAGCAGAGAGAGTTGTGCATCAGAAAGAACAAATTTCTTACACAGGTTAATGACACCCTTGTTCCCTTCCTGTCTAAGCAGGCTTAAGGGAACATTCAGTTTACCCACTGCAACCAGTGCTGGAGCATCGCTCTGGCTGTGTCAGGGCTCCAGTGGATGTTGTCCCCATCAGTGGAAAACTGATTGTCTGGGAGTGGAGGGATGTGGTGGTCCAGACTCTTGATGTAGTCATTTATGGTCTGGAGGGTGACCTTATCCTGTTCTGGAAGAGCTTTAGAAAAGTTAATGGCCGGAACATAAATCTGTGCATTAGGAAAACTTTCCTGAGCCACCTCCAGCGCTCTTCTGACGTCCAGGAGGGCCGCTCTTCTGTCCCTCTGCGACCTGTTGTTGATCCCAAAGGATAGGATCATTTTTTCGACCGCTGTCTCCTGGGTGGCGTTCTGGAGCAGGAACTCAGCGTGGTTCCATCTGGCGCCCGGATAGCTGTCAATCTGCACGTCTTGTGGTGAGAAGTCGAAAAAGCCGCAGATGTTGGAGTCCCCCAGGATGATATTCTTCTCTCGAATGTGGAGCGTCCACTCCTGCAGCTTTCTGTTCGTAGTGGGGTGCCTGGTGGGTTCACACACCTTCTTTTCAGGACCCCGTGGAAAGAGGAAAGAGAGGCTGTCCTCAGGGATGTCCACTCGAAGTCGAGTCTGCACACTGGACCTCAGTCTTTCTGTGGAGAGAGCTGGGAGATGCTTCAGTTTAGCCAGGGCCTTTCTGCCAGGTGCATTACTGGGCGCAGGTGAGTCCTCTCTAGGAGGAGAGGGGGAGGGACTGGACTCTGCTGATGAGAGGTCCAGCAGGATCTGACTGATGTCACTAGGAGGTGAAGCAGCCCTGGCGTGGCTGGTTCCCTCACCAGGGGAGTCTTCCTCTTTTCTTTGGTGTGTTTTGGGAGATCTTTGAGTTTTAGGGGGGACCCCAAGCTCAGGGCTGAGCTGCGAAACCTCTGGGGGTCCTTCAGGCGATGGCTGGTAAAGAGTGAAGTCCAGGAGCCAGTCGTCTTTTGGAGGTTCTGTCATCACCCCCACAGAATTGTAGGATGGTGTGGCATCTCTAGGTGGAGGATGTATTTCTGCTCTCACCTGAATTGTGTCTGTGGTCCTCTGTGATGCTGCAGCCGTGGAGGCTGACCTTCGTGCCTCAGTGAGCAGAGGTTGGACATCCAGCAGATCAGCTGTTGCTGCATCTTGTGTTGGTCTGGGCTGGCCTGCAGCTGGAACCTCATCTTGTGGGGGTGCAGCAGCAGCAGAAGCAGCAGGAACAGTGGCAGGAGCATCAGTCGCAGCACTCTCTGTGGTGAGGTCTGCTAATTTAGCCACAATAACAGCGTGAGCATGATCCAGTGTCTCCTGTTTTAAGCGGGGGCCCAAGTTTCTTTTGGCCCAGGATGACGCAATATCAAAGGGGGCAGCCCAGTCCTTTATGGGAAACTTGGACAGCCTCTGCACTTCTTCATCGATATTGTCATTATAATGATCACGCAGGATTAAAGTGGTGTTATGGGCCCAATATTTAGCATTTCCCTCAATCAGAGTCAGCGTTGTTCTGGTGGGATTTGCTGGTTTAATTACTGTGGCCAGGTTCTGCGTGATTCTGTCCAGAGAAGGAGGAAGCTTCTCCTGGTTGACGTTCTGCAGATGATGCACGGCTTTTAAAAGTCTATGGATTATGCGGACTTTTCCAGCAAAGTCCGGATCATCTGAACGTCTCTCTTGTGGCTGGTTCATATGACGCGGTGTTCTGTTGTTTACATTAAACCAGCGAGATTGTCTGGGGCCGCGGTACTCACGGTTCTGAGGTCCGGTCCAGTAGCGCGGATCGCCGCCGGAGACGTTGCGCGGTGCATTACGGTTGTTATAACGCCAACCGTATGAGCGACTGTTCCGCTGTTGGTGGTAAACATCCACCTCATCGTCTCTTCTAAGGCCTCGTCTGACCGCAGAGGCGTAGCTGCGGCTTCCGTCTCTCCGAGGATAGCTTCCCCATCGTGGAGCCGGAGGCTGGCGATAATTCACCGGGCGGAATCTTCGTCTGCCCCTGTTGTAGTTAACAACAGTCCAGTCGTCGTCTTCGAAGCGGGACGCCATCTTGAGGCCGGATTTTCTCCGTAAAAACTAGCTTCAAAAGAACCCTTTGCTAGGACCTCAGCTTAAGGGGCTATGCTAATAAAAAACAAGACGTTTTTCGACAAAAAAGGTCTGTTTTTATTGTCCAACTTGACAAGAAACAGATAGAAACAAGCCTAAAAACTACGTTTCGGTTCTGTGTCGAACCTTCGTCAGGTCTGGCTTGCTAATAAAGGTCGAAAACTTACAGGTTTGAAGAGCTAGCGGCAGGTGCAAACAGCAGTGACGCAGTTAGAGTGTGCTCTGAGCTATATGCTCATCTGCCGAGCCTTATGTATCCTCAATGGTGAGGAGCCTCCTTGTGGAGAAAACCGGCATTGAACAAAACAAACATTCAGCTGATGTGAAGCCTCCTTGTGGAGGAACTGGATATTGCAGTTACGTTTTTTAAAAACAATAATGCATTCATGAAGATATTAAACATTTAGAAATTGAACACATGAACAATAAAACACTCCTACCCTACAAATTCAAATTTTATGACACCTCTAACCAGTAAAATTGAACTCTATAACCCTTCTAAACTATGAAACTCACACAGTGACTATATACAATGTAATAATCACAGTGAAAATTATATTTTCAATACTGTATTATCCTGTTTAGGTGATTAAATAAACTTCCCATGTTGTTATAAAATTGTGTTAGAGAAAAGATGGAGAAAGAGAGAAGAATCGCACCGGACCAGGCTGAAGGGCACAGGCTTGTTAGGGGAAGTCGATGAAAATCGCGCCGCCGAAGGCGGCGTGATTTTAAGGCACGGGCCATCTTGGCACCTAGTCCAGAGGTCCTCCTCCCCCTGACTCCCAATTGACCTTATGTGGGATAAGGAAGTGGTTGTATGTGGGGGAAACATATTGTTCTCCTAGCAAGTTATTTTGAATGAACTTAAAATTAGGGTTAGAGTTGAACCCCTGGGCTGGGGTTAGGAGAGAATCTCTGAGGTTAAGGTTAGGGAAAGGTCCCAGGGTTAGGGTTAGAAAAAATTGAGGGGGTGGGAGATGATGAGTTCAAAAAAATGAATTATGAATTTGAGTAATGAGGTTATTAAGGACCCTTTTGATTGAGTCCTTTTGGATATGTGGTTTCCAGTTTTGTGATCCAAATCCGTTCAGCTCTGCGTCTCTGAGCTGTTGTCCATCTAGGGTTAATCTCAATAACTGACGCACTAACAGATTCCCAACCATGGGATACAAAGTGTGAGACTAAGTGTGTGTGGGTGTTTTTGTGTTTGAGTATGTTGTGTCTGTGTTGGGTGAACCTGGTCAGTATGGAGTTTCCTGTTTCCCCCACATACTGTAACCCACATTTCAGACAGGTGATCAAATAAACACAGTTGTTAGAATGTGGAGAGCCCCTTGATGGTGAGGGGTAGACATTGCAGTTATGGAAGCTTTGGAGCCACTTTTTTTGCATGAAAAACTGAGAGTGACTCCTAGATCGGGTTTGCTTGGAGGAGGAAATTTTCGCCTTAACTAAATGATCACAGAGATTCTGGTTCCTTCTGAAAGCTGCGATGATTCTGTGGTCTTTCAGAACCGTGGTCTCCTGAGCGAGATTCTGAAAGTTTGTTCTGATGACCCTCAACAGCCTCAGGGAGAAGGGAGAATATGTGACAATCACTGGCATGATGGGTGAAAGATTAATGGGTCTGGTTTCAAGAAAGGATTTAAAACATTTTCTTAAGAAGGACCGAGAATACCCTCTAGTGGCCAGGGATGCAAACAATATTTTTGTAGATTGCCTGAAGTCAGATGGTTGACTGCTGATTCTGTGAAATCTTAAAAGTTGTGATTTGATTAGTCCAGCAAAGGTGTGTCTAGGATGAAAACTGGTTTTGTGTAGGAGAGCATGTGTGTCTGTGGGTTTGAAAAAGACTTTGATGTCCAATTGGTGAGTGATGTGGAAATTATCACCTTTAAATGTTGTTGTGTCCAAAAAATCCACAGATGTTTTATGGCTGGTGGATTTTAACTTTATGGATGGATTGTGGCTGTTGAGTGTCCCCAGAAACATCTCAAACTCTCGCTCAGAATGAGTCCATACTCCCCAAATGTCATCCAGATACCTGAAATAGCAAAGTGGTTTAAATGAGCATTTCTGCAGGGCTGAAGTTTCCCATTCTGCCATGAAAATGTTAGCATATGCTGGAGCAAATTTCTTACCCATTGCAGTACCTTTAATTTGTAAGAAGAAATCATCATTGAATGTGAAATCATTTCTTTTGAGATTGATTTCTAACAGTTGCAGCAGCTCCTTGTCAGGCCTTCTGTGATCAGGATATTTGAGAAAAATTCTTCTGATGGACTGTATCCCCTCCTCTATATCTATATTTGTGTAAAGACTGTCAATGTCCATGGTAAATAAAATTGAATCCTGTGGAATAACCAGTTTTTTCACCTTGTCAATAAAATCATAAGTGTCTTTAATGTAGCTGTCATGTTTGATGGACAAAGGATTAAGGTAGTGATCTATAAATTCTGCTGTGCGGTAGGTTTCGCTGTCACAGTCAGAAACTATAGGTCTACCTGGAGGGATCTGAAAAGGGACGCTCCACTTCTGTGGTTCTTTATGGATTTTTGGGAGCGTGTAAAAGAGCCTAGCTCTTGGCTGAGGGGGGCCTATTAAATAATTTCTTTGTTTAGCATTAATGAATTTCTTTTCACACAAGGTTTTGATAATTTTTTCAACTAAGGGGATGGTTTCCATATAAATGGGTTGTTTTAGCTTAGAGTAATAGGTTTTATCATTTAGCTGTCTGTAGCCCTCCTGTAAATAATCCTTTTTGTCCATAATGACAACTGCACTTCCCTTATCAGCAGGTTTAATGACAATACTCTTGTTGCTGCAAAACTCTCTCAGAGCCTTCTCTTCATCCCTGGTTAAATTTGGTTTGATGTATGTTTTTTTGAAATTATGCTCAAAGTATTCTAGGTCATTTTGGATGAGTGTGCGCACCTGAATTGGGAGTTGACCCAATGCAGGTGACCACTCTGATTTTGGAGTAAAGGGTTTTGATTTTGAAATGTCTTTATCTTTGTAATATAGTTTTAATTTTAATCGTCTGTGATATTCTTGGATATCATTTCTACACTGAAATTTGGAGTATCTATTCTGGCCTCTAGTTGGGATGAAGGTTAAGCCTCTGCTGAGCAGAGAGAGTTGTGCATCAGAAAGAACAAATTTCTTACACAGGTTAATGACACCCTTGTTCCCTTCCTGTCTAAGCAGGCTTAAGGGAACATTCAGTTTACCCACTGCAACCAGTGCTGGAGCATCGCTCTGGCTGTGTCAGGGCTCCAGTGGATGTTGTCCCCATCAGTGGAAAACTGATTGTCTGGGAGTGGAGGGATGTGGTGGTCCAGACTCTTGATGTAGTCATTTATGGTCTGGAGGGTGACCTTATCCTGTTCTGGAAGAGCTTTAGAAAAGTTAATGGCCGGAACATAAATCTGTGCATTAGGAAAACTTTCCTGAGCCACCTCCAGCGCTCTTCTGACGTCCAGGAGGGCCGCTCTTCTGTCCCTCTGCGACCTGTTGTTGATCCCAAAGGATAGGATCATTTTTTCGACCGCTGTCTCCTGGGTGGCGTTCTGGAGCAGGAACTCAGCGTGGTTCCATCTGGCGCCCGGATAGCTGTCAATCTGCACGTCTTGTGGTGAGAAGTCGAAAAAGCCGCAGATGTTGGAGTCCCCCAGGATGATATTCTTCTCTCGAATGTGGAGCGTCCACTCCTGCAGCTTTCTGTTCGTAGTGGGGTGCCTGGTGGGTTCACACACCTTCTTTTCAGGACCCCGTGGAAAGAGGAAAGAGAGGCTGTCCTCAGGGATGTCCACTCGAAGTCGAGTCTGCACACTGGACCTCAGTCTTTCTGTGGAGAGAGCTGGGAGATGCTTCAGTTTAGCCAGGGCCTTTCTGCCAGGTGCATTACTGGGCGCAGGTGAGTCCTCTCTAGGAGGAGAGGGGGAGGGACTGGACTCTGCTGATGAGAGGTCCAGCAGGATCTGACTGATGTCACTAGGAGGTGAAGCAGCCCTGGCGTGGCTGGTTCCCTCACCAGGGGAGTCTTCCTCTTTTCTTTGGTGTGTTTTGGGAGATCTTTGAGTTTTAGGGGGGACCCCAAGCTCAGGGCTGAGCTGCGAAACCTCTGGGGGTCCTTCAGGCGATGGCTGGTAAAGAGTGAAGTCCAGGAGCCAGTCGTCTTTTGGAGGTTCTGTCATCACCCCCACAGAATTGTAGGATGGTGTGGCATCTCTAGGTGGAGGATGTATTTCTGCTCTCACCTGAATTGTGTCTGTGGTCCTCTGTGATGCTGCAGCCGTGGAGGCTGACCTTCGTGCCTCAGTGAGCAGAGGTTGGACATCCAGCAGATCAGCTGTTGCTGCATCTTGTGTTGGTCTGGGCTGGCCTGCAGCTGGAACCTCATCTTGTGGGGGTGCAGCAGCAGCAGAAGCAGCAGGAACAGTGGCAGGAGCATCAGTCGCAGCACTCTCTGTGGTGAGGTCTGCTAATTTAGCCACAATAACAGCGTGAGCATGATCCAGTGTCTCCTGTTTTAAGCGGGGGCCCAAGTTTCTTTTGGCCCAGGATGACGCAATATCAAAGGGGGCAGCCCAGTCCTTTATGGGAAACTTGGACAGCCTCTGCACTTCTTCATCGATATTGTCATTATAATGATCACGCAGGATTAAAGTGGTGTTATGGGCCCAATATTTAGCATTTCCCTCAATCAGAGTCAGCGTTGTTCTGGTGGGATTTGCTGGTTTAATTACTGTGGCCAGGTTCTGCGTGATTCTGTCCAGAGAAGGAGGAAGCTTCTCCTGGTTGACGTTCTGCAGATGATGCACGGCTTTTAAAAGTCTATGGATTATGCGGACTTTTCCAGCAAAGTCCGGATCATCTGAACGTCTCTCTTGTGGCTGGTTCATATGACGCGGTGTTCTGTTGTTTACATTAAACCAGCGAGATTGTCTGGGGCCGCGGTACTCACGGTTCTGAGGTCCGGTCCAGTAGCGCGGATCGCCGCCGGAGACGTTGCGCGGTGCATTACGGTTGTTATAACGCCAACCGTATGAGCGACTGTTCCGCTGTTGGTGGTAAACATCCACCTCATCGTCTCTTCTAAGGCCTCGTCTGACCGCAGAGGCGTAGCTGCGGCTTCCGTCTCTCCGAGGATAGCTTCCCCATCGTGGAGCCGGAGGCTGGCGATAATTCACCGGGCGGAATCTTCGTCTGCCCCTGTTGTAGTTAACAACAGTCCAGTCGTCGTCTTCGAAGCGGGACGCCATCTTGAGGCCGGATTTTCTCCGTAAAAACTAGCTTCAAAAGAACCCTTTGCTAGGACCTCAGCTTAAGGGGCTATGCTAATAAAAAACAAGACGTTTTTCGACAAAAAAGGTCTGTTTTTATTGTCCAACTTGACAAGAAACAGATAGAAACAAGCCTAAAAACTACGTTTCGGTTCTGTGTCGAACCTTCGTCAGGTCTGGCTTGCTAATAAAGGTCGAAAACTTACAGGTTTGAAGAGCTAGCGGCAGGTGCAAACAGCAGTGACGCAGTTAGAGTGTGCTCTGAGCTATATGCTCATCTGCCGAGCCTTATGTATCCTCAATGGTGAGGAGCCTCCTTGTGGAGAAAACCGGCATTGAACAAAACAAACATTCAGCTGATGTGAAGCCTCCTTGTGGAGGAACTGGATATTGCAGTTACGTTTTTTAAAAACAATAATGCATTCATGAAGATATTAAACATTTAGAAATTGAACACATGAACAATAAAACACTCCTACCCTACAAATTCAAATTTTATGACACCTCTAACCAGTAAAATTGAACTCTATAACCCTTCTAAACTATGAAACTCACACAGTGACTATATACAATGTAATAATCACAGTGAAAATTATATTTTCAATACTGTATTATCCTGTTTAGGTGATTAAATAAACTTCCCATGTTGTTATAAAATTGTGTTAGAGAAAAGATGGAGAAAGAGAGAAGAATCGCACCGGACCAGGCTGAAGGGCACAGGCTTGTTAGGGGAAGTCGATGAAAATCGCGCCGCCGAAGGCGGCGTGATTTTAAGGCACGGGCCATCTTGGCACCTAGTCCAGAGGTCCTCCTCCCCCTGACTCCCAATTGACCTTATGTGGGATAAGGAAGTGGTTGTATGTGGGGGAAACATATTGTTCTCCTAGCAAGTTATTTTGAATGAACTTAAAATTAGGGTTAGAGTTGAACCCCTGGGCTGGGGTTAGGAGAGAATCTCTGAGGTTAAGGTTAGGGAAAGGTCCCAGGGTTAGGGTTAGAAAAAATTGAGGGGGTGGGAGATGATGAGTTCAAAAAAATGAATTATGAATTTGAGTAATGAGGTTATTAAGGACCCTTTTGATTGAGTCCTTTTGGATATGTGGTTTCCAGTTTTGTGATCCAAATCCGTTCAGCTCTGCGTCTCTGAGCTGTTGTCCATCTAGGGTTAATCTCAATAACTGACGCACTAACAGATTCCCAACCATGGGATACAAAGTGTGAGACTAAGTGTGTGTGGGTGTTTTTGTGTTTGAGTATGTTGTGTCTGTGTTGGGTGAACCTGGTCAGTATGGAGTTTCCTGTTTCCCCCACATACTGTAACCCACATTTCAGACAGGTGATCAAATAAACACAGTTGTTAGAATGTGGAGAGCCCCTTGATGGTGAGGGGTAGACATTGCAGTTATGGAAGCTTTGGAGCCACTTTTTTTGCATGAAAAACTGAGAGTGACTCCTAGATCGGGTTTGCTTGGAGGAGGAAATTTTCGCCTTAACTAAATGATCACAGAGATTCTGGTTCCTTCTGAAAGCTGCGATGATTCTGTGGTCTTTCAGAACCGTGGTCTCCTGAGCGAGATTCTGAAAGTTTGTTCTGATGACCCTCAACAGCCTCAGGGAGAAGGGAGAATATGTGACAATCACTGGCATGATGGGTGAAAGATTAATGGGTCTGGTTTCAAGAAAGGATTTAAAACATTTTCTTAAGAAGGACCGAGAATACCCTCTAGTGGCCAGGGATGCAAACAATATTTTTGTAGATTGCCTGAAGTCAGATGGTTGACTGCTGATTCTGTGAAATCTTAAAAGTTGTGATTTGATTAGTCCAGCAAAGGTGTGTCTAGGATGAAAACTGGTTTTGTGTAGGAGAGCATGTGTGTCTGTGGGTTTGAAAAAGACTTTGATGTCCAATTGGTGAGTGATGTGGAAATTATCACCTTTAAATGTTGTTGTGTCCAAAAAATCCACAGATGTTTTATGGCTGGTGGATTTTAACTTTATGGATGGATTGTGGCTGTTGAGTGTCCCCAGAAACATCTCAAACTCTCGCTCAGAATGAGTCCATACTCCCCAAATGTCATCCAGATACCTGAAATAGCAAAGTGGTTTAAATGAGCATTTCTGCAGGGCTGAAGTTTCCCATTCTGCCATGAAAATGTTAGCATATGCTGGAGCAAATTTCTTACCCATTGCAGTACCTTTAATTTGTAAGAAGAAATCATCATTGAATGTGAAATCATTTCTTTTGAGATTGATTTCTAACAGTTGCAGCAGCTCCTTGTCAGGCCTTCTGTGATCAGGATATTTGAGAAAAATTCTTCTGATGGACTGTATCCCCTCCTCTATATCTATATTTGTGTAAAGACTGTCAATGTCCATGGTAAATAAAATTGAATCCTGTGGAATAACCAGTTTTTTCACCTTGTCAATAAAATCATAAGTGTCTTTAATGTAGCTGTCATGTTTGATGGACAAAGGATTAAGGTAGTGATCTATAAATTCTGCTGTGCGGTAGGTTTCGCTGTCACAGTCAGAAACTATAGGTCTACCTGGAGGGATCTGAAAAGGGACGCTCCACTTCTGTGGTTCTTTATGGATTTTTGGGAGCGTGTAAAAGAGCCTAGCTCTTGGCTGAGGGGGGCCTATTAAATAATTTCTTTGTTTAGCATTAATGAATTTCTTTTCACACAAGGTTTTGATAATTTTTTCAACTAAGGGGATGGTTTCCATATAAATGGGTTGTTTTAGCTTAGAGTAATAGGTTTTATCATTTAGCTGTCTGTAGCCCTCCTGTAAATAATCCTTTTTGTCCATAATGACAACTGCACTTCCCTTATCAGCAGGTTTAATGACAATACTCTTGTTGCTGCAAAACTCTCTCAGAGCCTTCTCTTCATCCCTGGTTAAATTTGGTTTGATGTATGTTTTTTTGAAATTATGCTCAAAGTATTCTAGGTCATTTTGGATGAGTGTGCGCACCTGAATTGGGAGTTGACCCAATGCAGGTGACCACTCTGATTTTGGAGTAAAGGGTTTTGATTTTGAAATGTCTTTATCTTTGTAATATAGTTTTAATTTTAATCGTCTGTGATATTCTTGGATATCATTTCTACACTGAAATTTGGAGTATCTATTCTGGCCTCTAGTTGGGATGAAGGTTAAGCCTCTGCTGAGCAGAGAGAGTTGTGCATCAGAAAGAACAAATTTCTTACACAGGTTAATGACACCCTTGTTCCCTTCCTGTCTAAGCAGGCTTAAGGGAACATTCAGTTTACCCACTGCAACCAGTGCTGGAGCATCGCTCTGGCTGTGTCAGGGCTCCAGTGGATGTTGTCCCCATCAGTGGAAAACTGATTGTCTGGGAGTGGAGGGATGTGGTGGTCCAGACTCTTGATGTAGTCATTTATGGTCTGGAGGGTGACCTTATCCTGTTCTGGAAGAGCTTTAGAAAAGTTAATGGCCGGAACATAAATCTGTGCATTAGGAAAACTTTCCTGAGCCACCTCCAGCGCTCTTCTGACGTCCAGGAGGGCCGCTCTTCTGTCCCTCTGCGACCTGTTGTTGATCCCAAAGGATAGGATCATTTTTTCGACCGCTGTCTCCTGGGTGGCGTTCTGGAGCAGGAACTCAGCGTGGTTCCATCTGGCGCCCGGATAGCTGTCAATCTGCACGTCTTGTGGTGAGAAGTCGAAAAAGCCGCAGATGTTGGAGTCCCCCAGGATGATATTCTTCTCTCGAATGTGGAGCGTCCACTCCTGCAGCTTTCTGTTCGTAGTGGGGTGCCTGGTGGGTTCACACACCTTCTTTTCAGGACCCCGTGGAAAGAGGAAAGAGAGGCTGTCCTCAGGGATGTCCACTCGAAGTCGAGTCTGCACACTGGACCTCAGTCTTTCTGTGGAGAGAGCTGGGAGATGCTTCAGTTTAGCCAGGGCCTTTCTGCCAGGTGCATTACTGGGCGCAGGTGAGTCCTCTCTAGGAGGAGAGGGGGAGGGACTGGACTCTGCTGATGAGAGGTCCAGCAGGATCTGACTGATGTCACTAGGAGGTGAAGCAGCCCTGGCGTGGCTGGTTCCCTCACCAGGGGAGTCTTCCTCTTTTCTTTGGTGTGTTTTGGGAGATCTTTGAGTTTTAGGGGGGACCCCAAGCTCAGGGCTGAGCTGCGAAACCTCTGGGGGTCCTTCAGGCGATGGCTGGTAAAGAGTGAAGTCCAGGAGCCAGTCGTCTTTTGGAGGTTCTGTCATCACCCCCACAGAATTGTAGGATGGTGTGGCATCTCTAGGTGGAGGATGTATTTCTGCTCTCACCTGAATTGTGTCTGTGGTCCTCTGTGATGCTGCAGCCGTGGAGGCTGACCTTCGTGCCTCAGTGAGCAGAGGTTGGACATCCAGCAGATCAGCTGTTGCTGCATCTTGTGTTGGTCTGGGCTGGCCTGCAGCTGGAACCTCATCTTGTGGGGGTGCAGCAGCAGCAGAAGCAGCAGGAACAGTGGCAGGAGCATCAGTCGCAGCACTCTCTGTGGTGAGGTCTGCTAATTTAGCCACAATAACAGCGTGAGCATGATCCAGTGTCTCCTGTTTTAAGCGGGGGCCCAAGTTTCTTTTGGCCCAGGATGACGCAATATCAAAGGGGGCAGCCCAGTCCTTTATGGGAAACTTGGACAGCCTCTGCACTTCTTCATCGATATTGTCATTATAATGATCACGCAGGATTAAAGTGGTGTTATGGGCCCAATATTTAGCATTTCCCTCAATCAGAGTCAGCGTTGTTCTGGTGGGATTTGCTGGTTTAATTACTGTGGCCAGGTTCTGCGTGATTCTGTCCAGAGAAGGAGGAAGCTTCTCCTGGTTGACGTTCTGCAGATGATGCACGGCTTTTAAAAGTCTATGGATTATGCGGACTTTTCCAGCAAAGTCCGGATCATCTGAACGTCTCTCTTGTGGCTGGTTCATATGACGCGGTGTTCTGTTGTTTACATTAAACCAGCGAGATTGTCTGGGGCCGCGGTACTCACGGTTCTGAGGTCCGGTCCAGTAGCGCGGATCGCCGCCGGAGACGTTGCGCGGTGCATTACGGTTGTTATAACGCCAACCGTATGAGCGACTGTTCCGCTGTTGGTGGTAAACATCCACCTCATCGTCTCTTCTAAGGCCTCGTCTGACCGCAGAGGCGTAGCTGCGGCTTCCGTCTCTCCGAGGATAGCTTCCCCATCGTGGAGCCGGAGGCTGGCGATAATTCACCGGGCGGAATCTTCGTCTGCCCCTGTTGTAGTTAACAACAGTCCAGTCGTCGTCTTCGAAGCGGGACGCCATCTTGAGGCCGGATTTTCTCCGTAAAAACTAGCTTCAAAAGAACCCTTTGCTAGGACCTCAGCTTAAGGGGCTATGCTAATAAAAAACAAGACGTTTTTCGACAAAAAAGGTCTGTTTTTATTGTCCAACTTGACAAGAAACAGATAGAAACAAGCCTAAAAACTACGTTTCGGTTCTGTGTCGAACCTTCGTCAGGTCTGGCTTGCTAATAAAGGTCGAAAACTTACAGGTTTGAAGAGCTAGCGGCAGGTGCAAACAGCAGTGACGCAGTTAGAGTGTGCTCTGAGCTATATGCTCATCTGCCGAGCCTTATGTATCCTCAATGGTGAGGAGCCTCCTTGTGGAGAAAACCGGCATTGAACAAAACAAACATTCAGCTGATGTGAAGCCTCCTTGTGGAGGAACTGGATATTGCAGTTACGTTTTTTAAAAACAATAATGCATTCATGAAGATATTAAACATTTAGAAATTGAACACATGAACAATAAAACACTCCTACCCTACAAATTCAAATTTTATGACACCTCTAACCAGTAAAATTGAACTCTATAACCCTTCTAAACTATGAAACTCACACAGTGACTATATACAATGTAATAATCACAGTGAAAATTATATTTTCAATACTGTATTATCCTGTTTAGGTGATTAAATAAACTTCCCATGTTGTTATAAAATTGTGTTAGAGAAAAGATGGAGAAAGAGAGAAGAATCGCACCGGACCAGGCTGAAGGGCACAGGCTTGTTAGGGGAAGTCGATGAAAATCGCGCCGCCGAAGGCGGCGTGATTTTAAGGCACGGGCCATCTTGGCACCTAGTCCAGAGGTCCTCCTCCCCCTGACTCCCAATTGACCTTATGTGGGATAAGGAAGTGGTTGTATGTGGGGGAAACATATTGTTCTCCTAGCAAGTTATTTTGAATGAACTTAAAATTAGGGTTAGAGTTGAACCCCTGGGCTGGGGTTAGGAGAGAATCTCTGAGGTTAAGGTTAGGGAAAGGTCCCAGGGTTAGGGTTAGAAAAAATTGAGGGGGTGGGAGATGATGAGTTCAAAAAAATGAATTATGAATTTGAGTAATGAGGTTATTAAGGACCCTTTTGATTGAGTCCTTTTGGATATGTGGTTTCCAGTTTTGTGATCCAAATCCGTTCAGCTCTGCGTCTCTGAGCTGTTGTCCATCTAGGGTTAATCTCAATAACTGACGCACTAACAGATTCCCAACCATGGGATACAAAGTGTGAGACTAAGTGTGTGTGGGTGTTTTTGTGTTTGAGTATGTTGTGTCTGTGTTGGGTGAACCTGGTCAGTATGGAGTTTCCTGTTTCCCCCACATACTGTAACCCACATTTCAGACAGGTGATCAAATAAACA
Source organism: Oryzias latipes (assembly GCF_053564925.1). NCBI lineage: Eukaryota > Metazoa > Chordata > Actinopteri > Beloniformes > Adrianichthyidae > Oryzias > Oryzias latipes. Next base: position 37,116,875 of record NC_136253.1, read on the forward strand.
CAGTTGTTAGAATGTGGAGAGCCCCTTGATGGTGAGGGGTAGACATTGCAGTTATGGAAGCTTTGGAGCCACTTTTTTTGCATGAAAAACTGAGAGTGACTCCTAGATCGGGTTTGCTTGGAGGAGGAAATTTTCGCCTTAACTAAATGATCACAGAGATTCTGGTTCCTTCTGAAAGCTGCGATGATTCTGTGGTCTTTCAGAACCGTGGTCTCCTGAGCGAGATTCTGAAAGTTTGTTCTGATGACCCTCAACAGCCTCAGGGAGAAGGGAGAATATGTGACAATCACTGGCATGATGGGTGAAAGATTAATGGGTCTGGTTTCAAGAAAGGATTTAAAACATTTTCTTAAGAAGGACCGAGAATACCCTCTAGTGGCCAGGGATGCAAACAATATTTTTGTAGATTGCCTGAAGTCAGATGGTTGACTGCTGATTCTGTGAAATCTTAAAAGTTGTGATTTGATTAGTCCAGCAAAGGTGTGTCTAGGATGAAAACTGGTTTTGTGTAGGAGAGCATGTGTGTCTGTGGGTTTGAAAAAGACTTTGATGTCCAATTGGTGAGTGATGTGGAAATTATCACCTTTAAATGTTGTTGTGTCCAAAAAATCCACAGATGTTTTATGGCTGGTGGATTTTAACTTTATGGATGGATTGTGGCTGTTGAGTGTCCCCAGAAACATCTCAAACTCTCGCTCAGAATGAGTCCATACTCCCCAAATGTCATCCAGATACCTGAAATAGCAAAGTGGTTTAAATGAGCATTTCTGCAGGGCTGAAGTTTCCCATTCTGCCATGAAAATGTTAGCATATGCTGGAGCAAATTTCTTACCCATTGCAGTACCTTTAATTTGTAAGAAGAAATCATCATTGAATGTGAAATCATTTCTTTTGAGATTGATTTCTAACAGTTGCAGCAGCTCCTTGTCAGGCCTTCTGTGATCAGGATATTTGAGAAAAATTCTTCTGATGGACTGTATCCCCTCCTCTATATCTATATTTGTGTAAAGACTGTCAATGTCCATGGTAAATAAAATTGAATCCTGTGGAATAACCAGTTTTTTCACCTTGTCAATAAAATCATAAGTGTCTTTAATGTAGCTGTCATGTTTGATGGACAAAGGATTAAGGTAGTGATCTATAAATTCTGCTGTGCGGTAGGTTTCGCTGTCACAGTCAGAAACTATAGGTCTACCTGGAGGGATCTGAAAAGGGACGCTCCACTTCTGTGGTTCTTTATGGATTTTTGGGAGCGTGTAAAAGAGCCTAGCTCTTGGCTGAGGGGGGCCTATTAAATAATTTCTTTGTTTAGCATTAATGAATTTCTTTTCACACAAGGTTTTGATAATTTTTTCAACTAAGGGGATGGTTTCCATATAAATGGGTTGTTTTAGCTTAGAGTAATAGGTTTTATCATTTAGCTGTCTGTAGCCCTCCTGTAAATAATCCTTTTTGTCCATAATGACAACTGCACTTCCCTTATCAGCAGGTTTAATGACAATACTCTTGTTGCTGCAAAACTCTCTCAGAGCCTTCTCTTCATCCCTGGTTAAATTTGGTTTGATGTATGTTTTTTTGAAATTATGCTCAAAGTATTCTAGGTCATTTTGGATGAGTGTGCGCACCTGAATTGGGAGTTGACCCAATGCAGGTGACCACTCTGATTTTGGAGTAAAGGGTTTTGATTTTGAAATGTCTTTATCTTTGTAATATAGTTTTAATTTTAATCGTCTGTGATATTCTTGGATATCATTTCTACACTGAAATTTGGAGTATCTATTCTGGCCTCTAGTTGGGATGAAGGTTAAGCCTCTGCTGAGCAGAGAGAGTTGTGCATCAGAAAGAACAAATTTCTTACACAGGTTAATGACACCCTTGTTCCCTTCCTGTCTAAGCAGGCTTAAGGGAACATTCAGTTTACCCACTGCAACCAGTGCTGGAGCATCGCTCTGGCTGTGTCAGGGCTCCAGTGGATGTTGTCCCCATCAGTGGAAAACTGATTGTCTGGGAGTGGAGGGATGTGGTGGTCCAGACTCTTGATGTAGTCATTTATGGTCTGGAGGGTGACCTTATCCTGTTCTGGAAGAGCTTTAGAAAAGTTAATGGCCGGAACATAAATCTGTGCATTAGGAAAACTTTCCTGAGCCACCTCCAGCGCTCTTCTGACGTCCAGGAGGGCCGCTCTTCTGTCCCTCTGCGACCTGTTGTTGATCCCAAAGGATAGGATCATTTTTTCGACCGCTGTCTCCTGGGTGGCGTTCTGGAGCAGGAACTCAGCGTGGTTCCATCTGGCGCCCGGATAGCTGTCAATCTGCACGTCTTGTGGTGAGAAGTCGAAAAAGCCGCAGATGTTGGAGTCCCCCAGGATGATATTCTTCTCTCGAATGTGGAGCGTCCACTCCTGCAGCTTTCTGTTCGTAGTGGGGTGCCTGGTGGGTTCACACACCTTCTTTTCAGGACCCCGTGGAAAGAGGAAAGAGAGGCTGTCCTCAGGGATGTCCACTCGAAGTCGAGTCTGCACACTGGACCTCAGTCTTTCTGTGGAGAGAGCTGGGAGATGCTTCAGTTTAGCCAGGGCCTTTCTGCCAGGTGCATTACTGGGCGCAGGTGAGTCCTCTCTAGGAGGAGAGGGGGAGGGACTGGACTCTGCTGATGAGAGGTCCAGCAGGATCTGACTGATGTCACTAGGAGGTGAAGCAGCCCTGGCGTGGCTGGTTCCCTCACCAGGGGAGTCTTCCTCTTTTCTTTGGTGTGTTTTGGGAGATCTTTGAGTTTTAGGGGGGACCCCAAGCTCAGGGCTGAGCTGCGAAACCTCTGGGGGTCCTTCAGGCGATGGCTGGTAAAGAGTGAAGTCCAGGAGCCAGTCGTCTTTTGGAGGTTCTGTCATCACCCCCACAGAATTGTAGGATGGTGTGGCATCTCTAGGTGGAGGATGTATTTCTGCTCTCACCTGAATTGTGTCTGTGGTCCTCTGTGATGCTGCAGCCGTGGAGGCTGACCTTCGTGCCTCAGTGAGCAGAGGTTGGACATCCAGCAGATCAGCTGTTGCTGCATCTTGTGTTGGTCTGGGCTGGCCTGCAGCTGGAACCTCATCTTGTGGGGGTGCAGCAGCAGCAGAAGCAGCAGGAACAGTGGCAGGAGCATCAGTCGCAGCACTCTCTGTGGTGAGGTCTGCTAATTTAGCCACAATAACAGCGTGAGCATGATCCAGTGTCTCCTGTTTTAAGCGGGGGCCCAAGTTTCTTTTGGCCCAGGATGACGCAATATCAAAGGGGGCAGCCCAGTCCTTTATGGGAAACTTGGACAGCCTCTGCACTTCTTCATCGATATTGTCATTATAATGATCACGCAGGATTAAAGTGGTGTTATGGGCCCAATATTTAGCATTTCCCTCAATCAGAGTCAGCGTTGTTCTGGTGGGATTTGCTGGTTTAATTACTGTGGCCAGGTTCTGCGTGATTCTGTCCAGAGAAGGAGGAAGCTTCTCCTGGTTGACGTTCTGCAGATGATGCACGGCTTTTAAAAGTCTATGGATTATGCGGACTTTTCCAGCAAAGTCCGGATCATCTGAACGTCTCTCTTGTGGCTGGTTCATATGACGCGGTGTTCTGTTGTTTACATTAAACCAGCGAGATTGTCTGGGGCCGCGGTACTCACGGTTCTGAGGTCCGGTCCAGTAGCGCGGATCGCCGCCGGAGACGTTGCGCGGTGCATTACGGTTGTTATAACGCCAACCGTATGAGCGACTGTTCCGCTGTTGGTGGTAAACATCCACCTCATCGTCTCTTCTAAGGCCTCGTCTGACCGCAGAGGCGTAGCTGCGGCTTCCGTCTCTCCGAGGATAGCTTCCCCATCGTGGAGCCGGAGGCTGGCGATAATTCACCGGGCGGAATCTTCGTCTGCCCCTGTTGTAGTTAACAACAGTCCAGTCGTCGTCTTCGAAGCGGGACGCCATCTTGAGGCCGGATTTTCTCCGTAAAAACTAGCTTCAAAAGAACCCTTTGCTAGGACCTCAGCTTAAGGGGCTATGCTAATAAAAAACAAGACGTTTTTCGACAAAAAAGGTCTGTTTTTATTGTCCAACTTGACAAGAAACAGATAGAAACAAGCCTAAAAACTACGTTTCGGTTCTGTGTCGAACCTTCGTCAGGTCTGGCTTGCTAATAAAGGTCGAAAACTTACAGGTTTGAAGAGCTAGCGGCAGGTGCAAACAGCAGTGACGCAGTTAGAGTGTGCTCTGAGCTATATGCTCATCTGCCGAGCCTTATGTATCCTCAATGGTGAGGAGCCTCCTTGTGGAGAAAACCGGCATTGAACAAAACAAACATTCAGCTGATGTGAAGCCTCCTTGTGGAGGAACTGGATATTGCAGTTACGTTTTTTAAAAACAATAATGCATTCATGAAGATATTAAACATTTAGAAATTGAACACATGAACAATAAAACACTCCTACCCTACAAATTCAAATTTTATGACACCTCTAACCAGTAAAATTGAACTCTATAACCCTTCTAAACTATGAAACTCACACAGTGACTATATACAATGTAATAATCACAGTGAAAATTATATTTTCAATACTGTATTATCCTGTTTAGGTGATTAAATAAACTTCCCATGTTGTTATAAAATTGTGTTAGAGAAAAGATGGAGAAAGAGAGAAGAATCGCACCGGACCAGGCTGAAGGGCACAGGCTTGTTAGGGGAAGTCGATGAAAATCGCGCCGCCGAAGGCGGCGTGATTTAAGGCACGGGCCATCTTGGCACCTAGTCCAGAGGTCCTCCTCCCCCTGACTCCCAATTGACCTTATGTGGGATAAGGAAGTGGTTGTATGTGGGGGAAACATATTGTTCTCCTAGCAAGTTATTTTGAATGAACTTAAAATTAGGGTTAGAGTTGAACCCCTGGGCTGGGGTTAGGAGAGAATCTCTGAGGTTAAGGTTAGGGAAAGGTCCCAGGGTTAGGGTTAGAAAAAATTGAGGGGGTGGGAGATGATGAGTTCAAAAAAATGAATTATGAATTTGAGTAATGAGGTTATTAAGGACCCTTTTGATTGAGTCCTTTTGGATATGTGGTTTCCAGTTTTGTGATCCAAATCCGTTCAGCTCTGCGTCTCTGAGCTGTTGTCCATCTAGGGTTAATCTCAATAACTGACGCACTAACAGATTCCCAACCATGGGATACAAAGTGTGAGACTAAGTGTGTGTGGGTGTTTTTGTGTTTGAGTATGTTGTGTCTGTGTTGGGTGAACCTGGTCAGTATGGAGTTTCCTGTTTCCCCCACATACTGTAACCCACATTTCAGACAGGTGATCAAATAAACACAGTTGTTAGAATGTGGAGAGCCCCTTGATGGTGAGGGGTAGACATTGCAGTTATGGAAGCTTTGGAGCCACTTTTTTTGCATGAAAAACTGAGAGTGACTCCTAGATCGGGTTTGCTTGGAGGAGGAAATTTTCGCCTTAACTAAATGATCACAGAGATTCTGGTTCCTTCTGAAAGCTGCGATGATTCTGTGGTCTTTCAGAACCGTGGTCTCCTGAGCGAGATTCTGAAAGTTTGTTCTGATGACCCTCAACAGCCTCAGGGAGAAGGGAGAATATGTGACAATCACTGGCATGATGGGTGAAAGATTAATGGGTCTGGTTTCAAGAAAGGATTTAAAACATTTTCTTAAGAAGGACCGAGAATACCCTCTAGTGGCCAGGGATGCAAACAATATTTTTGTAGATTGCCTGAAGTCAGATGGTTGACTGCTGATTCTGTGAAATCTTAAAAGTTGTGATTTGATTAGTCCAGCAAAGGTGTGTCTAGGATGAAAACTGGTTTTGTGTAGGAGAGCATGTGTGTCTGTGGGTTTGAAAAAGACTTTGATGTCCAATTGGTGAGTGATGTGGAAATTATCACCTTTAAATGTTGTTGTGTCCAAAAAATCCACAGATGTTTTATGGCTGGTGGATTTTAACTTTATGGATGGATTGTGGCTGTTGAGTGTCCCCAGAAACATCTCAAACTCTCGCTCAGAATGAGTCCATACTCCCCAAATGTCATCCAGATACCTGAAATAGCAAAGTGGTTTAAATGAGCATTTCTGCAGGGCTGAAGTTTCCCATTCTGCCATGAAAATGTTAGCATATGCTGGAGCAAATTTCTTACCCATTGCAGTACCTTTAATTTGTAAGAAGAAATCATCATTGAATGTGAAATCATTTCTTTTGAGATTGATTTCTAACAGTTGCAGCAGCTCCTTGTCAGGCCTTCTGTGATCAGGATATTTGAGAAAAATTCTTCTGATGGACTGTATCCCCTCCTCTATATCTATATTTGTGTAAAGACTGTCAATGTCCATGGTAAATAAAATTGAATCCTGTGGAATAACCAGTTTTTTCACCTTGTCAATAAAATCATAAGTGTCTTTAATGTAGCTGTCATGTTTGATGGACAAAGGATTAAGGTAGTGATCTATAAATTCTGCTGTGCGGTAGGTTTCGCTGTCACAGTCAGAAACTATAGGTCTACCTGGAGGGATCTGAAAAGGGACGCTCCACTTCTGTGGTTCTTTATGGATTTTTGGGAGCGTGTAAAAGAGCCTAGCTCTTGGCTGAGGGGGGCCTATTAAATAATTTCTTTGTTTAGCATTAATGAATTTCTTTTCACACAAGGTTTTGATAATTTTTTCAACTAAGGGGATGGTTTCCATATAAATGGGTTGTTTTAGCTTAGAGTAATAGGTTTTATCATTTAGCTGTCTGTAGCCCTCCTGTAAATAATCCTTTTTGTCCATAATGACAACTGCACTTCCCTTATCAGCAGGTTTAATGACAATACTCTTGTTGCTGCAAAAGGGTTAGGGTTAGGGTTAGGGTTAGGGTTAGGGTTAGGGTTAGGGTTAGGGTTAGGGTAGGGTTAGGGTTAGGGTTAGGGTTAGGGTTAGGGTTAGGGTTAGGGGTTAGGGTTAGGGTTAGGGTTAGGGTTAGGGTTAGGGGTTAGGGTTAGGGTTAGGGTTAGGGTTAGGGTTAGGGGTTAGGGTTAGGGGTTAGGATTTGAGGGAGGAGCCCTACCCCAGCCAGAGTTCGGGAACCTCGGTGCCCTCCTCCAGCCGGAGACGGGAAATGCACGGTCCATCCCGATGTCCGGTGGGTCCTGATGATAAACATAGTGCGCACGGGGATTTCTGTAGCGTCTCCTCCCGTAGCGCACTGTGGTCCAGTCACCTCCATCCTGCTCTCCATCATAAAAACGCATGGCAGGTGACGGTAAAGTGAAAAAAATCCAAAGGAAGAAATTTGAAGAAAACAATTGAAGAAAAAATTGAGAAAAAAAGAAAAAAAGAAAAAAGCGGGACAACCACTGAATTTTTGTTGTTTTTATTAACAAAAATTGTAAAATTGGTATAAAAAATAAATAAACAAACCTTACAAATTTGTAATATAGTGTGCTAGCGACGCGTTTCGGCAGATTCTGCCTTCCTCAGGCTACATGCACACTCAAAACAACCAAACAGGTTCCAACTTGGCACAACAGGTTATACTGTGAGAGTGAGAGAAAGGCTGGCTCTTATAGGGTCTCAGGGTGATCACGCGTTGACCTCGTGTCAGGAGCTGGGTCCCCGCATGCACACAGTGTATCCCCCTTCGTGCAGCACCTCCCCTACCCACAAACTGCTGAGTAAGGGAATTTAACCCCTGCCCTCCAACCGTTTTTTGTGTTTGTGACTATTTTGCCTTTTAATTACTGATTAAAATTAGTGTTGGGATTGGGGTTAGGATTAGCGTCAGGATTGAGATTAAGGTTAAGGTTAGGGTTAGAATCAGGGTTAAGATTGGGGTTAGAAGCCGGATTGGGGTAATAATAAAATCAATAATAATAACAACAAAATAAATATATAATAATAATAATAATAACCCTTAACTATAACCATTAACAAAAACAATGGGTTAGGGTTAGGGTTAGGGTTAGGGTTAGGGTTAGGGTTAGGGTTAGGGTTAGGGTTAGGGTTAGGGTTAGGGTTAGGGTTAGGGTTAGGGTTAGGGTTAGGGGTAGGGTTAGGGTTAGGGTTAGGGTTAGGGTTAGGGTTAGGGTTAGGGTTAGGGTTAGGGTTAGGGGTTAGGGTTAGGGTTAGGGTTAGGGTTAGGGTTAGGGTTAGGGTTAGGGTTAGGGTTAGGGTTAGGGTTAGGGTTAGGGTTAGGGTTAGGGTTAGGGTTAGGGTTAGGGTTAGGGTTAGGGTTAGGGTTAGGGTTAGGGTTAGGGTTAGGGTTAGGGTTAGGGGTTAGGGTTAGGGTTAGGGTTAGGGTTAGGGTTAGGGTTAGGGTTAGGGTTAGGGTTAGGGTTAGGGTTAGGGTTAGGGTTAGGGTTAGGGTTAGGGTTAGGGTTAGGGTTAGGGTTAGGGTTAGGGTTAGGGTTAGGGTTAGGGTTAGGGTTAGGGTTAGGGTTAGGGTTAGGGTTAGGGTTAGGGTTAGGGTTAGGGTTAGGGTTAGGGTTAGGGTTAGGGTTAGGGTTAGGGTTAGGGTTAGGGTTAGGGTTAGGGTTAGGGTTAGGGTTAGGGTTAGGGTTAGGGTTAGGGTTAGGGTTAGGGTTAGGGTTAGGGTTAGGGTTAGGGTTAGGGTTAGGGTTAGGGTTAGGGTTAGGGTTAGGGTTAGGGTTAGGGTTAGGGTTAGGGTTAGGGTTAGGGTTAGGGTTAGGGTTAGGGTTAGGGTTAGGGTTAGGGTTAGGGTTAGGGTTAGGGTTAGGGTTAGGGTTAGGGTTAGGGTTAGGGTTAGGGTTAGGGTTAGGGTTAGGGTTAGGGTTAGGGTTAGGGTTAGGGTTAGGGTTAGGGTTAGGGTTAGGGTTAGGGTTAGGGTTAGGGTTAGGGTTAGGGTTAGGGTTAGGGTTAGGGTTAGGGTTAGGGTTAGGGTTAGGGTTAGGGTTAGGGTTAGGGTTAGGGTTAGGGTTAGGGTTAGGGTTAGGGTTAGGGTTAGGGTTAGGGTTAGGGTTAGGGTTAGGGTTAGGGTTAGGGTTAGGGTTAGGGTTAGGGTTAGGGTTAGGGTTAGGGTTAGGGTTAGGGTTAGGGTTAGGGTTAGGGTTAGGGTTAGGGTTAGGGTTAGGGTTAGGGTTAGGGTTAGGGTTAGGGTTAGGGTTAGGGTTAGGGTTAGGGTTAGGGTTAGGGTTAGGGTTAGGGTTAGGGTTAGGGTTAGGGTTAGGGTTAGGGTTAGGGTTAGGGTTAGGGTTAGGGTTAGGGTTAGGGTTAGGGTTAGGGTTAGGGTTAGGGTTAGGGTTAGGGTTAGGGTTAGGGTTAGGGTTAGGGTTAGGGTTAGGGTTAGGGTTAGGGTTAGGGTTAGGGTTAGGGTTAGGGTTAGGGTTAGGGTTAGGGTTAGGGTTAGGGTTAGGGTTAGGGTTAGGGTTAGGGTTAGGGTTAGGGTTAGGGTTAGGGTTAGGGTTAGGGTTAGGGTTAGGGTTAGGGTTAGGGTTAGGGTTAGGGTTAGGGTTAGGGTTAGGGTTAGGGTTAGGGTTAGGGTTAGGGTTAGGGTTAGGGTTAGGGTTAGGGTTAGGGTTAGGGTTAGGGTTAGGGTTAGGGTTAGGGTTAGGGTTAGGGTTAGGGTTAGGGTTAGGGTTAGGGTTAGGGTTAGGGTTAGGGTTAGGGTTAGGGTTAGGGTTAGGGTTAGGGTTAGGGTTAGGGTTAGGGTTAGGGTTAGGGTTAGGGTTAGGGTTAGGGTTAGGGTTAGGGTTAGGGTTAGGGTTAGGGTTAGGGTTAGGGTTAGGGTTAGGGTTAGGGTTAGGGTTAGGGTTAGGGTTAGGGTTAGGGTTAGGGTTAGGGTTAGGGTTAGGGTTAGGGTTAGGGTTAGGGTTAGGGTTAGGGTTAGGGTTAGGGTTAGGGTTAGGGTTAGGGTTAGGGTTAGGGTTAGGGTTAGGGTTAGGGTTAGGGTTAGGGTTAGGGTTAGGGTTAGGGTTAGGGTTAGGGTTAGGGTTAGGGTTAGGGTTAGGGTTAGGGTTAGGGTTAGGGTTAGGGTTAGGGTTAGGGTTAGGGTTAGGGTTAGGGTTAGGGTTAGGGTTAGGGTTAGGGTTAGGGTTAGGGTTAGGGTTAGGGTTAGGGTTAGGGTTAGGGTTAGGGTTAGGGTTAGGGTTAGGGTTAGGGTTAGGGTTAGGGTTAGGGTTAGGGTTAGGGTTAGGGTTAGGGTTAGGGTTAGGGTTAGGGTTAGGGTTAGGGTTAGGGTTAGGGTTAGGGTTAGGGTTAGGGTTAGGGTTAGGGTTAGGGTTAGGGTTAGGGTTAGGGTTAGGGTTAGGGTTAGGGTTAGGGTTAGGGTTAGGGTTAGGGTTAGGGTTAGGGTTAGGGTTAGGGTTAGGGTTAGGGTTAGGGTTAGGGTTAGGGTTAGGGTTAGGGTTAGGGTTAGGGTTAGGGTTAGGGTTAGGGTTAGGGTTAGGGTTAGGGTTAGGGTTAGGGTTAGGGTTAGGGTTAGGGTTAGGGTTAGGGTTAGGGTTAGGGTTAGGGTTAGGGTTAGGGTTAGGGTTAGGGTTAGGGTTAGGGTTAGGGTTAGGGTTAGGGTTAGGGTTAGGGTTAGGGTTAGGGTTAGGGTTAGGGTTAGGGTTAGGGTTAGGGTTAGGGTTAGGGTTAGGGTTAGGGTTAGGGTTAGGGTTAGGGTTAGGGTTAGGGTTAGGGTTAGGGTTAGGGTTAGGGTTAGGGTTAGGGTTAGGGTTAGGGTTAGGGTTAGGGTTAGGGTTAGGGTTAGGGTTAGGGTTAGGGTTAGGGTTAGGGTTAGGGTTAGGGTTAGGGTTAGGGTTAGGGTTAGGGTTAGGGTTAGGGTTAGGGTTAGGGTTAGGGTTAGGGTTAGGGTTAGGGTTAGGGTTAGGGTTAGGGTTAGGGTTAGGGTTAGGGTTAGGGTTAGGGTTAGGGTTAGGGTTAGGGTTAGGGTTAGGGTTAGGGTTAGGGTTAGGGTTAGGGTTAGGGTTAGGGTTAGGGTTAGGGTTAGGGTTAGGGTTAGGGTTAGGGTTAGGGTTAGGGTTAGGGTTAGGGTTAGGGTTAGGGTTAGGGTTAGGGTTAGGGTTAGGGTTAGGGTTAGGGTTAGGGTTAGGGTTAGGGTTAGGGTTAGGGTTAGGGTTAGGGTTAGGGTTAGGGTTAGGGTTAGGGTTAGGGTTAGGGTTAGGGTTAGGGTTAGGGTTAGGGTTAGGGTTAGGGTTAGGGTTAGGGTTAGGGTTAGGGTTAGGGTTAGGGTTAGGGTTAGGGTTAGGGTTAGGGTTAGGGTTAGGGTTAGGGTTAGGGTTAGGGTTAGGGTTAGGGTTAGGGTTAGGGTTAGGGTTAGGGTTAGGGTTAGGGTTAGGGTTAGGGTTAGGGTTAGGGTTAGGGTTAGGGTTAGGGTTAGGGTTAGGGTTAGGGTTAGGGTTAGGGTTAGGGTTAGGGTTAGGGTTAGGGTTAGGGTTAGGGTTAGGGTTAGGGTTAGGGTTAGGGTTAGGGTTAGGGTTAGGGTTAGGGTTAGGGTTAGGGTTAGGGTTAGGGTTAGGGTTAGGGTTAGGGTTAGGGTTAGGGTTAGGGTTAGGGTTAGGGTTAGGGTTAGGGTTAGGGTTAGGGTTAGGGTTAGGGTTAGGGTTAGGGTTAGGGTTAGGGTTAGGGTTAGGGTTAGGGTTAGGGTTAGGGTTAGGGTTAGGGTTAGGGTTAGGGTTAGGGTTAGGGTTAGGGTTAGGGTTAGGGTTAGGGTTAGGGTTAGGGTTAGGGTTAGGGTTAGGGTTAGGGTTAGGGTTAGGGTTAGGGTTAGGGTTAGGGTTAGGGTTAGGGTTAGGGTTAGGGTTAGGGTTAGGGTTAGGGTTAGGGTTAGGGTTAGGGTTAGGGTTAGGGTTAGGGTTAGGGTTAGGGTTAGGGTTAGGGTTAGGGTTAGGGTTAGGGTTAGGGTTAGGGTTAGGGTTAGGGTTAGGGTTAGGGTTAGGGTTAGGGTTAGGGTTAGGGTTAGGGTTAGGGTTAGGGTTAGGGTTAGGGTTAGGGTTAGGGTTAGGGTTAGGGTTAGGGTTAGGGTTAGGGTTAGGGTTAGGGTTAGGGTTAGGGTTAGGGTTAGGGTTAGGGTTAGGGTTAGGGTTAGGGTTAGGGTTAGGGTTAGGGTTAGGGTTAGGGTTAGGGTTAGGGTTAGGGTTAGGGTTAGGGTTAGGGTTAGGGTTAGGGTTAGGGTTAGGGTTAGGGTTAGGGTTAGGGTTAGGGTTAGGGTTAGGGTTAGGGTTAGGGTTAGGGTTAGGGTTAGGGTTAGGGTTAGGGTTAGGGTTAGGGTTAGGGTTAGGGTTAGGGTTAGGGTTAGGGTTAGGGTTAGGGTTAGGGTTAGGGTTAGGGTTAGGGTTAGGGTTAGGGTTAGGGTTAGGGTTAGGGTTAGGGTTAGGGTTAGGGTTAGGGTTAGGGTTAGGGTTAGGGTTAGGGTTAGGGTTAGGGTTAGGGTTAGGGTTAGGGTTAGGGTTAGGGTTAGGGTTAGGGTTAGGGTTAGGGTTAGGGTTAGGGTTAGGGTTAGGGTTAGGGTTAGGGTTAGGGTTAGGGTTAGGGTTAGGGTTAGGGTTAGGGTTAGGGTTAGGGTTAGGGTTAGGGTTAGGGTTAGGGTTAGGGTTAGGGTTAGGGTTAGGGTTAGGGTTAGGGTTAGGGTTAGGGTTAGGGTTAGGGTTAGGGTTAGGGTTAGGGTTAGGGTTAGGGTTAGGGTTAGGGTTAGGGTTAGGGTTAGGGTTAGGGTTAGGGTTAGGGTTAGGGTTAGGGTTAGGGTTAGGGTTAGGGTTAGGGTTAGGGTTAGGGTTAGGGTTAGGGTTAGGGTTAGGGTTAGGGTTAGGGTTAGGGTTAGGGTTAGGGTTAGGGTTAGGGTTAGGGTTAGGGTTAGGGTTAGGGTTAGGGTTAGGGTTAGGGTTAGGGTTAGGGTTAGGGTTAGGGTTAGGGTTAGGGTTAGGGTTAGGGTTAGGGTTAGGGTTAGGGTTAGGGTTAGGGTTAGGGTTAGGGTTAGGGTTAGGGTTAGGGTTAGGGTTAGGGTTAGGGTTAGGGTTAGGGTTAGGGTTAGGGTTAGGGTTAGGGTTAGGGTTAGGGTTAGGGTTAGGGTTAGGGTTAGGGTTAGGGTTAGGGTTAGGGTTAGGGTTAGGGTTAGGGTTAGGGTTAGGGTTAGGGTTAGGGTTAGGGTTAGGGTTAGGGTTAGGGTTAGGGTTAGGGTTAGGGTTAGGGTTAGGGTTAGGGTTAGGGTTAGGGTTAGGGTTAGGGTTAGGGTTAGGGTTAGGGTTAGGGTTAGGGTTAGGGTTAGGGTTAGGGTTAGGGTTAGGGTTAGGGTTAGGGTTAGGGTTAGGGTTAGGGTTAGGGTTAGGGTTAGGGTTAGGGTTAGGGTTAGGGTTAGGGTTAGGGTTAGGGTTAGGGTTAGGGTTAGGGTTAGGGTTAGGGTTAGGGTTAGGGTTAGGGTTAGGGTTAGGGTTAGGGTTAGGGTTAGGGTTAGGGTTAGGGTTAGGGTTAGGGTTAGGGTTAGGGTTAGGGTTAGGGTTAGGGTTAGGGTTAGGGTTAGGGTTAGGGTTAGGGTTAGGGTTAGGGTTAGGGTTAGGGTTAGGGTTAGGGTTAGGGTTAGGGTTAGGGTTAGGGTTAGGGTTAGGGTTAGGGTTAGGGTTAGGGTTAGGGTTAGGGTTAGGGTTAGGGTTAGGGTTAGGGTTAGGGTTAGGGTTAGGGTTAGGGTTAGGGTTAGGGTTAGGGTTAGGGTTAGGGTTAGGGTTAGGGTTAGGGTTAGGGTTAGGGTTAGGGTTAGGGTTAGGGTTAGGGTTAGGGTTAGGGTTAGGGTTAGGGTTAGGGTTAGGGTTAGGGTTAGGGTTAGGGTTAGGGTTAGGGTTAGGGTTAGGGTTAGGGTTAGGGTTAGGGTTAGGGTTAGGGTTAGGGTTAGGGTTAGGGTTAGGGTTAGGGTTAGGGTTAGGGTTAGGGTTAGGGTTAGGGTTAGGGTTAGGGTTAGGGTTAGGGTTAGGGTTAGGGTTAGGGTTAGGGTTAGGGTTAGGGTTAGGGTTAGGGTTAGGGTTAGGGTTAGGGTTAGGGTTAGGGTTAGGGTTAGGGTTAGGGTTAGGGTTAGGGTTAGGGTTAGGGTTAGGGTTAGGGTTAGGGTTAGGGTTAGGGTTAGGGTTAGGGTTAGGGTTAGGGTTAGGGTTAGGGTTAGGGTTAGGGTTAGGGTTAGGGTTAGGGTTAGGGTTAGGGTTAGGGTTAGGGTTAGGGTTAGGGTTAGGGTTAGGGTTAGGGTTAGGGTTAGGGTTAGGGTTAGGGTTAGGGTTAGGGTTAGGGTTAGGGTTAGGGTTAGGGTTAGGGTTAGGGTTAGGGTTAGGGTTAGGGTTAGGGTTAGGGTTAGGGTTAGGGTTAGGGTTAGGGTTAGGGTTAGGGTTAGGGTTAGGGTTAGGGTTAGGGTTAGGGTTAGGGTTAGGGTTAGGGTTAGGGTTAGGGTTAGGGTTAGGGTTAGGGTTAGGGTTAGGGTTAGGGTTAGGGTTAGGGTTAGGGTTAGGGTTAGGGTTAGGGTTAGGGTTAGGGTTAGGGTTAGGGTTAGGGTTAGGGTTAGGGTTAGGGTTAGGGTTAGGGTTAGGGTTAGGGTTAGGGTTAGGGTTAGGGTTAGGGTTAGGGTTAGGGTTAGGGTTAGGGTTAGGGTTAGGGTTAGGGTTAGGGTTAGGGTTAGGGTTAGGGTTAGGGTTAGGGTTAGGGTTAGGGTTAGGGTTAGGGTTAGGGTTAGGGTTAGGGTTAGGGTTAGGGTTAGGGTTAGGGTTAGGGTTAGGGTTAGGGTTAGGGTTAGGGTTAGGGTTAGGGTTAGGGTTAGGGTTAGGGTTAGGGTTAGGGTTAGGGTTAGGGTTAGGGTTAGGGTTAGGGTTAGGGTTAGGGTTAGGGTTAGGGTTAGGGTTAGGGTTAGGGTTAGGGTTAGGGTTAGGGTTAGGGTTAGGGTTAGGGTTAGGGTTAGGGTTAGGGTTAGGGTTAGGGTTAGGGTTAGGGTTAGGGTTAGGGTTAGGGTTAGGGTTAGGGTTAGGGTTAGGGTTAGGGTTAGGGTTAGGGTTAGGGTTAGGGTTAGGGTTAGGGTTAGGGTTAGGGTTAGGGTTAGGGTTAGGGTTAGGGTTAGGGTTAGGGTTAGGGTTAGGGTTAGGGTTAGGGTTAGGGTTAGGGTTAGGGTTAGGGTTAGGGTTAGGGTTAGGGTTAGGGTTAGGGTTAGGGTTAGGGTTAGGGTTAGGGTTAGGGTTAGGGTTAGGGTTAGGGTTAGGGTTAGGGTTAGGGTTAGGGTTAGGGTTAGGGTTAGGGTTAGGGTTAGGGTTAGGGTTAGGGTTAGGGTTAGGGTTAGGGTTAGGGTTAGGGTTAGGGTTAGGGTTAGGGTTAGGGTTAGGGTTAGGGTTAGGGTTAGGGTTAGGGTTAGGGTTAGGGTTAGGGTTAGGGTTAGGGTTAGGGTTAGGGTTAGGGTTAGGGTTAGGGTTAGGGTTAGGGTTAGGGTTAGGGTTAGGGTTAGGGTTAGGGTTAGGGTTAGGGTTAGGGTTAGGGTTAGGGTTAGGGTTAGGGTTAGGGTTAGGGTTAGGGTTAGGGTTAGGGTTAGGGTTAGGGTTAGGGTTAGGGTTAGGGTTAGGGTTAGGGTTAGGGTTAGGGTTAGGGTTAGGGTTAGGGTTAGGGTTAGGGTTAGGGTTAGGGTTAGGGTTAGGGTTAGGGTTAGGGTTAGGGTTAGG